>NW_027142406.1:1223331-1505831 GCF_026170545.1 Melanerpes formicivorus | reverse complement strand
CATTTCTTCCTGGTGTAACAGTAGATGATAACCCTTCATTATTTAAGTGTCCAGTCCCTTTTAAATGCTGGTTAAATGCTTGACTTCAATGCAATTTTGTGACTAACTAATCCCCTGCTAAATGGTACTGATACTCCATGAGGACCAAAGTAATGGCTAAGCAGAGTGTGCATTTTCATCAGTGGCAGGGGAGTCCTCCCTCCCCTACTAGCCTGAGGTAAGCATTAGCACAGCACAGTTCCTCCATCTGTCAACATGTTCTATTCATGTGAAGTGACCAGAATCCTTGATGCTATATTGTATCATTGTTAAGCATGGGAATAAAGGGCATTTTGAAATTCAAAGTGTTTTCTGCTGCTCTTCTTTGCTTCCTTACTCCAGAGTTGAGCAATACCAACACGCACTCTGCAACAGATTATGTTCACTCCTTGGGGTGTCATTCTGACGTGCTTAGATCTGCAGGGTTGTATAAGATTCAAAATTCACTCCAGCTCAAAAAAACCACCACCCAAACAACCCCAAAATTACAGTTTTCTCCTTATTGCTTGCCATATAGTGGAATAAGTAAGAATGTAAAAGACTCTCCTGATTGAGAAAGCTGAGGAAAGCCACTAAGAAAAACAGGCACAGAAAGTTTTAGAGATCCTCAGGAACCAAAGTATTTTTTTGGTTTTATTTTTTTAACTGAGTGTGAAATGCTGAAAAATAACACTGGGTGTGAAGAGTGAACTGGATGTGAAATAGAATAGAATGGAATTACCCAGGTTGGAAAAGACCTTCGAGATCATCGATCCCTACCTATCACCCAACACCATCTAATCAACTAAACCATGGCACCAAGCACCCCATCCAGTCCCCTCCTAAACACCTCCAGGGATGATGACTCCACCACCTCCCTGGGCAGCACATTCCAATGGCCAATCTCTCTTTCTATGAAGAATTTCTTCCTAACATCCAGCCTAAACCTCCCCTGGCACAGCTTGAGACTGTGTCCTCTTGTTCTGGTGCTGCTTGCCTGGGAGAAGAGACCAACCTCCACCTGGCTACAACCTCCCTTCAGGGAGTTGGAGAGAGCAAGAAGGTCTCCCCTGAGCCTCTTCTTCTCCAGGCTAAGCAACCCCAGCTCCCTCAGCCTCTCCTCACAGGGCTGTGCTCCAAACCCCTCCCCAGCTTTGTTGCCCTTCTCTGGACACCTTCCAGCAACTCAACATCTTTCCTAAACTGAGGGGCCCAGAACTGGACACAGGACTCAAGGTGTGGCCTAACCAGTGCTGAGTACAGGGCAGAATGAACACATGAGTTTCAGGTCAATGCTTTCTCCTGCATAGCCTCTTCTCCTTTATGGGGCCCAGCAGTGTTATTGCAGCCTCATGTGCACTGCTGTTGTGATGGCTCTGTCAGCACCTTCATTGGAAAGACTCATTTTCAGGGGTTCAGAAGCTGACTATGAAACTTCTATGGGCAAAACTTCTTAAGAGCTCTCATCTCAGTATGGGGGAAAGGCTCTGAATTTTAAGGGGGTTTAATTTCCTCTAACTTGTAACTCAAATTACTTTTTGGGCTTTCATTAAAGGAACATTTTCATACTACCTGTGGCCTGGACTAAGGAAGCCTCCTGCTGTTCACAGGATCACAGAAACATTCAGGTTGGAAAAGACCCTCAGGATCACCAAGTCTAACCCAGAACCTACTCTACTACCCAGAACCTACCTACACTAAAAAGTTCAGCCCTAAACCATATCCCCAAGCACCACAGCCAAACCACCTTGAAACACAGCCAGGCTTGGGGACTCAACCACCTCTCTGGGCAGCACATTCCAATCCCTGACCACTCTTGCCATGAAAACAATTGTTCCTAATGTACAGTCTAAAACTCCCCAGTGGCAGTTTGAGGCCATTCCCTCTTGTTCTGTCACTAATTACCTGGGAGAAGAGACCAGCACCAACCTCTCCACAATGTCCTTTCAGGTAGTTGTAGAGAGTGAGGAAGTCTTGTTGAACAAGAACAACAACCTGTTGCCCACTGAGGAACATCACAGATGAGACTGTGGGGACACTTCTGGCCTGACCTCCCACATGTAACATAGTCCTGGCAATTCTGGGCCAGGAAGGGTGCAGATAAAATCCAGGGATAATTCAGCACCTTTTCCCCATTCCCCCTTCAATATATTCCTGGTGTCAAATTTACAGGTTTCATATCCTGACCAATTCCTTTACATCTGGGGAAGCTATAAACAGGGGAGGTATTTTTTTCTCTCTTATTTTCCCAGCTTAAGATTTAATTTCACACTTTGGACCTACTTATTTATATCACAGCCATTTTACCCTTCTCTGAACACATAAAGGAGGGATTAAGAGTGCATAAATGTTATTGACACTCACTTTGAGAGCTCTTTCAGCTGTTCAAGTGATATACAAGGAACACAGAGTAATGAGAAACAGAAGCAGCAGTACGTTAGTTAATGTGCCCAGGTGGCCAAGAAAGCCAGAGGTATCCTGGCTGGCATTAGAAATGCTGTGTCCAGCAGGAGCAGGGAGGTGATTGTCCCCTTGTACACAGCCCTGGTGAGGCCACACCTGCAGTATTGTGTCCAGTTTGGGCCACCTCAATACAGGAGAGGTGTGGAGGTGCTGGAGCCAGTGCAGAGGAGGGCAAGGAAGCTGGGGAAGGGCCTGGAGAAGAAATCTGATGAAGAGCAACTGAAGGAGTTGGGGATGGTTAGTTTGGAAAAGAGGAGGCTGAGGGGAGACCTCATTGCTCTCTACAGCTACCTGAAAGGAGGTTGTGGAGAGGTTGGTGCTGGTCTGCTCTCCCAGGTAATTAGTGATAGAACAAGAGGGAATAGCCTCAGAACGTGACTGGGTAAGTTTAGACTGCACATTAAGAGAAGATTTTTCCCAGCAAGAGTGGTCAGACATTGGAATGTGCTGCCCAGGGAGGTGGTGGAGTCTCCAAGCCTGGCTGTGTTTCAAGGTGGTTTGGATGTGGTGCTTGGGGCTATGGCTTAGGGGTGAACCTTGTAGAGTAGGGTTCTTGGCTGTACTTGGTGATTCTGAGGGTCTTTTCCATCTGAATCTTTTTGTGATTCCTTGAGAACTTTTTGGGGAAAAACCATTCTGAGAGCTGGGGGAGGTCTAAATAGTTTGCTTCCTTCCTACTCCACCAACCCTGATCCATAGGGTCAGATGCCCCTTGGCTGTTACCCATGGGCTACCCAATGAGGAACTAACTTCAGATCTCACCATACGCCTTGGAGTGGCTGCACATATTTCACACCATGCCATAGCAGCACTAGTCCTGGGACATCTTTGTGGATGTACTCCTTCTGCAAGCAGAGATACTAATCTGTGATGTCATTTCTGTCCACTGATTTGCAGTTGTGGGTGCTTTGCAGTGAACCTGCAACTCATTGTAAAATAGTGACACAACAAACAGGGTTGAAAGACCCAGGCAGGACTTTATGTCCATGGTGATGCACAAACAGGACCCTCCAGTTTAGTATTCAGTATTCAGTATTCAGTATCACTAAGGTTGGAAGAGACCTCAAAGATCATCGAGTCCAACCTGTCACCACAGACCTCATGACTAGAGTAGGGAGGACACTGCTGCTCACTGCAGGCTTGAACTCATGACCTTCCCATTAAGGGTCTTACGCACTACCAACTGAGCCACATCTTGTAGTTTAATTTCATGTCTTACTAACATAGAATCACAGAATCAGCCAGGTTGGAAAACACCTCAGAGATCATCAAGTCCAACCTATCACCTAATACCTAGCACCTCAGGACAACTAAACCATGACTTCAAGTGCCACATCCAATCCTTTTTTGAACACCTCCAGGGATGGGGACTCCACCACCTCCCTGGGCAGCACATACTCTTTCTGGGAAGAACTTTCTCCTCACCCCCAGCCTAAACCTCCCCTGACACAGCTTGAGACTGTGTGCATATAAAATCTGCAGCTTTGCTGATAAGTAAAGGAGAGTCTTTGTCCTTCTGCTAATGGAAGTATAAACTTGGGATTGGATGTGGCACTTGGTGCCATGGTTTAGCAGTCATGAGGTGCTGGGTGACAGGTTGGACTTGGTGATCTTTGAGGTCTTTTCCAACCTTATTGATTCTATGATTTTGGTCCTGTGCCTTCACTCTTCTGGATTAAAGGCATGCAGCCTTCCAAGCTATTCCATCTCTGCTCACTATTCTGTTTCATTGTTGTTTGGTTGTTTTTCTTATTCCCGGGGGGGCTACACCTTTCTTGAACTGTAGCACTAAAAATGACACACAGTGCCCCTGCTGAGACCGTGGCATCAGAGGCAAGGCATGCTGAAGTGGTGTCTTACCCATGGAGGACCTCTGAATATGTTATACAAAAAGGTTTCGTTTTTCCTGTTACATCTTCATGGTTGATGCTCTGTCACTCACAGTGATCCTGCTTTCTGTAGTACTTCTGCCTAGCAGCTATTTCTTTCTTTATAGAATCATAGAATTGTCAGAGTTGGAAAGATCATCCAGTTCCAACCCTCCTGCCATGGGCAGGGACACCTCACACTACAGCAGGTTGCTCAGAGTCACATCCAGCCTGGACTTAAAAACCTCCGGGGATGGAGGCTTCTACCTGGAGGTCTGGCCTCAAAAACCTCCAGGGATGAAGGCTTCTACCTGGAGGTCTGGCCTTAAAAATCCCCAGGGATGGAGGCTTCTACCTGGAGGTCTGGCCTTAAAAATCCCCAGGGATGGAGGCTTCTACCTGGAGGTCTGGCCTTAAAAATCCCCAGGGATGGAGGCTTCTACCTGGAGGTCTGGCCTCAAAACCCCCCAGGGATGGAGGCTTCTACCTGGAGGTCTGACCTTAAAAGCCTCCAGGGATGAGGCTTCCACCACCTCCCAGGGCAACCTGTGCCAGTGTCTCACCACCCTCATATGACTTCATCCTTACATACACTTCTTCTTTGTATGTACTTGAATTTCTCCTTCTTAATTCTATCACTATTTGCTTGCCTTTACTGGGATCCTTTTTGCTTATTTCAGGCTGCTTTCCCACTTTTTCAAGATCTTTTGGATGCTCATCCAGTCCTCCAAAGAACTCAGAACTTCTTTTCTCTTCTCTAGGTGACATTCAGTCCTTTGTGAATCCTACTAAGTGCTTAGCCTCAGTTAATACTTTGTGCAAATAGTGAATATTTTCAGTTCTTAGTCCAAACAAAGCATTCAGCTTTGAACCAAAGAGATTTTTTTCTTTTCCCCCTCCTTTATTCTTAGAGAAACAAATGAGAGGACAACAAAAATCGATATGAGTCAGAAGAAAATTGTTTTCATTGCAGGCAATTCTAATAGGACTGCAAAAGAAAAGCTTCATTAGGTAACACTCAGGGGAAAAAAAGCCCAAACCAAACAAGCATCACCCTTCCTACCTAACCAGTACTTAAGCAGCTTACCCACAATACCAAAGATTAAGGTTCACTGCCGCCTTCCACGGAGGAGTTTCAAATCCCTAGCCCCCAGAACATACCCCAGCCTCCAAATTCTATGCCAGAGATGGACAGCTTCTCAGTCTCTCCTTCGGAATAACAAAGCATGCTCTTCTCCCAGCAACCAGCACCAGAGCAAGAGGACACAGTCTCAAGCTGCACCAGGGGAGGTTTAGGCTGGATGTTAGGAGGAAATTCTTCTTAGAGAGAGTGATTGGCCATTGGAATGTGCTGCCCAGGGAGGTGGTGGAGTCACCATCAGTGGAGGTGTTTAGGAAGAGACTGAATGAGGCACTTGGTGCCATGGTTCAGTTAATTAGATGGTGTTGTCTGATAGGTTGGACTTGAGGATGTCAAAGTTATTTTCCAACCTGGTTAATTCTATTTTCTATCCTATCCTATCCTATCCTATCCTATCCTATCCTATCCTATCCTATCCTATCCTATCCTATCCTATCCTATCCTATCCTATCCTATATATGTTTAAAATGTACCTTGTCAGGAAGGGCTGAGAGACCTGAAACTGTTCAGTCTGGAGAGGAGAAGACAGGGAGGAGATCAATAAATATCTGAGGGCTGGGTGTCAGGAAGGAAGGGACAGCCTCTGCTCACTTGTGCCCAGGGATAGGACAAGAGATAATGGATATAAACTACAGCAGACAAAGTTCCACCTCACCATGAGGAAGAACTTCTTTGCTTTGAGGACCACAGAGCCCTGGAACAGGCTGCCCAGAGAGGTTGTGGAGTCTCCTTCACTGGAGACTTTCAAGCCCTGTCTGGATGTATTCCTGTGTGACCTGTGCTGGATTCTATGGTCCAGCTCTGGCAGGGGGGTTGGACTGGAAGATCTCCTGAGGCCCCTTCCAACCCCTAACATCCTGTGATCTTGTGATTGCTGACAGTCTAGTAAGTGAAAGTATATTGGGGAAGTAGTCCTTGATATTGACTCTATTATCTCCTGTTATCCATGGAATGTGCTACAGACCTTCCCCAGGGATAGGATACTGATCTAGATGGGCTTCTTTCCTGGAATTCTACTGTACTTGCATCCTAATTTAAGAATGGAATGGAATGGAATGGAATGGAATGGAATGGAATGGAATGGAATGGAATGGAATGGAATAGAATAGAATAGAATAGAATAGAATAGAATAGAATAGAATAGAATAGAATAGAATAGAATAGAATCAGCCAGGTTGGAAGAGACCTTCAAGATCATCAAGTCCAACCTATCACCCAACACCATCTAATCAACTAAACCATGGCACCAAGTGCCCCATCTATTCTCTTCCTCAACACCTCCAGTGACTTACAACCTAACCCTTCAAATTCAAGAGATGAAGTTGTGAATAACCAGCATAATAATTCACATAAACTGTTATTTATCTCCTTTGTTACTATTAGACAAGTATATCCCTCAATCCTTCAAAATCATCTGGCCAGCCTCGGGGCTGATTGTCCTTAGGAGTCATCAATTCCAGCTCCTGTGGAAGACAAGAGGACAGAACTGAAGTGAGGAGAAAGTTCTTTACAGAGAGAGTTGTTAGCCATTGGAATGTGCTGCCCAGGGAGGTGGTGGAGTCACTATCCCTGGAGGTGTTTCAGAAGAGACTGGAAGGGATGCTTGGTGCCATGGTTTAGTTAGTCATGAGGTGTTGGGTGACAGGTTGGACTTGATGACCTCTGAGGTCTTTTCCAACCTTATTGATTCTATGATTAGACCCACTGAGTTTTAGCTATCTGAAAATTACATTGCTTTCTCAAGCTAAACATGTGGAGCTCTCTCTGTTCAGTCCAGAAGCACCTCTAGGGGGTAATTCATCTCTCTTATTTGAAAGATTAAATTAAGTGAGGATAGCTAAATGTAGGTGAGATCAATCTTGTTGTTAGTTGTATCCTCTCTTTTCTTCCCCTGGAGTTTTTTGCCTCCACTGACCTAGCTCTATAAACAGCTAGATAGTGATCTATAGCAAGTTTAATAAAACTTATTACATAAATCAACTGAGTTTTAAAGGCCTCTGTCAAGGTATAACAATTACTTTTGCAGAGCTCCATTTCTCAGAGCCTGAAGGAAACAGAAGTTTGGAGACAAAATCTTGTGAGGTCAACAGAGAGATTTTGTTCCCATGACAAAAAATTTTGTTCACATGATGTGTCCAGTGGAGGGCAACAAAGCTGGGGAGGGGTTTGGAGCACAGCCCTGTGAGGAGAGGCTGAGGGAGCTGGGGTTGCTTAGCCTGGAGAAGAGGAGGCTCAGGGGAGACCTTCTTGCTCTCTACAACTCCCTGAAGGGAGGTTGTAGCCAGGTGGGGGTTGGTCTCTTCTTCCAGGCAACCAACAACAGAACATGAGGACACAGTCTCAAGCTGTGCCAGGGAAGGTTTAGGCTCAAGGTGAGGAGAAAGTTCTTCACAGAGAGCATTGTTAGCTGTTGGAATGTGCTGCCCAGGGAGGTGGTGGTGTCACTATCCCTGGAAGTGTTCAAGAAGGGATAGGAGGTGGCACTTGGTGCCATGGTTTAGTAGTCATGAGCTGTTGGGTGACAGGTTGGACTTGATGATCTTTGAGGTCTTTTCCAACCTTGTTGATTCTATGGCTTGAGAGCAGCCCTGAAGAAAAGGACTGGGGGTGCTGGTGGATGAGAAGCTCAACATGTTGGACTTGATGATCTCTGAGGTCTTTTCCAGCCTGGTTGATTCTATGACTCTATAGTTCTGTGGCTGGGTTTTCTTTGTTTGGTTTTTACCTTTGGGTTTGTTGCTGATTCTAACTTCTTTTAAAGAGCAATCACATGATTTTAGTTTTTTTGATTTGAGAATTCCACCTTCACACTTTTCAAAATTGCTGATTCCAAACATGGGGAAAAAAATCAGCAGAATCCAGAAAGCGAAGGAAAAATGCAGAGGGCTATGCAGCTGCCAGTGCCAAAGGAAGACTCTTCAAACAGCACAATTTTACAAAGCTGCATCATCAGTCACAAAGTTGTTCAGCACAGTCTCAGATTCAAAAGGACTCCCAAAGGTCTTGAGAGCATGCTCTTATTTCCATGAGGTCTGATGCAACTTATACCATGTCTGCAGGCAGTGGCGGCAGTTATTTTCTCATGACGATATCCCAGAGGTCAGCAGCCTGGAAGGCACAGGGAAAGAAAGACTCAGAACCTCTGCTGCAGCAGGTTAAAAGATCAATTTCTGAATGCTAAAAATAAGTAATAAATAATAAATAACAAATTATCAGGGGGCTGGAGTGCCTCTGCCACAAGGACAGGCTCAGGGAGCTGGGATTGTACAGCCTGGAGAAGAGAAGGCGCCAGGGAGACCTAATAGAAGACTTCCAGTACCTTAAGGAGGCTCCAAGAAGGCTGGAGAGGGACTGTTTGCAAAGGCCTGCAGTGACAGAATGAGGGACAATGATTTGAAATGAGAGAAGAGAAGATTCAGATTGGATGTTAAGAACAAATTCTTTACCTTGAAGGTGGTGGAGCACTGCAACAGGTTGCACTGGGAAGTAGTTGTGTCTCCATCCCTGGAGGTATTCAAGGGCAGGCTTCACAGGGCTCTGAGCAACCTGCTCTGGTTGAGGATGTCCCTGCTGACTGCAGGGGGTTTGGACTAGATGACCTTTGGAGGTCCCTTCCAACCCAAACCATTTTATGATTCTGTAAATTTATCCCTTCTTGCTTCCAAGGATCTGATATTAAATGAAGTGAATCATGAAACACCTTTAGGAGATCACCAGAAACATTGTCCAGACAAATGAAATGATAACTGAGATGGAGATGAAGGATTTGACCCAGGAGTACCCTATACAGACATCTCTCTTTTTTTTACAGGTGTTGCTGGCAGCAGAAAGGGACAATATATTTATTTTTCTGAAGTAATTATCATTCCCCAGAGATATAAGCCTGGCTTTGAATCTAAGAAATGAGAGGAATTACTCATAGACAGCTTTGGAAACAGGTACTTTCCTCATTCACATCCAGTCAGAGTCCTCTGGAAGACAATGAAAGCAACAACAGTCATGGAAGAGCATTGCTTTTAGAAATACAAATTTGCCTTCCTTTCTAAAGAGAAACAACTCTGATTTCCCCAGCTCCTGTGATTCAGAAGGGAATAGGATCTCAGACCAATAAGGCCAACACTTTTCCTTCTGGGGTCCCTCAGTTTAGGAAAGAGGTTGACTTGCTGGAACGAGTCCAGAGAAGGGCAACAAAGCTGGGGAGGGGTCTGGGGCCTGTGAGGAGAGGCTGAGGGAGCTGGGGTTGCTTAGCCTGGAGAAGAGGAGGCTCAGGGGAGACCTCATTGTTGTCTACAACTACCTGAAGGGAGGTTGTAGACAGGCAGAGGTTGGTCTCTTCTCCCAGGCAACCAGCACCAGAACAAGAGGACACAGTCTCAAGCTGTGCCAGGGGAGGTTTAGGTTGGATGTTAGGAAGAAGTTCTATACAGAGAGAGTGATTGCCCATTGGAATGGGCTGCCTGGGGAGGTGGTGGAGTCACCATCATTGGAGGTGTTTAGGAGGAGACTTGATGGGGTGCTTGGTTCCATGGTTTAGTTGATTAGATGGTGTTGGATTGGTTGATGGGTTGGACACGATGATCTTGAAGGTCTCTTCCAACCTGGTTTATTTTATTCTGTTCTATTCTGTTCCTCTTGATGATGATCCTTGAGGTCTCTTCCAACCTTGGTGATTCTGTGATTCTGTGATTCTTAACATTTGCTATTGGTTTGTAATTGTGTCAGAAGTTATACAACAGAAAATTAACATTATCTTTCCAGAAAGTGAAAATGACTGCTCTGGCACCTGAATAAAATAGACAAAACCCTTTAAAAGTATATTTTGGGTTTGGTTGGTTGGTTTTGTTTGTCTGTTTATTTAGAATAGAATCGAATAAACCAGGTTGGAAGAGATCTTTGAGGTCATTGAGTCCAGCCTATCATCCAACACCATCTAATCAACTAAACCATGGCACCAAGTGCCTCATCCAGTCTCTTCCTGAACACCTCCAGTGATGGTGACTCCACCACCTCCCTGGGCAGCACATTCCAATGGCCAATCTCTCTTGCTGGGAAGGACTTCCTCCTAACAACCAGCCTAAACTTCCCCTGGTGCTGGTTGCCTGGCAGAAGAGACCAATCCCCACCTGACTACAACCTCCCTTCAGGTAGTTGTAGAGAGCAAGAAGGTCTCCCCTGAGCCTCCTCTTCTCCAGGCTAAGCAACCCCAGCTCCCTCAGCCTCTCCTCACAGGGCTGTGCTCAAGGCCTCTCCCCAGCCTCACTGCTCTTCTCTGGATATATTCAAGTGTCTCAATGTCCTTCTTTAATTGAGGGACCCAGAGTTGGACACAGTACTCAAGGTGTGGTCTAATCAGTGCTGAGTACAGGGGCAGAATGACCTCCCTGCTCCTGCTGGCCAGTTCCTACCCAGATGCTATCATGCCCTGAGAAGTAAAACTAAAGCCAAAAAGGAGGAATTGCTAAGGCCTTAAGAGTATCTGGAGGGGAAAAATGCATAAAGAGAAGGTAAAGGAAGTTGATTTATTTAACCTTCAGCTCTTTTTCTTACTTATGTTGTAAGAATGCTTTGCTTTATTTATGAACATGAATGGTTCAGTGACTCACCTTGCAGACCTCAACAATTATGGTTCAACACTATGCAAAAGCTGTTCCTTCCACTATCTTTTTCTCTGATACTTCACCACTGCTGCTGCCATCTTTCCACTCTCCTGTGTTACCAAAAATGGGAATGTTATGGAGAAAAATGCCTGCAAACACTAACATTTCCTTTGCTGTGTCATGCAGGGCTGCTATGAAAAATGTCACATAACCAGTTGCTTACTGTGCCGGCCACACTGCAGGGAGCAGCTCCTAATGGCAATCCTGTGGAACACATTGCTTCAAGTTGTCAGTACTTCCAGCTCAGGAAGGCCCTGTGCTGGGTGTTGGCAGGGTGACACTACCTGAAATAATACCACTGTATTCTTGTCCATTTCTTACACACTTTACTTAAGCATCCACTTGCCAGAGACAGATTATTTGGCTGGATGATCTGACCCAGAGTGGTAATGGTAGGACTAGGGGAAATTGAACAAGAATAGAATAGAATAGAATAGAATAGAATAGAATAGAATAGAATAGAATAGAATAGAATAGAATAGAATAGAATAGAATAGAATAGAATAGAATAGAATAGAATAGAATAGAATTAAGCAGGTTGGAAAAGACCTTTGAGATCGAGTCCAAACCATCATCCAAGACCATCTAATCAACTAACCCATGGCACCAAGTGCCTCATCTAGTCTCTTCCTAAACAACTCCAGTGATGGTGACTCTACCACCTCCCTGGGCAGCACATTCCAATGGCCAATCTCTCTTTCTATGAAGAACTTCTTCCTAACCTCCAGCCTAAACCTCCCCTGGAACGGCTTGAGACTGTGTCCTCTTGTTCTGGTGCTGGTTGCCTGGGAGAAGAGACCAAACCCCACCTGGCTACAACCTCCCTTCAGGCTGATGTAGAGAGCAAGAAGGTCTCCCTTGAGCCTCCTCTTCTCCAGGCTAAACAATCCCAGCTCCCTCAGCCTCTCCTCACAGGGCTGTGCTCAAGGCCTCTCCCCAGCCTCATTGCCCTTCTCTCAACACGCTCAGGTGTCTCAATGCCCTTCTTAAACTGAGGGGCCCAGAACTGGACACAGGACTCAAGGTGTGGCCTAACCAGTGCTGAGCACAGGGGCACAATGACTTCCCTGCTCCTGCTGGCCACACTATTCCTGATGCAGCCCAGGATGAAGGTGCACATGGGGCCACAAGAGCACCTTCCTGCTGACGCTACCAACTGCCAATGTGACATGCAGCTGTGGAGTTATCAGGGGACACAACCAGCCAGGCATTTCAGTTAAAAAGACATCGTGGAGACATGGTTCAGAGAACTGAATCATCTCATTTGGGCTGCTAAAACGTTGCTAATAAAACGTGATGACAGTTTCAGTGTTCCTGCTGTGGGTGCTATCTCTGTGATCAGCAGAATGTTTATTCTAAAGAGCGGTGTTTATTCCTTCCATTGCCTCTCCTAGTCACTCAGAGACTGAACAAAAGATCATTTGTGTAGACCAGAGCTGGACTTAATCCTACAAAGGGCTAAGCATTCTTGCAGCAGTGGACTTAACCGCGTGCTTAACTTTAAGCATGTCAATAGACCCAGTGAAACTGGCAAGACTAATTATATCCTCAGAGTTAAGCATGTGCTTAAGTGCTCTTTTGGATCCCAGCCAGGATACTCAGCACCTTGC
The DNA here is from genome assembly GCF_026170545.1 of Melanerpes formicivorus. Taxonomy (NCBI): domain Eukaryota; kingdom Metazoa; phylum Chordata; class Aves; order Piciformes; family Picidae; genus Melanerpes; species Melanerpes formicivorus. Next base: position 1,493,074 of record NW_027142406.1, on the reverse strand, counting down.
AAGACAGATCTTCCAGTGACCAAATTTTGGTTGGGCAGAATTTATCTTTGGGGAGGCTAAAACAACGGAGCCCCTCCCTTGCATCTTTCTCTGAGCATTATCAAATTGGATCCGGGCCAAACACTTCACCATTCCCACCAGCACATGCAGCTGTTCTCTGGGAAGAGGGTGTAATTCCAACCCCTGCATAAAAGTGTCCATTTCAGTGCATTTGCCATGAGCAGAAGCTTGCCATTTTTCACAGTAAAGGCCACTCTTTCCTGGTTAGTGGCAGCTTCCCTGTCTCCAGTGAAAACTGCCTCAATTTCCTATGGAATGTTTAGGGGCAGGAACAGGAAACAGTTTCATTTTATTGCAAACCCAAAGTCTATTTCCCATCTCATCGAGCAGGCCTTTCAAGTCTGTGGCTAGGAGCACACTGGGTTCAAGCTTTCAGACCCCGAAAGACTTGTTTCAAGAGCTCAATAAGCTGAAAAGAGAGATTCCAAGAAGCAGCTTGCATCTCCAGGGAAGGCAGTGTGGCGAGGTGCTATGAGGTGTCACAATGTGCCTTCACATACTCTGCCTGCAGGAAGATAGCTTACTGAAATAAGAGCCAACACAGGGCTACAAGGATGATGAAGTGACTGGAGTGTGGGGATAGAATTAATTAATATGCCATGCTGGAGCACTGCCTGATGAGGAGAGGCTGAGAGCCCTGGGGCTGTTTAGTCTGGAGAGGAGAAGACTGAGAGGGAATCTATCTGATCAATGTCTATAAATATCTGAGGCCTGGGGGTCAGGAAGGAAGGGACAGCCTCTGCTCACTTGCACCCTGGGATAGGACAAGGGGCGATGGATGGAAACTACAGCACAGGAGGTTCCACCTCAACATGAGGAAGAACTTCCTTACTGTGAGGGTGACAGAGCTCTGGAACAGGCTCTCCCCAGAGGGCTTGTGGAGTCTCCTTCCCTGGAGACTTACAAGCCTTGTCTGGATGTGTTCCTGTGCGACCTGTGCTAGATTCTGTGGTCCTGCTCTTGAAGGGCATTGGACTCAAAGATCTCCGGGGTGCCTTCAAATTCCTAACATCCTATGATCCTGAACATTGAGTTCTCTTACAAATGCAGTGAAAGATGCTCCTCTGGCTTGGGACTGCTCCTTCTTTGATGACAGCTCCCAGGTTCTGCAGTATAACACAAGCAACTTGCTGTACTCTTTGTGTTCAACACCCATGTGGGTTAAAGATCAACCTTGCAGATCTGTGAAGAGTTGTACTTGCAGGAACCAACAGAATGGAATGGAATGGAATGGAATGGAATGGAATGGAATGGAATGGAATGGAATGGGATGGGATGCGATGCAATGGGATGGAATAGAATAGAATAGAATAGAATAGAATAGAATAGAATAGAATAGAATAGAATAGAATAGAATAGAATAGAATTTACCAGGTTGAAAAAGACCTCAGAGATCATCAAGTCCAACCTATCACCCAACACCATCTAATCAACTAAACCATGGCACCAAGCACCCCATCCAGTCTCTTTCTAAACACCTCCAGGGATGGTGACTCCACCACCTCCCTGGGCAGCACATTCCAATGGCCAATCTCTCTGTGAAGAATTTCTTCCTAACATCCAGCCTAAACCTCCCCTGGTGCAGCTTGACACTGATACACAGAGTGATAGAAAGTGAATGCAATTTAAATGAGATTCAAGCCCATTGACTGCTCTTGTATCGACTGCTCTTGTTTTACTACAGTACCCCAAATTGTTGTACTCAAATTGTTTTCCTGTTTAAGTGTATATGGACATAGCCATAGTGCAGAGCAACTACTATAAGGATAGCAGTGCTACCCTTGACATTGGCCAGAGCAAAAATCACTTAGTTTCCTGTAATCCACACACTACACCACACCACTGAGGAGCTGCACTTCCCCACTTCACTGCTTGATGTCTTCTCCAGAGTGAACCTGGCCTTCAGTTACTGCTCTTGTGTCTTTTTTCTTTGACTCAGGAATTTATTTTTCCCTACTGGAAGCAATTTTTCTTTTTTCCCCCTTCAATTCTCAGCTTTTCTTCCACTGCTTGTTGCTGCCTTTTCCTTTTCTCTCATGCCTTTGGAAGTGAATTTATCCCAGCAACCAGTTTCTCATAGATGAAATAAAATAACTGCTCTTCTGGAGAGGAAATGGAAGGGAGAAGAGAAGCAGGAAAGAAATAAGTCCCTTAGCTTTGAACTTTGTAGCCACCAGAGCTTTCATAGCAATGCCCTCCCAACTTGCCAGAACCTGTCAGTCTAGCCTTCCTATTATCAATTCCAGGTTGAATTTCTGCTGGAATGTACTCGTTGTTGATTTCCCTTTTGCTGTTTGGCAAGGCTAACGAGGAGCAGCTGCATTACCTGTCCTAACTCCTTCATCTCTCCTTTTCCCCCCACCCTCTCTTTTGAAACCAGTCATGAAAGTACAGCTGCTCTGGCTTGGACACCCTACACAGAGCTTTGGAACAATGTTTGTTTAGAGCTCTTCAATTAGCTCTAAACCCTCCAGATTTAGCTCTGGAAACATTCAGCTTAGCAGCTGAGTTTTCAGTCCAGTCACTTATCAACTGCACTAATTTTTAAACTCCTGTCTTTCTCTGAACTCCCAGCACTGAGGAAGGCTCTCACTTTCTACATCCACCTTTGCTAAATCACACATCACTGCCTGAGGTGACATTTTCTGCTTTGTAGGAGGCCTAAGACTATTTAGTTATGATATATAATTGGTTTCTGTCCTGCTTTTAATGCTTGACACCATCAGGTTCAAGTGACTTCAGAACCCACCTCTATCCATCACCTATCCCAGTCATTAGATTAGAGTAGAATTAACCAGGTTGGAAAAGATCTTCAAGATCATGGAGTCCAACCTATCACCCAACACCATCTAATCAACTAAACCATGGCACTAAGTGCCCCATCCAGTCTCTTCCTAAACACCTCCAGTGATGGTGACTCCACCACCTCCCTGGGCAGCACATTCCAATGGCCAATCTCTCTCTCTAAGAAGAATTTCTTCCTAACATCTAACCTAAACCTCCCCTGGTGCAGCTTGAGACTGTGTCCTCTTGTTCTAGTGCTGGTTGCCTGGGAGAAGAGACCAACCCCCACCTGGCTACAACCTCCCTTCAGGTAGTTGTAGACAGCAATATAATGGGCTACTCATTGATATGGAAGGGCAGCTGAAGGATGAATATGCAGTTGCAGTGGTACCTTGCGTCTCTCTGCATGCAGTAGCTCCATCTCTTACTTTTGGTGAGAATGCCTCCATCACCAGTCTATAATCTATTGGGAAGTTAAAGGACCATCAAGGCTCCCTGAGATTGGGTACTAGAAACAAGTTCTTTAGTGGTGGAACACTGCAACATGTTGCTGAGGGAAGGAATTGAGGACCCATCTGTGGAGATATTCAAGGTGAAGCTTAATCTTAATCTAGTGGAGGATGTCCCTGCTGACTGTAGCGGGACGTTGGACTAGATGACCTTTAGAGGTCCCTTCCAGGACTAGATGACCTTAGGAGATCCCTTTCAACCTAAACCATTCTGTGGTTCTAAGCAGTGTTGAGCAGTAACTATTTGAACTGTTCACTGTGTTGATTGCCAAACTAATGTATGATGCTGCCAGGCTGGTGAACTGCCAGAATCTCACACTAAAACTCTACAATTCAAAGTGAAACCAGAATCCCAGGTGCAAAAATCCAGGGAAAATGGTAAAACATAGAATCATAGTCTCAATAAGGTTGGAAAAGACCTCAAGGATCATCAAGTCCAACCTGTCACCCAACACCTCATGACTACTAAACCATGGCACCAAGTGCCACATCCAATTCCCTCTTGAACACCTCCAGGGATGGTGACTCCACCACCTCCCTGGGCAGCACATTCCAAAGGCTAACAACTCTCTCTGTGAAGAACTTTCTCCTCACCTCAAGCCTAAACCTCCCCTGGCACAGCTTGAGACTGTGTCCTCTTGTTCTGGTGCTGCTTGCCTGGGAGAAGAGACCAACCCCCTCCTGGCTACAACCTCCCTTCAGGGAGTTGTAGAGAGCAAGAAGGTCTCCCCTGAGCCTCCTCTTCTCCAGGCTAAGCAACCCCAGCTCCCTCAGCCTCTCCTCACAGAGCTGGGCTCAAGGCCTCTCCCCAGCCCTGTTGCCCTTCTCTGGACACATTCAACATGTGACTGTCAAAGACATATTCAGTAACTCAACTGAAATAAGTGAAAGAAAGGACTGTTTTTTATTCATTTTAGAAAACAAAACAGGACAGAACAGCCTTTGCATTTTAATTAAGAACCTAAGCAGTCTGGGTTTTGCAGACAGAGCAATTAATACACAGACACACAGCTTCATTCAAAGAAAGACAGAACTGTAGGCTTAATACAAGGTTATGGGAGTGGGAAAACCATTGGGAGCTAAGGAAGGACCAGAAGGAAGCACTACCTCATTCCCAACATTGATAAAATGCCTGCTATTATTTTCCAGACCTCATTAAAAGGGAGAATTTCCCAATGTACCAGCAGAGATCCCATCTTTCAGTAGGCAGTGCCTTATCTTAGATTTAAACCACATTGTTGTATATTGATTTGTTGACTCCAATCAGGATGTTCTTCTAAGCAATTAAATCTCCCCTGGACACGTAGGAGTTGCTGCTTGCCTCTACTAATCCTTAGATTTCAATCGTTATTGACAGACAAGATTCAGCCTCCACAGAATGTGCCATGACTGTCCTTTTTAATGGACCACTGTCCATTGTCCACTCCCACACAAGCTTGTGTCTTGTAGCCTTCCAGCCTTGAATCATGCCCTGGAGGAGCCTGTCCTCCTCCACTGACTGCAGAAGAAACCTGTACCGACTAGTCCCCAGTTCTTGCACTCGCTCTGATGTTAGTCACGCCACTTCTTTTCATCCCTAATCAGACTACCCAGAGCAAGTCCATATGAACAATGAGGAGAAGGAATCTTTTGTGCCTTTGGCTTCAGCAGCATGGAGGGAATATTATTTACGTCTCCAAGGCATCATCAGAACATCAGCACCTTCCCTGGCCAGAGGAAAAGGAGAGAGAAACTGTGACTCAGATGTGCATCTGAGTCACAGATCTCGCAGTGAACATCTGGGTGGTGCCACTTTCACCACACTCCTTTCTCAGAGCTGTATTTGCACTCACAGCCTTGCTTGCTCCTTGTCTGCATGATACTCAGCACTGGTTAGGCCTTGAGTACACCTTGAGTCCTGTGTCCAGTTGTGGGCCCCTCAATTCAAAAAGGACATTGAGACTCTTGAATGTGTCCAGAGAAGGACAATGATGCTGGGGAGAGGCCTCGAGCACAGCCCTGTGAGGAGAGGCTGAGGGAGCTGGGGTTGCTTAGCCTGGAGAAGAGGAGGCTCAGGGGAGACCTTATTGCTGTCCACAACTACCTAAAAGGAGGTTGTAGCCAGGAGGGGGTTGGTCTCTTCTCCCAGGCAACCAGCACCAGAACAAGAGGACACAGTCTCAAGCTGTGCCAGGGGAAGTTTAGGCCGGAGGTGAGGAGGAAGTTCTTCACAGAGAGAGTTGTTTGCCATTGGGATGTGCTGCCCAGGGAGGTGGTGGAGTCACCATCCCTGGAGGTGTTCAAGAAGGAATTGGATGTGGCACTTTGTTCCATGGTTTAGTAGTCATGAGTTCTTTGGTGACAGGTTAGACTTGATGATCTTTGTGGTCTTTTCCAACCTTATTAATTCTATGATTCTATACTGTTCCCAAGAGGAACTGAAGAATACCTGCCCTTGTGTACACAGTCTTAAAGTCTGGATCACATACCCTAAGCCATGGAATACATTTATAATTGTTTGTTTCAAAGGAACAAAAGTAAGAATGCACCCAATAAATCCTTCTAAAATACCCAAGTCAGCCCTTTAGCTGAGTCTGGCTAGACTTCCGGTGCTAAACAAACATTTCTGCATGCCAAATAATCCTCAATTAAATAGGAAAGAGAACAACACAGAGGAATTTTATTTGAAATGTACAGAAAATACAAAACAAAACACAAAGTTCCCCAAACTGTTCTTCCCTTTGGTTTTATGTTGGAAGCAGGGAGTGAAGGTGATTTTCTTAGACACCAAATAAAGACCAAACTGGTGGTCAGTACAGACAGCTTCTACAATGGCATATAGTACAGATAATGCAACACAAATCCAGGTGGGGTGCAGAGTGGGTTGAGAGCAGCTCTGAAGAAAGAGACTTGGGGGTGTTGGTTGATAGAGAAGCTCCCCAAAAGCCAGTAGTGCCCTCATGCAGCCCAGAAGGTAGCTGTCTGCTGGGCTGCAGCCAGAAGAGTGGGGCCAGCAGGGCAACAGAGGGGATTCTGCCCCTTGACTGCTCTGCTAAGACCCTACCTTGAATACTGCCTCTAGTTCTGGTGTCCCCAGCATAAGAAGGGCACAGAGCTGTGGGAGTGAGTCCAGAAGAGGGCCACAAAGATGATCCAATGGCTGGAGTACCTCTGCTCTGAGGATAGGCTGAGAGAGCTAGAGTTGTTCAGCCTGGAGAAGAGAAGACTATGGGGGAACCTTAGAGCTGCATTCCAATAACTACAGAAAGGCTGCAGAGGGACTTTTCATCAGGGTGTCCAGAGACAGGGCAAGGGGGAATGGTTTGAAGCTGAGTGAGAGCAGGGTTTGTACTGGAGCTTAGGAAGAAGCTCTTCAGCGCAAGGGTGGTGAGGCTCTGGAATAGGCTGCCCAGGGATGTTGTGGCTGCCTGCTCCCTGGGAATGTTGAAGGCCAGATTGGATGAGGCCTTGAGCAGCTGAGTGTAGTTGAGACCTGACCCTGCTCATAGCAGGGAAATTAGATGATCTCTAAGGTCCCTTCCAACCTAAGCCATTCTGTGATTCTATGATAATACAGCTTTCATTGTAGCTCAAGATAAGAACTCATACAACTTCCAATAGGGCATTGTTAATAAAGTTAAAAGCTATTTAAAGGTATAATGCAGGCACAAAGGACATTTATACTACCTTAAAGGTTGCACTGTTTCTACAGGATTGTAATGGGCAAAGCTGGGAGGGACTCAGACTTGATCCATTAAGGTGAGAAACACATTTAATGCAAGATGTTCCTATCTGCTGTTGATCTCGTGGCATTCAGAACCCTACACAGAATCCTTTACTAGCAGCTTTTCTAGAGCTAAAGCAGCTCTAAGACCCAGGAGTGAATCACAGAATGGTTTTGGTTGAAAGGTCATCTAGTTCAACACCTCTGCAGTGAACAGGGAGCAGGTTTCCCAGAGCCTTCTGAAGCCTGATTTTTAATATCTTCAGGGATGGGGCTTTAAATACCTCCCTGAGCAACTTGTAGTGTTCCACCACCTTCATAATAAAGAACTTGTTTCTAACAGCCAACCTTCTTCTCTTGTATCATACCATTGCCCCTCGTCCTGCCACTGCAGGTCTATGCAAACAGTCCCTTTGCAGCCTTCTTGGAGGCCCCCTGCAGCTACTGGATGGCCACTCTTAGATTTGCCTGGTGCCTTCCCTTCTCCAGGCTGAACAACCCCAGCTCCCTCAACCTGTCCTTGCAATGGAGGTGTTCCAGCTCTCTAACCATCTTCCTGGACCTCCTCTGGATCTGCTCCATCACGTCCATGTCCTTCCTGTGTTGAGGGCTGCAGAACTGGGTTCAGTGCTCCAGGTGAGGTCTTAGCAGAGCAGAGTACATCTGGGCTTTGCATGAAGATTCAAATAATTATTATTTGGGGGCTTATAACTACATATTTCTGTCTCAGAAGTCTTTTGTGTGCATCCTGAGATCTGAACAGAGAAAGGAAAGCCCTTTCATACAAGCATTTTTGGCAGCCATTTTCTCTGTTATCACTGAAATTTCCTCTAAGATTTTACAATAATTTATATTTTGTTTTGAATCAGTCAGCTGTCATCACATACCCACAGGAAAGTTTTATTCTCTCACATTTTGTAGTCCTGAACCAACATAAACAAGAGGAAGTGAGCGGGACTGCCAGCATGCTGGATTTCCAGAGCCATCTGGAGACAAGGGATCATGTGAAATGTTCACCCTGTTGGAAACAAACACAACAGCCCATCAGCCACTTTGGAAGCCTGTCTGGTGCACTGAACTACCAGCTCAGCCCTGTGAGTAGTGTATGAGGCACAGGGCAACACAGGGCCGTACCCTTGGCACTCCTCTCACCACAGGATTTATTGCAGCAGAGAGCTTGCTCCAAGCGTGGATAGTCAGTAGCCAGAGGCAGTTTAAGGATTACAGAACCATGAAATCACACAATGGTCTGTGCTGGAAGGGACTTCCAAAGGTCATCTAGTTCAACTCCCTCTGCAGTCAGCAGGAGAATCCTCTACTAGAGCAAGTTACCCAGAGCCCTGCCGAGACCCGCTTTGAATATCTCCGGGAGGGAGGGGCCTCAATCTGGGCAACCTGTTCCAGTGTTCCATCACCCTCATGATAAAGAACTTGGAATGGAATGGAATGGAATGGAATGGAATGGAATGGAATGGAATGGAATGGAATGGAATGGAATGGAATACCATAGAATTCCATAGAATACCATAGAATAGAATGGAAAAAAACAGGTTGGAAGAGACCTTTGAGATCATCAAGTCCAACCCATCACCCAACACCATCTAATCAACTAAACCCGGGCACCAAGCACCCCATCCAGTCTCCTCCTAAACACCTCCAATGATGGTGACTCCACCACCTCCCTGGGCAGCACATTCCAATGGCAAATCACTCTCTCTATGAAGAATTTCTTCCTAACATCCAGCCTAAACCTCCCCTGGCACAGCTTGAGACTGTGTCCTCTTAACTTGTTCCTAACATCCAATCTGAATCTACTCTTCTCTAGCTTGAAGTCATTGTCCCTAGTCTTTTTGGACTTGATGAACTTTGAGGTCTTTTCCAACCTTATTGATTCTATGATTCTAGTCCTATCACTCCAGACCTTTGTAAACAGTCTCTCTCTGTCCTTCCTTTTGGTCCCCTTCAAGTACTGGGAGGCAGTGGCCTTCCTGGAGACTTTTCTTCTCCAGGCTGAACAAACCCTTTTCCCTCAGCCTGTCCTCATAGCAGAGGTGCTCCAGAGCACTCAGCAGGAGGTGAAGATGTGACCCTGGTTCTGTGCAGGACTGTCACTGATGTGTTATCAGCAATATCAATGTAAGCCATGTAAGGATTAGACTTGGGACAACCATTTGTAAAGAAGGACCTTTGTCAAGCAACTGGTGAGCCCAGATTTAAGGCATGCCCTGTGGGGGAGGTGGCCAAACCTAGGAGGTCTGTATCAGGTCACGTTTGTATCCCTCCTAGTTCCATGTCCAGGCAGGGCCAGTTATTTCAAAAGAAATTCAGCTGTAGATTAATGCAATTCATCCCAAGGGAAGGCCTACTTCTGTATTTATGGCTTGTGTCCTGAACAGAAGATTTATATCTATTTGAAAAAAAGCAAAGCTTGATAAACATGTAGGGGTTTGGACAAGACATTCTCCAGCCCCTGGAGAGGAGTGTTTTGAAAAACTCTGGAAGGGGTTATGAGGGCCCCAGACAGACTGTTTAAGGCTCAAACCTGGAGGGTATGGGAGGAGTTTAGAGCAAAGTCACTCCAAGATTTGCAGGCTTAAGACTAGGAAGAGGATAGTTTCCATGGAGATGTGAAATTCAGGTCTCCTACCATTAAACAGAAGTTTCTCTTTCAGACAGCATCTACTCCTCTCTGAAACAGAGAACTCAGTTCCTCCTGTTGTGAGGGCAACAAAGCTGGGGAGGGATTTGGAACACAAGCCCTATGAGGAGAGGCTGAGGGAGCTGGGGTTGCTTAGCCTGGAGAAGAGGATACTCAGGGGAGACATTATTGCTCTCCACAACTCCCTGAAGGGAGGCTGTAGCCAGGTTGGGGTTGGTCTCTTCTCCCAGGTAACCAGCACCAGATCAAGAGGACACAGTCTCAAGCTGCACCAGGGGAGGTTTAGGTCGGATGTTAAGAAGAAGTTCTTCCCAGAAAGAGAGATTGGCTATTGGAATGTGCTGCCCAGGGAGGTGGTGGAGTCACCATCATTGGAGGTGTTTAGGAAGAGACTGGATGGGGTGCTTGGTGCCATGGTTTGGTTGATTAGATGGTGTTGAGTGATAGGTTGAATGATCTCTGAGGTCTCTTCCAACCTGCTAAATTCTATTCTATTCTATTCTATTCTATTCTATTCTATTCTATTCTATTCTATTCTATTCTATTCTATTCTATTCTGTTCCGTTCCATTCCGTTCCCTTCCGTTCCGTTCCATTCCATTCCATTCCATTCCATTCTCTTCCTACTCTACACCCAGCAACATCCAGTAAGTTTGGCTCACAAGTCCTTTCCTCTCTGCCCTGCCAAACCCCGTCTGCCCCTGTAAAGCAGCAGACCTGTCTCATCCACAGCTGAATGAATGGTGATACGCCTCTGATCAATCCTCTAAACCTGCTTCCTCCTTCAGAAGCACTCAGCTAAGTCAAGATTTACTAGTCTGTCAGGGCAAAACAAGGCATTCAGGGGACCCTCCTGATCCCATCCTCAATCTCATTAACTTTCCGCCTTCCCAAGTGCCCTGCTGGCTGCGTAGTAACGAAGAGCTGTAATTGGTAAATGAAATTGATTACACAACTGTGTGAATGAGGCAAATTGTCCATCTCTAGAGAAAAGGTACAATTTTCTGCTGTGCATAAATCAAACACGGGGCTCTTAAAAGCACTAGGTAAGTAGAGAGCATTTCAAATTGGCTGCAAAGTGCTGGACAAAGCACTTGGCAGAAGGAAGAGCCTGGGCAAAATGACCTTAGAAGCTCTTTTCTATCTCCAGTTTCTGTGAGTCTATGAATTTTAATTCTATGGTGCACAATTTAATTACCACTTGCAAAGAGCTGTAGAAAATGGATTGCCATTTTCCACTGCAGGCAGGTCTTTTCTGCTACCTGTGAGCTGTGAGGGAGCTTATGTGTGCCTACAGAAAAGTGGACATGAACGTGATTCCTGTCTGTCCAAAGGACTCTAACTTCACAGAGAGAAAAAGCTGTCAGAGGTAATCCTAAGCAAAATCACAGACCTCTCTTTAGTAAAACAATCTGAATCCTGCCACATTGTAAGGCCACTCAATATCTTGTCCTTTAATCATCTTGATATCTTCATATATCTAGGTTTGAATTGCTGCAGAGTAAGGAAATCAAAAGGGAATCAATTCCTTAACCTACTTACTACATCATTAATGGCCCTTTTACTACTGCCTAGCTTTCCAGTTTCATTCTTAGTTAGAAGAGAAATGTGTTTCTAGGCTATATTTGGAAACAGGGATTCATTTTCTTCCCTTGCTGCCCTTGTAGCAGCATTAGTGTCACATCTTCCACTCTATATTGTCCTTAAAGAGGTCTTCCAAGTCTGTTCTGGATACTCTTCATGTTATACAGTTGGTCCTGAACTTGTAATGACACTGTAGAGACAAAAAAGTCTCTGTTGTACTGGTTAGGCCACACCTTGAGTCCTGTGTCCAGTTCTGGGCCCCTCAGTTTAGGAAAGATGTTGAGTTGCTGGAAGGTGTCCAGAGAAGGGCAACAAAGATGGGGAGAGGTGTTGAGGACAGCCCTGTGAGGAGAGGCTGAGGGAGCTGGGGTTGCTTAGCCTGGAGAAGAGGAGGCTCAGGGGAGACCTTCTTGCTCTCTACACCTCCCTGAAGGGAGGTTGTAGCCAGGTGGGGGTTGGTCTCTTCTCCCAGGCAACCAGCACCAGAACAAGAGGACACAGTCTCAAGCTGTGCCAGGGGAGGTTTAGGCTGGAGGTTAGGAGGAAATTCTTCATAGAAAGAGAGATTGGCCATTGGAATGTGCTGCCCAGGGAGGTGGTGGAGTCACCATCACTGGAGGTGTTTAGGAGGAGACTGGATGGGGTGCTTGGTGCCATGGTTTAGTTGACTAGATGGCATTGGATAATTGGTTGGACTTGATGATCTCGAAGGTGTTTTCCAACCTGGTTAATTCTATTCTATTCTATTCTATTCTATTCTATTCTATTCTATTCTATTCTATTCTATTCTATTCTATTCTATTCTAATTCTGCATCTGGGCAGTGTCATCTCACAAGTTCTCTGTTATTGCAGGGATTAAGTTTCTGGTGGTATCTTTGATCTTCCTATGGCCAGTCAAACTTCGGGAGGTTGGCCTTTGCTTATTGTAAGGTAAGAGTGCTCAGCCTTAGAGTCGTGCATAGTGCTTGGTGATGGATGTTTAGAATCATAGCATCATAAAGTCACAGAATCATAGAATCATAGAAACATAGCATCATAGAATAATAGAAACAGAGATTCATAGAATGGTCTGGGTTGGGAAGGACTTCCAAAGGTCATCTAGTTCAACCCCCTCTGCAGTAATCAGGGACATCCACCACTAGATCAGGACACCCAGAGCCCTGTTGAGTCTCACCTTGAATATCTCCAGGGATGGGGCCTCAACCACCTCCCAGAGAAACCTGTTCCAGTGGTGCCCTCATGGTAAAGAACTTCCATCCCAGAACTAACAACCAATCTAAATTGGCTCTTCTCTAGTTTGAAGCCATTGGCCCTTGTGTTATCACTGCAGGCCTTTGCCTCTCTACATCGTTGCAGAGTCCCTGGAAGACCTGGAAGGCTGCTATTAGGTCTCCCTGGGGCCTCCTATTTTTCAGGCTGAAGAACCCCAGCTCCCTCAGCCTATCCTCATAAGGCAATGCTCCAGTCCCTTCACCATCCCTTCTCTTCAGGTACTGGAATGCTGCTATTATGTCTCCTTGGAGCCTTCATTTTTCCAGGCTGAACAACCCCAGCTCCCTCAGCCTGTCCTTGTGGCAGAGGTGTTCCAGCCGCCTGATGATTCTGTGGCTCTCCTCTGTACCTGCTCTATTAGGGAGTGCTAAGTTCTTTCATTCCCACCAAACTAAAAGCTTGACACCTATCACATCTGTGACATAGGTTTTAGAGCCCAGATAGTCCCCCCAATTACTGTAGTGTTGCATTTTGCAGGTAGAGCTATTCCTTTGACATGATTACCCTGTGCTTGCCAACAGCTTCTTACAGCCTGCTTCTGTCGGTCTCTTCCCCCAGGTAACTCATGCTAGGATGAGAGGAAATGGATTTAAGTTGTGCCAGGGGAGGTTTATGTTGGATGTTAGGAAAAACTTCTTTACTGAGAGAGTGGTGAGGGGTTAGAATAGGCTGCCCAGGGAGGTGGGGGATCACCATCCCTGGAGGTTGTCAAGAAGCTGTAGATAGAATAGAATAGAATAGAATAGAATAGAATAGAATAGAATAGAATAGAATAGAATGGAATGGAATAGAATAGAGTAGAGTAGAGTAGAGTAGAGTAGAGTAGAGTAGAGTAGAGTAGAGTAGAGTAGAGTAGGATAGGATAGGATAGGATAGGATAGGATAGGATAGGATAGGATAGGATAGGATAGGATAGGATAGACCAGACCAGGTTGGAAGTGACCTTTGAAATCATCAGTCCAACCCATCACCCAACACCATCTAATCAACTAAACCATGGCACCAAGCACCTCATCCAGTCTCTCTCTCATCCAGATGTGTTACTTCAGGATCTAGTTGAGTGGTCATGGGTGCTGGGTTATGGTTGGACTCAATGATCTCAAAGGTCAGCCTCAGTGATTCTGTGCTTCTATGATATTTTTTCCCTTGTTTGCATTGATTTGTTTATGTAGCATTTGATATGACATAAAACATAAAATGACTTTAGACATGAAGTCTCTTCATCCTGCAAGGCTTCTAAAAATACCTAAGAAAGGCAGATGTCTTCAGATTTTAATGATCATTAGGAGTTTAGCTAACATAATCATTGTAAGGAGTGTAACTAACATAATCATTGGGAATTTAACTAATATAATCATTGGGAGTTTAACTAACATAAACATTAGGAGTTTAACTAGCAGAAATGATTAACACATCATGGCCCATTAGTCCATAAAGGTATCTACCCTCCCATTCATGATAACATGAATTTAGACAAAGAGGATTAGAGCCTTAAGTAGCTCAGATTAGCTTGCAGGAAGATAGAGTGAATAGGGTTTTTTGCAGTGTGGCAACAAATAATCATTGGCATTTAATTGCTTTCCCTTCTAATGGTCTGATTTATTCCAACCCACTGCACCAGAAAGGAAAACACTCTTTTCTTGTGAATGTGCTGAATAATGGATTCTTCAGAAAATCCTGGCTCAACAGACAAACAAACACTTCAGCCATGGGAAGGCAGGAGCAGAAAGGTGTTGGGACTTGCCTAAAGCCACACAGGGTGTTAGTGTCAGAGATCAGATTAGGATTTTGCAAGTCACTCATCAGCAGTCTCTCTTGATTTGGTATCTGGGAGTTACTCACAAAGAAACTTGGCAAGCTTTAGCAGTGCTCCTACCACAGGCACTGGGACAGGATCTGAGGGCATGTAGGATAAAGATTCTGCCAGAGCTTTCTTTCTCTTCAGCGCGCCTGTGAAGACAAAAAGGATCGGGCAGAAAGATGCCAAAACTCTAAGTAAAAGCTGTAGTGTATATTCTGTGAGACTGGGAAATAACGTGTCCAGAGAAGGGCAACAAAGCTGGGGAGGGGTTTGGAGCACAGGCCCTAGGAGGAGAGGCTGAGGGAGCTGGGCTTGCTTAGCCTGGAGAAGAGGAGGCTCAGGGGTAACTTCAGTGCTCTCTACAACTCCCTGAAGGGAGGTTGTAGCCAGGTGGGGGTTGGTCTCTTCTCCCAGGCAACCAGCACCAGAACAAGAGGACACAGTCTCAAGCTGTGCCAGGGGAGGTTTAGGCTGGATGTTAGGAAGAAGTTCTCCCCAGAAAGAGTTATTTGCTATTGGAATGTGCTGCCCAGGGAGGTGGTGGAGTCCCCATCATTGGAGGTGTTTAGCAAGAGACTGGATGGGGTGCTTGGTGCCATGGTTTAGTTGATTAGATGGTGTTGGGTGATATAGACTTGATGATCTCAAAGGTCTCTTCCAACCTAGGCTATGCTATTCTATTCTATTCTATTCTATTCTATTCTATTCTATTCTATTCTATTCTATTCTATTCTATTCTATTCTATTCTAAATTAGAGGGCAATGAGGCTGGTGAAGGGCCTGGAACACCTGCCCAAGGACCATCTGAAGGGAGCTGGGATTGTTCAGCCTGGAGAAGAGGAGGCTGAGGGGAGACCTCCTTGCTGTCTACATCTACCTGAAGGGAAGTTGGAGTGAGGAGGGGACAGCCTCTTCTCTTTGGTGTCAAGTGACAGGACCAGAGAAAATGGTTCTGAGCTGTGCCAGGGAAGGTTGAGGCTAGCTGCTAGAAAATATTCCTTCACAGAGAGGGTTCCCAAACATTGGAATGATCTGCCCAGGGCAGTGGTGAAATCACCACCCTTGGAGGTGTTTAAGCAGCCTGTGGACCTAGTGCTTAGGGCCACGGTTTAGGAATGGGTCTTAAACTGGACCAAAGGTTGCACTGGGTGATCTTTGAGGTCTCTTCCAACTAGCTGTTTTCTGTGATTCTGTGCTGGGTGTGGACTATGGTTTGCTGAAAAATCACTATGAGCAGGGAGTTGGCCCTCCAGTGAGTTACTGCCACAACCCACATGCTTCGTTTCATTTCACTATTTGGTCAGAAAATGGATCTCTGGAATCTTCCTGAAAAGGGCAAAGCTTGCCAAGTGTCAGTCATTCTATTTTGGGCAGGATCCTGAATCCTGCTGGTCCAGTAGGTTCCCTGGAGTATTGGATATCAGGAAAAGGTTCTTTACAATGAAGGTCATTGAGCACTGAAACAGGTTGCCCTTATGGATTTGGTCCAGAGGAGGGACATGAAAATGATCAGGGGGTTGGAGCACCTCTGCTTTGAAGACAGGCTGAGGGAGCTGGGAGTGTTCAGCCTGGAGAAAAGAAGGCTCCAAGGAAACTGAAGAGCAGCTTTCTAGCACCAGAAGAGGCCTCCAAGAAGGCTGGAGAGGGTCTGTTTGCAAAGGCCTGCAGCACTGAGGGGCGATGGTTTGAAATGAAAGAGGAGCAGATTTAGATTGGATGTTAGGAACAAGTTCTTCATGAAGGTACAGAACACTGCAGCAGGTTGGCCAGGGAGATAGTCGAGACCTCATCCCTGGAGATACTCAAAGTGAGCAGCCTGATCTAGTTGAGAATGTCCCTGCTGAGTTCAGGGAGGCTGGACTAAATGACCTTCAGAGGTGGCTTTCAACCTGAGTGATTCTATGGTTCTATGGTATCAGACTTACCAACACTGTTACTATCTTTGATACCACTCATGTATTTGAGATGTCTGTGCCCTGGTTGCTCCTCAGGAAGACCTACTGCTCTCAGCTGAACTGGTTACTCAGTTAAATCTCTCTAATAAGAGGGAAGCAGATGAACTTATTCTTGTTGTTTCTAGTTCTTTTCTTTAAGTGCTGCATGCCAGATAAAACAATGAAGATAAGGATTTCTTAAACAAAGGCTCACATCCACACACAGGCTCACCCCTAAACCATAGCCCCAAGTACCACATCCAAACCACCATCAAGTCAAACCCTCATCAAGTCCAACCAACCACCCAATCCTAACTAATTAACTAGACCGTGGCACAAAGTGCCTCATCCAGGCTTTTCTTAAACACCTCCAGGGACATCAACCCCACCACCTCCCTGGGCAGCCCACACCGATGGGCAATCTCTCTGTCTGTGAAGAAACTTTTTCTACCATTAAGCCTAAACTTCTCCTTGCACAGCTTGAGACTGTGTCCTCTTGTTCTCTTGCTGGCTGTCCAGGAGAAGATTCCATGGTCCTGTTTCTCCCTGTGGCTGATCAGGATGAAAATCTACTAGTGGAAACTATATACATGATAGCTGGTCCTACAGACCCAGGTTAGCCAGTAGCTGGCCCTTGGATCCCCAGGTTTTCCCAAGTGCTAGGACCTGGGCAAGGAAAGTCCTAGGACCTGCAGCTCCTCTCAGGCTGTTGGTATTCAGATCTACACATATACACACAAACCCATACACAGGTACTCTTAAACATTACTCCTTTAACCTTGTGTCCTGCGGTGTGCTCTCCTGTGGCTGGCCCTCAGACCTCCACACACACATGTGCACACAGAATAGAGAGCCCCTAGCTCTGGAAAATAGCCAGGACCAGGCTTTGCTAAGATGGGACAGAGTGCAATGGCCAGGAACAGTGCCCAGCCAGCCAAATGTACAGACCAGCAACATTTACATGTGGCAGCTGCTTTTATGAGGCACTTGGTGCCATGGTTTAGTTGATCAGATGGTGTTGGGTGATAGGTTAGACTTGATGATCTTGAAGGTCTTTTCCCACCTGATCTGATCTGTTCTGTTCTGTTCTGTTCTATTCTATTCTATTCTATTCTATTCTATTCTATTCTATTCTATTCTATTCATAATCTTTCTGTTTTCCTGCACTGGTTACCAACGATCCCAAACGCTCTTGATTCCTCCTTCTCCCAGACCTTGGTTTCTCCTTATCCCAAAACTGCTCTTCCCAGCACCCTGTGATGAGTCCTACACCCTTCTGATCCCCTAAGTCTGTAAAGTGACAAGGGAGAACATCTCCCATTGACTCATTTGGTGAGACTGACGAGTGGACAATGGGACTGATTGTCCCCCCGCTACGAAAGCCTTGAGACTAGATTGCATCAGAGTGCACTGATGGCTTTGCTTAGGTTTTGGAGGTTCTCTACACATCATTGTTCCTCTGTGTCCTGAGTTTCTGTGACTCTACCTCTGCCTTTGTGCATCTGCTTCTCCTTTTTCTTTTTGCCCTCTCCCTTTCCCCTCCAAACACAAATATTTTGAACCACAGATTAAATCTCAATCATATGTTTTTTTTAAGAGGAACCAAAAATGCCAAATTATGAAACATTTTGTAAAGTTGAGCTGTTGGACAGCAAAAGAATCACAGAATTACAGAACGGCTTAGGGGCTGGAGAGATCATCTAGTCCAACCCTCCCTGCCAGTGCAGGAAAAGAGACCCTATTAGTTCTTCACTCAGGGGAAGGGTAGATCATGAGTCCAGCTTCTGTTATCTACAAGAAAACCTACATCCGGGTTCAAGCTTAAGATATACTTCTATACTTAAGATATACTACCTCTACTCAGCTCTGGTGAGACCCCACCTGCAGTACTGCCTCCAGTTCTGGAGCCCCTATTACAAGAGGGATCTGGAGGTACTGGAAGGTGTCCAGAGAAGGGCTGCGAGGATGAGCAGAGGGCTGGAGCTCCTCTCCTATGAGGACAGACTGAAGGAGTTGGGGCTGTTCAGTCTGCAGAAGAGAAGGCTCCGAGGTGACCTAATTGTGGCCTTCCAGTATCTGAAGGGGGCTACAGGAAGGCTGGGGAGGGACTGCTCAGGATCTCAGGCAGTGATAGGACTAGGGGGAATGGAATGAAGCTGGAGGTGGGGAGATTCAGGCTGGAGGTGAGGAGGAAGTTCTTCCCCATGAGAGTGGTGAAGCCCTGGAATGCGTTGTCCAGGGAGGTGGTTGAGGCCCCATGCCTGGAGGTGTTTAAGCCCAAGCTGGATGAGGCTGTGGCCAGGCTGATCTAGTGTGGGGTGTCCCTGCCCATGGCAGTGGGGTTGGAACTAGATGATCCTTGTGGTCCCTTCCAACCCTGACTGATACTATGATACGAACCTATGAGAAAGGAGCCTGTGTTAACTTCACTATAAACAGAATGAATTTAAGCAGCAGTTGGAGGCTTCTTGACAGATTGAAAGATTTTGAGCTCTATGGATGAAGTTAGGAGCTCTGAAGCCAATATTGCCACAATAAGAAGTTTATTTCCTTGCCACAAGAAATAAGCTCCAAAGCAGATCATGTGATAAATCACACATTGACAGGGAACTTTATTGCTTGGAAAGCCTGTGATTTGAAAGCAAGAACAGCATTCAAAGCTGCAACTATAAATGGGCTAAAATAAATGTGGAGGCATGTATGTAGTAAAATTAAAGCTAGAGAGGTCTAATCAGAGTATGGAATAAAAGATTAGTAGCTCAGACTCATAGCAAGTTGCATGTGCAACTCACTGTCACATGACAATAGAGCAAACAGCACTTCTCTTACTTTGTTTGAAACTGCATAAAAGAAATCTGTATTTTAAAACATATTCTGAGACCACAGAATCATTAAGGTTGGAAAAGGCCTTGAAGATCATCAAGTCCAATGGTCACCCAACTACCATGACCACTAAATGAGAGCCTGAAGCACCACATCTACAGCTTCTTCCAGCACCTCCAGGGATGGTGACTCCCTGGGCAGCCTGTTCCAAGGCCTCACCATTCTCTCACTCAAGTTGTTTTACCTTATGTCCCATCAAAACCTCCCCTGGCACAACTCATACCCATTTCCTCTCCTCCTGCTGCTGGCTACCTAGGAGAGGAGACCAACACCAGCCTCACTCCAACTTCCTTTCAGGGAGCTGTAGAGAGCAATCTCCCCTCAGCCTTCTCTTCTCCAGACTGAACAACCCCAGCTCCCTCAGTCTTTCCTTGTATGATACCCTCCAAACCCCTCCCCAGCCTCATTGCTCTTCTCTAGACAAGCTCCAGCCCCTCTATGTCTTTCCTATCCTGTGGCACCCAGAACTCCACCCTGCACTCAAGCTGTGGTCTCACCAAGGCCAAATGTATGTTCCTGTGTGATCTGCTCTAGCTGATCTTGCTCTGGGCAGGAGGATTGGACTGGAAGATCTTTCGAGGTCCCTTCCAACCGCTTACACTCTGTGATTCTGTGAAGTACAGAGGCACCATCACTTCACTAAATAGTCAGACTAATACATCAATGTCCCTTTCAGCTCCTCTAAAATTATGTCTGTGTGTGTTTCTTTAGTCATTCATAGTTATTGAAACACACTGGTTTAATTTATGTGCCATTTTTTGGTTTTGTCTCATTCACGTGGTTTGGAAAGACTGAAGAGAGCACAGAATGACAAGGCAGTAGCTTCTTGTTATGCTGTGACTTTCCCTGGAGCAGCAAGGTTTGCCACGGCAAGAAGGATCAGGGTAACAGAGGCACTTAGGGTTGAATTCAGAGAGAGTGTGTGCACACATGCTTTCATGAATGAGATTTCAATGGGACAAGCTCATATTTAGGATTACATTGGATTCAAAACTCTACTTGCATATCCTCATGTTTCAGTGTTACAAAACTCCCCACATATTTACTACCACACAGCTCTGATAAGAACAGCTAAATATGGCTGGAATGCAACAGATGAGAGTTGCACATAAAGGCTGTTTCCTCTAGGTGAAGTGGGAGAGCAGCAGTTTTTCATTTGCTCCTTTGTAGATATCCAGTGAAGAACTCCAGGCAATGATAAAGACTTAGCAACAAACAGTTGAACTGGTTGGGATATCTTGGTCTAGTGATCATAGAATCATAGAATTGTCAGGGTTGGAAGGGACCTCAAGGATCAGCCAGTTCCAACACCCCTGCCATGGGCAGGGACACCTCACACTACAGCAGGTTGCGCACAGCCACATCCAGCCTGGCCTTAAAAACCTCCAGGGATGAGTCTTCCACCACCTCCCTGGGCAACCTGTGCCAGGCTCTCACCACCCTCATGGGGAAGAACTTCTAACATCCAATCCTTTCTTTGAAGATCATGATGACAATGCCTCATCATATAAGGTATTGAAGAAACATGATCAGCTTTTGATGTTGCATCACAGCATCACTGTACTAACATCCAATCTGAATCCACCCATTTCTATGTATAGAATAGAATAGAATAGAATAGAATAGAATAGAATAGAATAGACCAGGTTGGAAGAGACCTTTGAGATCATTGAGTCCAACCTATCACCCAACATCATCTAATCAACTAAACCATGGCACCAAGCACCCCATCTAGTCTCCTCCTAAACACCTCCAATGATGGTGACTCCACCACCTCCCCAGGCAGCCCATTCCAATGGCCAATCTCTCTTTCTTGGAAGAACTTCTTCCTAACATCCAGCCTAAACCTCTCCTGGTACAGCTTGAGACTGTGTCATCTTGTTCTGGTGCTGGTTGCCTGGGAGAAGAGACCAACCCCCAGATGGCTACAACCTCCCTTCAGGGAGTTGTGGAGAGCAAGAAGGTCTCCCCTGAGCCTCCTCTTCTCCAGGCTAAGCAACCCCAGCTCCCTCAGCCTCTCCTCACAGGGCTGTGCTCCAAGCCCCTCCCCAGTTTTGTTGACCTTCTCTGGACTTGTTCCAGCAACTCAACATCTTTCCTAAACTGAGGGGCCCAGAACTGGACACAGGACTCAAGGTGTGGCCTAACCAGTGCTGAGTACAGGGCACAATGACTTCCCTGCTCCTGCTGGCCACACTGTTCCTGATCCAGGCCTGGATGCCATTGGCCTTCTTGGCCAACTGGGCACACCATTGGATACTACTGTCAACCAGTGCCCCTGCTCCCTTTCTGCATGGCTGCTCTCCAGCCACTCTGACCCCAGCCTGTAGCACTGCATGGGGTTGTTGTGGCCAATGTGTAGAACCTGGCCCTTGGATGTTTTCAATCTCATGCCGTTGTTCCATTCCCCCCGGTCCTATCACCCCTGACACCCTAAAATGTCCCTCCTCAGCTTTCTTGTAGGCCCTCTTCAAATACTGATATTTTGCATTTACTTATTTCTTATTTTTCTTTTAAACAGAGAAGTTTATGATTCTGGATTCTTACCCAAAACTTGATTTGTTTGAGCAGTTTCCACAGTAATTTGCCATTGCAAACACCCTGGGTCTTGCGGAGTTGGCACACAGACATGCTCTTCATTTGTGAAACATAAATCACAACCTAGTTGTCACTTTGCTGTTCAATGTTGGCAACTCATATCCAGCTGGAGAGAATTACTAATATGGTAGCTTAGTTAGTCTTTGGTTGTTTTGTTGTTTGGGGGTTTATAATACAACAGCAATGCAATTTGTTTTCAAGGTTGACCATAACCATAAGACAACATAATGTCATCGAGACTGGTTAGCACTAGCCAGCAAGGTCTCTGAGACACCCTATTGTGGCCTTCCAGTGCCTGAAGGGGGCTACAAGAAAGCTGGGGAGGGACTTTTTAGGGTGTAAGGGAGTGATAGGACTGGGGGGAATGGAAAAAAAACTAGAAATGGGCAGATTCAGATTGGATGTCAGGAAGAAGTTCTTCCCCATGAGGGTGGTGAGAGACTGGCACAGGTTGCCCAGGGAGGTGGTGGAAGCCTCATCCCTGGAGGTTTTGAAGGCCAGGCTGGATGTGGCTGTGGGCAACCTGCTGTAGTGTGAGGTGTCTCTGCCCATGACAGAGGGGTTGGAACTGGCTGATCCTTGAGGTCCCTTCCAACCCTGACAATTCTGTGACTCTGTCTATTTTGGATCCTCCTTGCTCCCAATTTGAAACAAACAAACAAACAAACAAAAGGTCTTTTGGTGAACTGTGCACTGCAGAGCTCTTCAGATTGCACACATTCACACACAGATGCCATGAAGCTGCTTATCCTTCCAATGTTAGATTGTTCCATGCTTGCTAATTTCCTGAAGCTGTATGAGCAATGCACTAGCTAGAGTTGCCTGAAAGCCAAAATTTTCCATTCTTGTTAACATCTTAGAAGCTTCAGCATTTGTTTTGTCCTGCTGGAGTATTTTTGGGGTTGGTCTTTTCTTTTGAAGAAAAAGCACACTGGAATAAAAGTCTCACTGGAACAAAATCTTCCCCTCTTAAGAAGGAGAGGAAAGACCCACCCTACCATTGTGATTCTTATTGAGGGGCACACAGCACAATTGTGCCATTGAGGGACAGTAAGGTTCAGATCACAACTTTATCTCCTTCTGGCTACCTGGATGACTGCTGTGCCCTCTGGGCTACAAAATTAGCCTATTGTTCTCATTAATAGACTTCAAATCATTCATATACTTGGCAAATCCATACCAACCAAACAGCCTTTGTTGAAGTAGCAATTTCTAAACCTACTGAAATATCTCCATGACCACAATAATTAAGAGTTGTTCACAACAAATAGTGGCTTTGTTCTAGTAATATCTTGCCTGGAGTACTGAGTCCAGCTCTGGAGCCCTCAATACAGGAAGGATATGGACCTGATGGAGCAGTTTCAGAGGAGAGCCACGAAAAAGATCAGGGGATTGGAACACCTCTGCTATGCTGAGGGATCTGGGGTTGTTCAGCCTGGAGAAGAGGAGGCTCTGGGGAAACTTAAGAACAGCCTTCCAGTATCTGAAGAGTGCCTACAAGAAGGATGGAGAGATACTGTTTGCAAAGGCTTGCAGTGGTGGGACAAGGGGTAATGGCTTCAAACCAGAGAAGAGCAGATTTAAATTGGATATTAGGAGCAAGTTCTTTAGCATGAGAGTGGGGGAAGACTGGAACAGGTTGCCCAGAGAGGAGGTTGTTTTGACAGACCAAGTTGCAGGATATCATTATTCAATATGTTGCTTTGCTTTGCCAGCCATACCTCCTTGAATATAAAGTTACCCAATTGCCCTATGACACTTGCTCCTTTCTTCTGACTGTTCCAACTATGAAGATGTTTTCTTCAAGTTTCATTTCAATTTATGATTGTTTGCAATGAAAATGGAGTGATTTGAAGCAAATCTTGTGAAATCTAGAGTATGAAGCTGTATCATCCTGGAGGACTGTGTCCTGTTCTAGAACCCCTATCACCAGAAAGATCTGGACATGCTGGAATGTGTCCAGAGAAGGGCCACGAGGATGATCAGAGGGCTGGAGCTCCTCTCCTGTGAGGACAGACTGAGAAATTTGGAGTTGTTCAGTTTGGAGAATAAAAGGCTCTGAGGAGACCTTATTGTGGCCTACCAGTATCTGAAGGGGGCTACAAGAAAGCTGGGGAGGTAGTTTTTAGGGTGTCAGGTAGTGATAGGATGTTCTTAAGGCTAGGCTCAGGCTTGGATGTGGCTGTGAGCAACCTGCTGTAGTGTGAGGTGTCCCTGCCCATGGCAGGGGGGTTGGAACTGGCTGATCCTTGAGGTCCCTTCCAACCCTGACAATTCTGTGATCCTCCTAAAAGGGTTTTGCAAAACTTTTCCATTGTCCTTAGCAGTTGCTGTCATGTTTATGGTACCAGAAAATGCCACACAAACTATTTTCTCTGTGATTCTTTTGTGCTTGGCTAACTCCAACAGTTCAAAACCCCCAAAGTAAAGCCATCTGCATTCTGCTGCTTCTCCAGAAATGCTGATCTCAGCTGTCTGCTCCTCTTTCTGCATGTGACATGCTATTACTCACAAGGCACCCAGTCAACACCCTATTTTCATGCTTTGAAAGACAAAAGGACATCTGCAAGGCAGACTGGAAATAGTGATTCTTCAGATGGTAGAGAAGTGAATGAGAAGGGATGCACCAGAAAGGACTGGCACAAATATCTGAACCATGCAGGACCTCTAATTGAGGAGCAGAGGGAAAGCGGCAGAATTAAAAGCCAGTACACTTAAAACTGATAAAAAGGAAAGGATATTGCAGACAAAGACCAATTGAGCTAACTGTTATCTGCATCTGCCTTGCACAGCAAAAAGAGGGAAAAGTCAGAAACACAAGTCTTTGAGGCCCAGGTGGCCAATGGCACTCTGGCCTGCATCAGGAATAGTGTGGCCAGCAGGAGCAAGGAAGTCATTGTGCCCTGGACTCAGCACTGGTTAGCACCTTGAATACTGTGTCCAGCTCTGGGCCCCTCAGTTTAAGAAGGATATTGAGACTCTTGAATGTGTCCAGAGAAGGGCAACAAGGCTGGGGAGAAGCTGAGGGAGCTGGGGTTGCTTAGCCTGGAGAAGAGGAGGCTCAGGGGAGGACTTCTTGCTGTCTATAACTACCTGAAGGGAGGTTGTAGCCAGGTGGGGGTTGGTCTCTTCTCCCAGGCAAGCAGCACCAGAACCAGAGGACACAGTCTCAATCTGCACCAGGGGAGGTTTAGACTCGAGGTGAGGAGAAAGTTGTTCACAAAGGGAGAGATTGGCCCTTGGAATGTGCTGCCCAGGGAGGTGGTGGAGTCACCATCCCTGGAGGTGTTTAAGAGGGGATTGGATGTGGCACTTGGAGCCATGGTTTAGTTGTCCTGAGGTGCTAGGTAATTGGTAATAGGTTGGACTAGATGATCTCTGAGGTCTTTTCCAACCTGGTTGAATCTATGATTCTATGATTCCTTTGCTATTAGAAAGTATAATTGAGTATATACCAGAATGAGCTACCTTTGAGTCAAAATGAATCACCTTTAAAATTACTTTCAAGCTTGCTTCCATTTACTAGCCAATTATTAATGAACTAAAATTAAATAGTCAATATTAAAAAGAAACCCTAATGCATGTGCATTGAAAAGTATATATTGCAGAGTTTATAGTTGCCACAAAAGGATGACTCTAAATCTGATATAACCCTTCAAAGCCACCTGATTCTGGACCTAAAATGTTCAGGATAATGAGCAGCCAGGATAATAACCACTCAAGATAATGAGGGTTTGCTTGCACTTACGTTCATGCAAGTGGAAATGCTGCATGTGAGGAAACAGAGGATTACAGTATCACAGTATCACAGAATCAACAAGAGTGGATGAGACCTCAAAGATCATTGAGTCCAACTTGTCACCACAGACCTCATGACTACTAAACCGTGGCACCAAGTGCCATGTCCAATCCCCTCTTGAACATCTCCAGGGACGGTGACTCCACCACCTCCCTGGGGAGCACATTCCAATGATCAATGAGTCTCTCAGTGATGAACTTTCTCCTCACCTCCAGCCTAAACTTCCCCTGGCACAGATTGAAACTGTGTCCTCTTGTTCTGGTGCTGGTTGCCTGGGAGAAGAGACCAGCCCCTTCCTGGCTACAACCTCCCTTCAGGTAGTTGTAGAGAGCAAGAAGGTCTCCCCTGAGCCTCCTCTTCTCCAGGCTAAACAATCCCAGCTCCCTCAGCCTCTCTTCACAGGGCTGTGTTCAAGGCCTCTCCCCAGCCTTGTTGCCCTTCTCTGGACATGTTCAAGTGTTTCGATGTCCTTCCTAAACTGAGGGGCCCAGAACTGGACACAGGACTCAAGGTGTGACCTAGCCAATGCAGAGTACAGGGCAGAATGACCTCCCTGCTCCTGCTGGCCACACTATTCCTAATGCAGGCCAGGATGCCCTTGGCCTTCTTGGCCACCTGGGCACACTGCTGGCTCATGTTCAGGAAGCTGTCGATCAGCACCCCCAGGTCCCTCTCTGTTTGGCAGCTCTCAGCCACTCCGACCCCAGCCTGTAGCTCTGCATGAGGTTGCTGTGGCCAAAGTGCAGCCCCTGGCACTTGGATTTGTTTAGCATTCAATTAGGCCCCATACACTTAAAATACATAGATATATATAGTTAAAATATTGAAAATTATGATTTTAAACAGTGTGGGGGAAACAAAAATATAAATGGATCACTCACTCCCTAAAGTAATTGAGATAAACAAGGAGGTTGCCATAGACTTCAGGAGGTCACCCAGTCCATTCTCCTACCTCAGGGAGGGCTACGTATAAGCAAACTTCGGTCTCATAACTCACCTGGCGAATGTTAGTCTAAACTGCTCTTTACATCTGCAGTGAAAGCCTCCAAGCTTCCTGAAGCAAGCTAATCCAGCATTTCACTATCTTGCCATTAAAAGGCCTTTTTTCTATTTTTTTTTGTCTCCCTTTTTCATTTTTTTTTTTGCTAATGCCCACCCTAATTCTGTGGAGGCAGTTCAAACACATCATGTCTTGTCCTGTTCCTGGTGGCTATTATCGTGTCTCTCCACATTCCTCCCTTCCCTAGACTAAACAAAGTCAACTCCTTTCAATCTCTTCTCTCAAGCTGTGTTTGCTGGACCTCTAATAATTCTTCCTGTTCACCTCTGGATACTTGCCAGGCTGCACAGACATTTCTCCTAATGTTCTTTGCCCTTAGCTGGACAAAATAACCCAGACAAGGTTGAGAAGTCTTGCTTCCCATACCTCATATAATACACTCTCAGTGATCCTGTAAGAGGATTGCTTGGTGGTTTTTTGCAGCAGAAGGGTAAATCTGCTGACTCACGTTCCGAGTCTCTTTTGTAGCTCCGCCACCTACTCAGTTGTTCCACACCTTGTGTTGATTCCCTCCACTGCTCTTACCGAGGCTCAGCACTTATATTTTTCCCCCTCAATTTTTTTTTCCCCCCTTCTGATTGGGGGCATTTCTTTAGACTCTGGAGCTGAAATAAAGAGCAGTTTCTGAGTTCAAAAGATGAGATGCTCCAAACTCCCCCCCCCCCCCCCCGAAAAAAAAAAAGGGAATTCTGCATAGCTTTCTTCATAGTGATGGGAAGAAAGAGAAAAAAGCCCACCAAAATGGTGCCACGTAAAATTAGATGCAGCTTCACACAATCACAGAATTTCAGGGGATGGAAATGACCTCATCTAGTCCAAGCCCCCTGCCAGAGCAGGAGGTGTTCAGGAGGAGACTTGGTAGGGTGCTTGGTGCCATGGTTTAGTTGATTAGGTGGTGTTGGGTGATAGGTTGGATGCAATGATCTTGAAGGTCTCTTCCAACCTGGTCTATTCTATTCTATTCTATTCTATTCTATTCTATTCTATTCTATTCTACACCAGATTACACAGAAAAGCATCCAGGTGATTTTTGAGTATCTCCAGAGAGGGAGACTCCACAACCCCCCCGGGAAGCTTGTTCCAGTTTCATTGATTCACTAATTTACAGCAGTTTCACTAATCAACACTTAGCACTAACACAGTCTCTAATCTCTTATAATAAATCATAGAATTGTTAGGGTTGGAAGGGACCTCAAGGATCAGCCAGTTCCAACCCCCGTGCCCTGGGTATGGACACCTCACACTAGATCAGGTTGCTCAGAGTCACATCCAGCCTGGCCTTAAAAACACCAAAGGATGAGGCTTCTACGAATAGAATAGAATAGAATAGAATAGAATAGAATAGAATAGAATAGAATAGAATAGAATAGAATAGAATAGAATAGACCAGGTTGGAAGAGACCTTTGAGATCATCGAGCCCAACCTATCATCCAACACCATCTAATCAACTAAACCATGGCACCAAGCACCCCATACAATCTCCTCCTAAACACCTCCAGTGATGGTGACTCCACCACCTCCCTGGGCAGCACATTCCAATGCCCAATCTCTCTTTCTGTGAAGGACTTCCTAACATCCAGCCTAAACCTCCCCTTCTGCAGCCTGAGACTGTGTCCTCTTGTTCTGGTGCTGGTTGCCTGGGAGAAGAGACCGACCCCCACCTGGCTACAACCTCCCTTCAGGTAGTTGTAGAGAGCAAGAAGGTCTCCCCTGAGCCTCCTGTTCTTCAGATTAAACCACCCCCAGCTCCCTCAGCCTCTCCTCACAGGGCTGTGCTCCAAACCTCTCCCCAGGTTTGTTGCCCGTCTCTGGACACTTTCCAGCCACTCAACATCTTTTCTTACCTCCCTGGGCAACCTGTTCCAGTGTCTCACCACCCTCATGGGGAAGAAATTCTTCCTAACATCCAATCTGAATGTACCCATTTCTAGTTTTTGTTCTATTTCCCCTAGTCCTATCCCTACCTGACACCCTGGATGGTGGCAGTAAAGTGATCTCTGGTACAAATGACATCGTTCTGGCAACATTTGAATTTTGAGTTAATAAAAAAGGGTCAAAACCTTCTTACTCATCACTTGCAAATAAAAAGAGAATAAAAAGCATGTGATCATTAAGCACATGAATAAGACTTCAGAGAAAGGTGAATGGCTGTTTGGGATAACCAGTCTTGTCCCAGGTCATCTTCTTTCTCAGGACGAAGAATCACTCTATGATTAGTAGAACATCTGAAGCCTGGCTCCTTGGCAGTCCAGGTTTTGTGAGAGAGCTGCTCTCTCGCACCAAAGCTTATTTCATAAGTACAGCACTAACATTCCCTTGCTGCTATGTTGCCACTCTGGTTTCTGATACGACATTTGAGCTTCCCTCCAGCTTTTCTCCCAGAGAGAACTGCTTGGGATCTTCTGCTTTCCCAACCATCAATGTCTTGACATTTGCATTTCAGTATCTTTGAAGTTCTCTGTCCTATCTAGCTGAAACTGGAAAAGGGTTCCAAGAGCATCAAGAGAGAGGACAGTAACTGGTTGTTAACATCAATCTTAGTTCTATAGGAAATCATGCTAGAAAGCAGACTGCTGTCTGTGCTCTGACAATTTCCCTCCAAAATACAAACTGCTTTCTTCAGGCTTTATAGATATAAATAGGACCAAAAAAGAAGGTAACACTCTAAACCAAACTTTTTGTTGGGGATCTGAATGTGAGATGCCACCAAGGAAAAGGCTCTTGGTGGCCAAAGGGTGTTTGTGTAAAAGTTGTACAAACATTGAGACAAGGGGGAAAAGGAAAACTGAAATTTCATGCTTAATTGCAGCTGGCATCAGTGAAATCCTCTCTCTTAATTCACTCTGCACCAACAGCAAAGACATCATAAAGACACTATCCTTCAAATGGCAGTGATAGTAGTGCAGAACAGTGAGATGTTAGAATTGGATCCTGCCAAAACTTTTCCATTTTGAACAACCTGTACATTTCTGATGCTCTCCCCTCCTCCTTTACATCTGTTGGGAACTCTCAGGTGCCAAAATCAAAGTGTGGAGGAACTATGGAACGTGCTATAAAATGTTATTGGAGACACCAGTCTAGATGTTCTCTATGGTCATGTACATGAAAAGTGAAGCATTCAGCCAGCTTGTCAGTTTTCATTTTTCATGCATTTTCTTTTTCAAAAGGTAAATGAAATCCACTCCTCCTCTCCTCCTTTCCAAACCAAAGAGCTGACAGGGTTGTAACTGCACATATTTCCACCTGAGCATTTATTTCTGGAGGAAAGGATTTTTAGAGGAGAGAGGGAGAGAGAGGAGAGAGGAAATAAAGTAAAAAGAAAAAAGTATCCTTGATCTGCTTTGAACTTGATCATTCAGTTGGCAATTTTTCCTACCTTCTTGCTTTTCCAAGGTCCCTGCTGTCTTCCCTTCGGAAATTCCTTGCATTGTTTCAACAGCAGTTACAAGTTCATTAATTCAGGCTTAGGCATCCAGATCTCTTAAAACGGGGCTCCCTCAATCATTTTCTGGTCATGCAAGTAACTTTCTTCTCAAATAGTGATTTCCCCACTCCCCACCCCCCACCCCCCTTCCTCACAAAAGCAAATCCACCGGTATTATGTTTCCCTATCAGAGAACAAATACATGAATTACAGATTCTTCCTTCTTCTCCCCCCACCCCTACAACAGCCCATTGATTTCATGCACACTTTCCCAGAAAATCCAGCAGCTTCACATTCTCCCTGCCCCCAAATCCATTAGGTTTCCCATTCCCACAGTCTACTCTGGCCCCTCGGAACACATCACGCTTCTTATTCCCAAGGACTCATCGAACAGCCCAGACGTGGGGTGTCTTCTCTGGCAGCTCTTCCATGCAACAGCAGCAGCAGGACAGTGGCAGCAGATGGGCTGCCTTGCAAGCCTCTGCTAACAGCAAGACAAACCAGTCTTCCCGTGGGGCTCACATTTTTGGCTGGTTGGCAGCCTAGGAAGTGGGAGAATCCGACCTCCCCTCGCTCCTGTATGTTACACAGGAAACAAAAGCCTTCCCCTCCCTCACTGATTTCAGAGAGAGACAGGCTTAAACCCTTCCCATTGTGCAAGCAACACAGACCATCCCATCATCCTTTACTGAACTAGAGAAGGTAAATTCTTCCCTCAGCTACACCACCTGCCTTGCCATGCATACTGGAAGGATGACTCCCACTGTATACACCTGCCTCTCTTGCTACCAAACCACAGGAAAAGGGAGAGACTGCTGTTCCTTTGCCTCAGTAATGAGCAAACTATACTCTCTCTGTGTGTGTGCACATGTGTGACAAAGCTCCCCAAACATTTTGGAGATACTCTGTTTGAAAATAAGAGTAACTTGTAGTTACCATTACATGGCACTGTACAAGTATAAGACAGCTGGGAAGGGAATTTTAGGGTGTCAGGGAGTGATAGGCCTAGGGGAAACGGAACAAAACTAGAAATAGGGAGATTCAGATTGGATGTTAGGGAGAAGTTCTTCCCCATGAGGGTGGTGAGCCAGGTTGGATGTGACTTTGGGCACCCTGATGTAGTGTGAGGTGTCCCTGCCCATGGCAGGGGGGTTTGGAACTAGATGATGCTTGAGGTCCCTCCCAACCCTAACAATTCTATGATTCTGTGATTCTGTAGTACCATGAAACCTCCAGCTCACTCTGTAATTTGTGAATTGCCCTGTATTCTATTTCTTTAAGTTGTTTGCTTGTTGGATTTATTTGGTTCAGCCCTCTAAACATTTCTGTTACAAATATTGTTGGATGGAAATCAGCACAGGCAAGTCAAAGAGAACAGGAGATAGGAAATCTGACTGCAAAGATCAAGGGCATTACACTGAAAGAAAAACTTAGCCTTTTACCCACACAGCAGACACAAACCAAAGATCATAATTTGCAGTCTTATTTTTGGGAAACAACTCCCCAAAGCTGCCCTTTAACACACGCTCAAAGTAATTACTTCATATTTAAACATCTAAATATGGCATAGAGAGCTGCACATCAACCCCAGGGTGCTGTGTTGTCTTAATAAGCACAACTTAATCAGCAGTTTCATCAGAGTAGCACTGAGTACTTGCAACACAAGAAATTATTTTACTTAGAGTGATAGAACAGAACAGAACAGAACAGAACAGAACAGAATAGAATAGAATAGAATAGAATAGAATAGAATAGAATAGAATAGAATAGAATAGAATAGAATAGAATAGAATAGAATAGACCAGGTTGGAAAAGACCTTTGAGATCATCAAGTCCAACCTGTCATCCAATACCATCTGATCAACTAAACCATGGCACCAAGCACCCCATCCAGGCTCTTTCTAAACACCTCCAGGGATGGTGACTCCACCACCTCCCTGGGCAGCACATTCCAGTGGCCAATCTCTCTTTCTGGGAAGAACTTCTTTCTAACATCCAGCCTAAACCTCTCCTGGCACAGCTTGAGACTGTGTCCTCTTGTTCTGGTGCTGGTTGCCTGGGAGAAGAGACCAACCCCCACCTGGCCACAACCTCCCTTCAGGGAGTTGTAGAGAGCAAGAAGGTCTCCCCTGAGCCTCCTCTTCTCAAGGCTAAGCAACCCCAGCTCCCTCAGTCTCTCCTCACAGGGCTGTGCTCCAGACCCCTCCCCAGCTTTGTTGCCCTTCTCTGGACACCTTCCAGCAACTCAACATCCTCTGGGAAGCCTGCTCCAGGGCTCTATCACCCTCACAACTAAAAAGTTTTTCCTTATGTCCATGTGGAAGACCTCCAAGATCATCAAGTCCGACCTAACACCACCATAGCCGTTAAACTGTGTCCCAAAGTACCATCTCCAAGAGGCCTACAGAACCGCAGGCCTTGCTCCAAGCATTGTCAAATCAGTAAGGGCTTGCATGGAGGAGGATCAGGCCACTGTTGCAAAGTGGTGCAGAGATGAGGAGCTCATAACCTAAAGATATAATTCAGAAAATATTTACAGCTGTGCTTCATTTTACACGTGTAGGCAGTCTCAAAGAAATCAATGGGATTGTTCATGCACATAAAGCTAAATGCACACATAAATCTCTGGGAAAATGTGCCTCCGGGGTCCAGTTGTGCACTTATCTTCAATATGGATTTTAGCACTGGTGGTAATTTCATCAGTGACTTAAATATCTTCATGCACAGTAGTATCTCAGATTCATGGCTGCGTGTGTCTAGTTGATCAGAGGTAATTTCACTGATGACTTAAATATCCTGGAGCATGTGCCCTGTGAGGAGAGGCTGAGAGACCTGGGGCTGTTCAATCTGGAGAAGAATGAGAAGGGATGTAATAAATGTTTATAAATATCTGAGGGCTGGGGATCAAGAGGGAGAGGACAGGCTCTGCTCAGTTGCACCCTCTGATAGGACAAGGGGCAATGGATATAAACTACAGCACAGGAGGTTCCACCTCAAAATGAGGAGCACTGGAATAGGCTGCCAGAGGGGTTGTGGAGTCTTCTTCTCTGGAGACTTTCCAGACCTATCTGGATGCATTCCTGAGAGACATGTACTAGATTCTATGGTCCTACTCTGGCAGGGGACTTGGACTCAAAGACCTTTGGGGGTCCCTTCAAACCCCTAACATAGCCAGCAGGAGCAGGGAGGTCATTCTGCCCCTGTACTCAGCACTGGTTAGGCCACACCTTGAGTCCTGTGTCCAGTTCTGGGCCCCTCAGTTTAGGAAAGATGTTGAGATGCTGGAACGAGTCCAGAGAAGGGCAACGAAGTTGATGAGGGGTTTGGAGCACAGCCCTGTGAGGAGAGGCTGAGGGAGCTGGGGTTGCTTAGCCTGGAGAAGAGGAGGCTCAGGGGAGACCTTCTTGCTCTCTACAGCTACCTGAAGGGAGGTTGTAGCCAGCTGGGGATTGGTCACTTCTCCCAGGCAACCAGCACCAGAACAAAAGGACACAGTCCCAAGCTGCACCAGGACAGGTTTAGACTGGATGTTAGGAAGAAATTCTACAAAAAGAGTGATTGGCCATTGGAATGTGCTGCCCAGGGAGGTGGTGGAGTCTCCATGACTGGAGGTGTTTAGGAGGAGACTGGATAGGGTGCTTAGTTGCATGGTTTAGTTGATTTGGTGGTGTTGGATGATAGGTTGGACACGATGATCTTGAAGGTCTCTTCCAACCTGGTCTATTCTATTCTATTCTATTCTATTCTATTCTATTCTATTCTATTCTATTCTATTCTATGCTCTTCAGAAACAGTAATATCTCAGATTCATGGCTGCATGTATTTGGTTGATCCTTAGATAATATGTAAAGAGAACTGTTCACCTTTAATATTGCAACCCTAACCAGCTTTAAATATTTCTTTCCTTGCATTCTAATCATGAAATTGTTCCTTGATACTGAATTAATATTTTTCTCCAGCCTTCATCAGGACTTCTAATTGCACCACCCATGGTTCTTAATTTTGTGATTTGCTTATTAGTGATAAATTGGTCTTCACAGGATCAAAGGATCACAGGATGTCAGGGGTTGGAAAGGATCCAAAGAGATCATCAAGTCCAACTCCCCTGCCAGAGTAGGACCATACAATCTAGCTCAGGTCACAGAGGAATGCACCAAGACAGGCCTTGAAAGACTCCAGAGAAGGAGACTCCACAACCTGTCTGGGGAGCTTGCTCCAGTGGTCTGTGACCCTCACAGTGAAGAAGTTCCCCCTTGTGTTAAGGTGGAACCTCCTGTGCTGCAGCTTAAATCCACTGTTTCTTGTCCTATCCCAGGGCACATGTGAGAAGAGCCTGTCCCCTCCCTCCTGACTCCCAGCCCTCAGATATTCTTCCCCTCAGATAGTCTTCCCCTTACCCATCTTTGGGCTAGGTCATATTTGATTCTTTTGTTATGGTGTTAGCTTTCCTGCAGGAATTTCCTTTCCTTTTACCTCTACAAATATGATCAACCCTTATTTAACTGCTTTATTTTCAGCCCTTTCTCACTCACTGGAGTGGTACCCATGCACCTGTTGCTTTTCATTCAGTAGCAGTGAAGGGTTGCTAGACATGACCCTGAATAACCTTCCCTCACAATCCAAGCTCTGTTAAGGTTTTGCAGCTCATTCTTCCCAGCACCATCAGCCCCTTTACACCAAACTCAATGGGTGCAGCATGATTCTGTGTGGGGTTTTAGTAACAACTGATAGCTTCCAGGTTGAAAGGACACAGATGTGGTTCATGGAATGGTTCAGGGATATAACATTGCAGTGCCCTGTCATCAGCAACCCTAATTTGAAGTATTTTACCTGTTAAGTCATGAAATTAGTATGAAAGGACAGAGGGAGGGAGTTCATTTACTTCTCAGGAGAAAAAGCTTCTTAGGAGAAAGGCTGTGGGAAAATCATTAGGGTTCAGGAGAAGACACCAAGATTTAGAAGATAAATATCCGAGGGGTGGGTGTCAAGGGGAGGGGGGGGGCAAGACCATTTTAGTGGTGCACAGTAATGAGACAAGAAACAACAGCTACAAACTTGAACACAGAAGATTTCACCTCAACACCAGGAGAAACTTCTTTACAGTGAGGGTGACAGAGCACTGGAGCAGGCTGCCCAGAAAGGTTGTGGAGTCTCCTTCTCTGGAGACTTTCCAAACCCACCTGGATGCATTCCTGTGTGGACTCCCCTTGATGATCCTGCTTTGGCAGGGGGGTTGGACTTGATGATCTCTGGAGGTCCCTTCCAACCTCTAATGTACTGGAACACTGTGGTACCTTAATGCTTGATTCTGCTGTAGTGTTTCTGTGCTTTGCATCATTTACCTTCATCAAGCCACTTCAGGGTCTCCATGGCCTGTCTCCTGCCTGTTTGTTAGGACTGCTGCTGTAAAAATATCATTTCCATCCCTAAAAAGTCATCCATTGTTCAAAGTGTGTTTCAGAATCTTAGCAAACTTTCAATCTGACAGAATAGAATAGAATAGAATAGGAATAAGAATAAGAATACAATTAACCAGGTTGGAAGAGAACTTTGAGATTGAGTCCAACCTATCACCCAACACCATCTAATCAGCTAAACCATGGCACCACGCACCCCATACAGTCTCTTTCTAATCTCTGAAAACTGTCAAGTAAGGAACAGCCCAAAGTTCCTCTCTGTTAATGCCAGCTGCTCCTTCCCCTAAATAATCAGTAGTATCACATTAAGAACTGCATTCATCTCACACAAGTTCAGATATATGGCTGTGGCATTTGGGGCACACTGGCTGCCAAGACTTGTTTCAATACATTCATAGAATTATTTAGGTTGGAAGGGACCTTCAAGATCATCTATTCTAATGCCACTGCCATGGGCAGGGAGACCTTCCACTAAACCAAGCTGCTCAAGGACTCATCCAGTTTGGCCTTGAACATCTCAATCAATAAGGTTGGAAAAGACCTCAAAGATCATCAAGTCCAACCTGTCACCCAACACCTCATGACTACTAAACCATGGCACCGAGTGCCACATCCAATCCCTTTTGAAACACCTCCAGGGATGGTGACAAATGCTGCATCTTCTTCAATCAGGCTGTCAAAAATGCAGATTTTTGGCCAGTTCTAGCAACAGCCACATGTGTTGGCTCAATAAATATCTGGGTCTTTTCATTCTCAGTGTTTGAATGGTGCCCAGTCCCAATATAGTTGTATCCATGCTATTTTCACCCTCTCTTTCTCTCCAAGCATCTAACAGCATTTAGTGCTCCTCAGTGAGAGGCAAAGTTTACTTCTTAATTTGCCAATAAATCTCAGAAAGTGTCTTCCATTTATCAGGCGAAAGAACAAACAAAGTTCTGTGGCTTTAAAATGCTACTAAATTTTAGGTCATTGCTTCTTTAAGCAACATTTTGGCTGCTGTTATAAGTTGGGGAGGCAGATGCCTAGAAAACTGAGGGGGGGGAAAGAAAAAGCACACATTGTGTGAACTTTTCTGATTCCCTGGCTTATTAGATTTACTGTGGTCTGCTTCTCTCTCTGATGCCAGCTGTATTATGGTTTTAAACAGCCATTTCATAAAACTCTCTAGCACCACTGTCCCATAAAACATGACCAATGTTTTTTGCAAGGCGGCTTTCATCTCCCTCACGTTTTGCTGCAGTGAATTTCCACTTGGTTGCAAGCCACAACTACATCCTTAAGAGTGGAGATACCTACCAACAGAGCTTAGCTTTTGCACTTGTTAACCATTAACTCTTGGTGGGTTCTGACAATATGTTCAGCCAAGTGTAACACAAAACTCAAGACACCCCTTTGACTCAGGGATTAAAACCCAAAGTGTGTCAATTCAGACACAAGTACCTGGGGATTTTATTCAGGTACTGACTCTGTAGGTGACAGGATCCTGCCAGAAGCACAGACAATAAAACCCCTGCAGATCACCACTTCTGTGATAACTTTTTCATAGCTTCATAGCTATAGTGTGGTCACAACAACCCCATGCAGTGCTACAGGATGGGGACAGACTAGTAGGAGAGCAGCCAGGCAGAAAGGGACTTGGGGGTGCTG
Source organism: Melanerpes formicivorus (assembly GCF_026170545.1). Classification (NCBI taxonomy): domain Eukaryota; kingdom Metazoa; phylum Chordata; class Aves; order Piciformes; family Picidae; genus Melanerpes; species Melanerpes formicivorus. The sequence continues at coordinate 1,455,939 of NW_027142406.1, read as the reverse complement.
GTTGACAGTAGGTTGAACATGAGGCAGCAGTGTGCCCACATGGCCAAGAAGGCAAATGGCATCAAAAATAGTGTGGCCAGCAAAAGCCGGGAGGTCCTTCTGCCCCTGTACTCAGCACTGGTTAGGCCACACCTTGAGTCCTGTGTCCAGTTCTGCATCCCTCAATTTAAGCAGGACATTGAGACACTTGAATTGCCCCAGAGAAGGCAATGAGGCTGGGGAGAGATCTGGAGCACAGCTCTGTGAGGAGAGGCTGAGGGAGCTGGGGTTACTTAGCCTGGAGAAGAGGAGGCTCAGGGGAGACCTTCTTGCTGTCTACAACTACCTGAAGGGAGGCTGTAGCCAGGTGGGGATTAGTCTCTTCTCCCAGGCAACCAACACCAGAACAAGAGGACACAGTCTCAAACTGTGCCAGGGGAAGTTTAGGCTGGATGTTAGGAAGAAATTCTTCATAGAAAGAGAGATTGGCCATTGGAATGTGCTGCCCAGGGAGGTGGTGGAGTCACCATCACTGGAGGTGTTTAGAAAGAGCCTGGATGGGGTGCTTGGTTCCATGGTTTAGTTGATGAGATGGTGTTGGGTGATAGGTTGGACTTGATGGTCTCAAAGGTAATTTCCAATCTGGTTTATTCTATTCTATTCTATTCTATTCTATTCTATTCTATTCTATTCTATTCTATTCTATTCTATGCCTCCTCTTCTCCAGGCTAAGCAACCCCAGCTCCCTCCACCTCTCCTCACAGGGCTGTGCTCCAGACCCCTCCCCAGCCTCATTGCCCTTCTCTGGACACCTTCCAGCAACTCAACATCTTTCTTGAATTGAGGATCCCAGAACTGTACACAGGACCCAAAATGTGGCCTAATCAGTGCTGAGTACAGGGCAGAATGACCTCCATGCTCCTTCTGGCTACACTATTCCTGATGCAGGCCAGGATGCCATTGGCCTTCTTGGCCACTTGGGCACACTGCTGGCTCATGTTCAGCCTACTATCAACCAGTACCCCCAGGCTGACAGCTTTATAAACTCAGTTGACTTAAATCAGCACAGCCTTACTGAACTCCAAACAACCAAGTTGATTTATATGAACCGAGGTGCCTGCCTAGAAGACTTTTTAAACGTGCTCACATAACTTCACTCCTTCCCATCTCCAGTTTTTGACTGCCTGTACATGTTAGGTACACAACAGCTTTGCACACCCCCCACCCCCAAATAAAAGTTTACTGAGAGTACCACAGGAAGGTTTATTACCTTGGAGCTTACATTTGAAAATGCTAACCATAGGCTACCCAAACAAAATCAGGGGGAAGTGCATCAATTTAGGGCAGTAAAACATCTGATAAGCACTGACCTTTTTAAATATATATATATAGTTAATTTTGTTTTGGCCATTTGGTCTCTTTGGTTTCTGTTTCTATTTCTTCTATGGAATACACATTCTCTGAGGATTTCACAGAAGAAAGTTCTGTTCTATTCCAGAGGCTGACTCTCTTTTTCCCCCCCCCCTTTCTAGTGTGGTTTTTATTTTGCTGTAATTCAAACTACAAAGCCCAAAGTGCAAAACTTTATGAGGTCTATAACATGTCCTTGGCCTGAAAAGTAATAAGGAATAAAAATAATTAATAATCATCCAATACCCAGCACTTATGCCGTGCCTTTCATCTGAGGAAGTCAAACCACTTTATAAACAGCAATGAATTAATAGAGGAATGTTTTGCCACAGGCAAAAAAGAGAGAGAGAGAAACAAGAAACCATCTCTCTCTTGCCTGCCGTCTCCTGAACTCCACAAAGCAATAATTCTGTGACTGAAAATTATACTTCTTTTTAGTGCTTGTTTCTTAGCTCTTCTGGAAACTTGGATTGTGCCATTCCTCCACACAAAGTCTCTCAGTATGCAAGGGGCCACGTGGTAGGACCAGTTCAAGCGAATGTCAGGCCTCTGCAATTTTGTTTTCCTAGTTTGCCTGCTACGGTGTTGAATACCAGGGGAGGAGACACCGAGCACTGATGCATGGATTTGTCTAGCAGTTTTAGGCTATGCCTTTAAAATTTTGCTACATATTTCAAGCAGAAGAAGTTGGAAAATGTAAATAAATCACCATTGGTTGTGAAAGAGAAAAGAGAGACAATTCTAAACAATTTCGTTGGAGACAGATCTACCATGGGACTGCTTGTACCAAAATACTCTGGTGGTGTGGCTTCGCTTCTCTTCTCTTCTCTTCTCTTCTCTTCTCTTCTCTTCTCTTCTCTTCTCTTCTCTTCTCTTCTCTTCTCTTCTCTTCTCTTCTCTTCTCTTCTCGTCTCGTCTCGTCTCGTCTCGTCTCGTCTCGTCTCGTCTCGTCTCGTCTCTTCTCCTCGAGTCTCCTTTCTTCTCCTCGAGTCTCCTCTCCTTTCTTGTAGGGTAGATCATAGAATCAATAAGATTGGAAAAGACCTTAAACATCATCAAGTCCAACCTGTCACCCAACACCTCATGACTACTATACCATGGCACAAAGTGCCACATCCAATCCCTTTTTAAACACCTCCAGGGATGGTGATTCCACCACCTCCCTGGGCAGCACATGCCAATAGCCAACAGCTCTCTCTGCGAAGACCTTTCCCCTCACCTCAAGGCCAGACTTCCCTCTGCACAGCTTGAGACTGTGTCCTCTTGTTCTGGTGCTGCTTGCCTGGGAGAAGAGACCAACCCCCTCCTGGCTACAACCTCCCTTCAGGGAGCTGTAGAGAGCAAGAAGGTCTCCCCTGAGCCTCCTCTTCTCTAGGCTAAGCAACCCCAGCTCCCTCAGCCTCTCCTCATAAGGCTAAGAGAAAAGTATCACAGAAAGCTGGGGGCTGTAAGGGGCCTCTGGAGATCATCAAGTCCAACCCCCCGCTAGAGCAGGACCATAGAAGCTGTAACACTCTCACTAGATTCCTTACTTTTAAAGCTGCCTTGGCTCTTGCAGAAGAAAATGATGCTGAGCATCACCCACATCGCTTATCAAAGCACAGTGACGCAGAATACAGAATTCCTGTTCAATCTAAACCACAACTATTGGGAGGTGTTTTTTCAAAGATAATTCTATGCGGTTTCTTCTGAACTGCCCTCAGGTCATTCTGTTTTGGACTTAATGATATTTTAAACATAATTTAATGATTTTATCAATGTTACAGGCAGTGAGATAGAGTGCATCAGCAGCAGGTTTGCAGATGACACCAAGCTGAGCAGTGCAGTCGATATGCCAGAGGGACAGGATGGTAGCCAGAAGGACCCAGAGAAACTGGAGACATGAACGCAGTGAACCTCATGAGGTTCAGCACATGAAGGTTTAGGCCCCAACACATGGAGGCAGGCCAGGACCATGTGGCAGGCCCAACCACATGGTCAGCAGCTTGGTGCCATGGTTTAGTTGATTAGATGGTGTTAGGTGATAGGCTGGACTTGATGATCTCAAAGGTCTTTTCCAACCTGGTTGTTTCTATTCCATTCCATTCCATTCCATTCCATTCCATTCCATTCCATTCCATTCCATTCCATTCCATTCTATTCTATTCTATTCTATTCTATTCTATTCTATTCTATTCTATTCTATTCTATACTCAGGCAGGGAGATGAAGAGAAAGACAGAATCACAGAATCACAGAATGCTAGAGGCTGGAAGAGACCTTGAAAGATCATCCAGTCTGACCTCCATGCCAGGAATAGAATAGAATAGAATAGAATAGAATAGAATAGAATAGAATAGAATAGAATAGAATAGAATAGAATAGACCAGGTTGGAAGAGACCTTCAAGATCATTGTGTCCAACCTATCATCCAACACCACCTAATCAACTAAACCATGCAACCAAGCACCCTGTCAAGTCTCCTCCTGAACACCTCCAGTGATGGCGACTCTACCACCTCCCCGGGCAGCCCATTCCAATGGGCAATCACTCTCTCTGTGTAAAACTTCCTCCTAACCTCCAGCCTAAACCTCCCCTGACGCAGCCTGAAACTGTGTCCTCTTGTTCTGGTGCTGGCTGCCTGGGAGAAGAGACCAACCTCTGCCTGTCTACAACCTCCCTTCAGGTAGTTGTAGAGAGCAATAAGGTCATCCCTGAGTCTCCTCCTCTCCAGGCTAAGCAACCCCAGCTCCCTCAGCCTCTCCTCATAGGGCTGTGTTCCAAACCCCTCACCAACTTTGTTGCCCTTCTCTGGACTCGTTCCAGCAAGTCAACCTCCTTCCTAAACTGAGGGGCCCAGAACTGGACACAGGACTCGAGGTGTGGCCTAACCAGTGCAGTGTACAGGGGCAGAATGACCTTCCTGCAGGATCACCTAGAGTAGATCACACAGGAACTCATTCCAATATCTCCAGAGAGGGAGGCTCCACAGCCCTGGCGGGCAGCATTCCTCCCGCTTATATAGAGGGTAGGCAGGAAATTAGGAGGGAATAGTATAACCCAGGGACCCCTCCCCTGGAGGGTCAGGTTTCCCATCCACCTGGGGGTCTGTTTCCCACCCAGCTAGGGGCTTCAGGTTTCCACCTGCCCACCTGCTAGCTCTGAAACCACACCAAGTGATTTTAGGGAAGAGGGGGAAAATTTTATGTAACCATTTGAATCGCAGAATTATTTGGGTTGGAAGGGACCCCCAATGGTCATCCAGTCCAACCCCCAGTTGAGGTGGAGTGCAATAGAATTGAATTGTGTATTCTTCCTCTTTCAGCAAAAGCCCAGGAAATCCTCTCCTTGCACAGGACCATTTATAGAGCATGAAACATCATTTGGAGAAATCACTCAAGGACACCATGATTTGCTTAGGAAGGTTTGTACTTTTGCTATCATGGAAAAGCTGGCATTTGTACACTTGATTCCCTGCAAGTACAGAACATAGCTGTGTGAGTTCATGAAATGCTTAAGAAGAACTTAGTGTCAATCCAGCAACAGCACCCACCACGTGAATAGGGTTAAGCACCCGAACAATCCCAGCGAAGTCAGCAGGATCAAGTGAAACCCTGAGTTTGCTGTCATGCTTCAGTTGTTTGCTGAGTAAGACCCTTCAAGAAGCTTTGGAGAGATGGTAAAATGCCTTTTTATCTTTAGCCAGTTCGGGATCTTGGCTGCCAGGGTGATGTTAAAGCTGTCTTCCTGTGACAGTTTGAGGCAGATCCTCCCTTGCCTCCCACCGGGGCAGAAAAATGAGACTCAGACAAATGGATTGCAGAAGTGATGGAAAGTTTAAATGGGAAAGCAGTGAGTGTTGTACAGACAGCTACAAGCACAGTGACAAAAGAGATCCCAAGGCATACAGAGTCCCTCATAGCATACCCAGAAGCCTCCCAGAATTTCCCTTCTCTCTACCTGAGGGTACACACAAAACTCCAAGGGCTCTTTCTTTCTTCCCCTCCTCCACTGTTACGCTAATCTCAGCTGGCCAGATCTGAGATTGCCCTTCCCCCTTCTCCTCCTGGCATTGGCCTTGAGATAACTCCCCTGCCATTACCAGATAGGGAGCATCTGCCACGGGAGCAGCAAGGGAAGAAAGAGGAAGTGTGAGGCCTTGCAGATGGATTTATAGGGAGCAGGACATTATGGGTATGAAATACACAGCTTCCTGTGTCCTCCCACTGGACTGGAGACCTGGGGCACCAGAGGTGCACCCTGTATGGCAGCAGCAGGAAGCACCCAGCCCAAACTGCCACACTTCCTAAGACAGATATCTTGTACTCGGAGGCTCTCAGTGTTTACCTCTCTCTCTCTCCTTGAGTCTTGTGTCTAGTTCTGGGCCCCTCAGTTTAGGAAAGATGTTGAGGTGCTGGAAGGTGTCCAGAGAAGGGCAACAAAGCTGGGGAGGGGTTTGGAGCACAGCCCTGTGAGGAGAGGCTGAAGGAGCTGGGGTTGCTTAGCCTGGAGAAGAGGAGGCTCAGAGGAGACCTTGCTCTCTACAACTACCTGAAGGGAGATTGTAGCCTCCCTACAGAGAGAGTGATTGACCATTGGGACATGCTGCCCAGGGAGGTGGTGGAGTCACCACCACTGGAGGTGTTTAGGAAGAGACTGGATGGGGTGCTTGGTGCCATGGTTTAATTGATTAGGTGGTGTTGGATGATAGGTTGGACGTGATGATGTTGAAGGTCTCTTCCAACCTGCTCTGCTCTATTCTATGTTATGCTATGCTATGCTATGCTATGCTATGCTATGCTATGCTATGCTATGCTATGCTATGCTATGCTGTGCTATGCTATGCTATGTTATGCTATGCTATGCTCTGCTCTGCTCTGCTATTCTATGCTATTCTATGCTATGTTTCTGCATTGAAGATACTTTGGGTTGCTCCCCATGAATTGCATTTTAAAGAAGAGGTTTTACATGCTTCCAAACAGTAAAATCACTTTGAAAACTGCCATTCTAAGCATAAGCCAGACACCTTTGCTAAGGTATTTGGGGGATTTTAGGCTTAATTTATGTTTTCCTGCTTTTAATTTTGTGGTGTATGATGTTGTCTGAGTTCTTGCTTGACCATGTGCCTTTCAAGGAACAAACTGCTTCCCAAGGTATTGAAGAGTGTGAACTGGTCTGATACACTTGTACCTTGTATCAGAACCAAATCATAGAACCATAGAATCAGCAAGGTTGGAAAAGACCTCAGAGATCATCAAGTCCAACCTATTACCTAATACCTAACACCTCATGACAACTAAACCACGGCTCCAAGTGCCATGTCCAAACCCTTTTTGAGCACCTCCAGGGACTGTGACTCCATCATGGACTCCTATTGACAGACTGGGTCACTCTGCTTGCTGGTGTTGCAGCTCCTGCTGATGGTCAGGAGCAAATACAGCACTGGGCTGCGTAATCCAAGTCAGATATAAATATCAGACACACTCTGAATGTAGTGCCTTGGAAGGGACCTCAAGGATCATCCAGTTCCAATCCCCCTGCCATGGGCAGGGACACCTCACACTACAGCAGGTTGCTCACAGCCACATCCAGCCTGGTCTTAAAAACTTCCAGGGATGAGGCTTCTACCACCTCCCTGGGCACTACTACCTCCCTGTATACTGAGATTCCAGCAACCAACAAAGGAACCTAGCTGTGGCTACATCTCAACCCTGCACAGCTGGAATACTTCAAGAGAAAAAAGAGTGAAAGGAGATTTGCAAGGACTGCTCTAAGGAACGGTATCTTACCTCTCCCATCCAAACACCCAGGGCTTAACTTTACTCCCTAAAGTAATTCCCTCAGACTCCTGAGGATTACATGAATGAGGGAAGATAAATCACTCTGGCTTGGCATGTGTGAAATGGACATATCTGCTCTGTTTAGCATAGTGGGTTTTTACATGGCTTCCATAAACTGAAGGAATAAATGTTAATGGAGGTGGCATTCCAAGAGCCTGGGAAAGAGTTTATAACAGCAGATATATTAAAATCATTTTATTTTCCAGTGACTTCCAATAACATGTTAAGCATGCTACAAAGGGGCATGGTTTAGCTTGAAATCCAAATCTGTTTTGGCTTGGCTTGGTTTGGGGTTCTTGTTTCATTTGTAAGTTTCTTTTTAGAATGGAACAGAATTAACCAGGTTGGAAAAGACCTTTGAGATCTTCGAGTCCAACCTATCATCCAACACCATCTGATCAACTAAACCATGGCACCAAGTGCCTCATCCAGTCTCTTACTAAACACCCCCAGTGATGGTGACTCCACCACCTCCCTGGGCAGCACATTCCAAAGGCCCGACTCTCGTTCTGTGAAGAATTTCTTCCTAACATCCAGCCTAAACCTCCCCTGGCACAGCTTGAGACTGTGTCCTCTTGTTCTGGTGCTGCTTGCCTGGGAGAAGAGACCAACCCCCGCCTGACTACAACCTCCCTTCAGGTAGTTGTAGACAGCAGTAAGGTCTCCCCTGAGCCTCCTCTTCTCCAGGCTAAGCAACCCCAGCTCCCTCAGCCTCTCTTCATAGAGCTTGTATTCTCAGCCTCTCCCCCACCCCCAGGGCTAATTGTGTCTTTAGAGCTCTAGAGGAACTTTTATTGTTGTGTAGTAGGTGGGAAGGTTAAGGGGAAAATCAAATCCTGATACATGCCCAGAGGGTGCAAGAGCAATGCTGGCCAAGAATTTCCTCCAGCTGCAGACAAGCAATCCAAGCCAGCAGGGATTCCTCTCCGTGGCTGAGTGTCAGGATTGAAGCCTTCACAGGTAGCACCTCCCTCAAGGCACCAGCTCCTTGCTACAGCAGTTCCACTATAGCTTTGCAGCATTTCCAGAGCATTTAATTGCTTTCCTGTGCCCTGTTTCTGTTCTGATGTTTGTTTGATTGTTTCTGTTTCCCTCTCTAATGGGGATTTGGGTTACAAAATGGGCTTGAAGCCAAAGATGCAAATGGTGGGCCCAACATATTGCTTCCTGCAAGGTGACATGGAGTAGGGGGAGGAGGAGAACACAGAAGAAGAAGGGAGGAGGGGTAACGTGTGGGGAAAAAAAATGTGTCCTTAAGAATCAGGCTAATTGAACACACGAACAGAAAGAAGATAGATGATCCTCCTGGGCAATTAGCAGACTAAGCAATATTAATAAAAAGAGTCTCTTAGAGGAGACCTTCAACAGAGCTAAAATAGCTCAGATGGAGGAGCTGAAAGAAGGGCTGTGGAGAGCGATGTGGGAGGGAAGTGAGCTGCACAGAGCAGCCATTAAATCAAAAGTGCCTATATTTGCAGCATTAGAGCTAAGTAAAGGGACAGGGGATGCTTGACAGACAGAGTGGCCCTTCTGAGCACTAAATGGATGAAGCCCAGCAGGGTTTAGCCTTCCTAGAGATGAGCAGTGTCCAACACTCTGGGCCAAGATGCAATGATAATGGTAAGTTCAGTTAGAATTGTATCCCTTTACTAAGCTGTTCTTCTGTACCATACATGCCTGCCTGCAGCCTGCTGCCTGATGGCACAAATGACCTGATTGTGGCCTTCCAGTATCTGAAGGGGGCTACAAGAAAGACGAGGAGGGACTTTTTAGGGTGTCAGGGAGTGATAGGACTGGGGGGAATGGAACAAAACTAGAAATGGGTAGATTCAGCTTGGATGTTAGGAAGAAGTTCTTCCCCATGAGGGTGGTGAGAGACTGGCACAGGTTGCCCAGGGAGGTGGTGGAAGCCTCATCCCTGGAGGTTTTGAAGGCCAGGCTGGATGTGGCTGTGAGCAACCTGCTGTAGTGTGAGGAGTCCCTGCCCATGGCAGGGGGTCTGGAACTGGCTGATCCTTGAGGTCCCTTCCAAATCTGACAGTTCTGTGATTCTATACTAAAAAATAAATAAATAGATGGAAAAGGTCAGAGATTGGCAGCTAACCTGTGGGCTAGTTTCTGTCTGGGGTTTGTTGGGTGGTTGCTTTTCTGGCAAGGTCTTGGTTTGGTTTGGTTTGGTTTGGGTTGGGTTGGGTTGAGTTGATTTGGGTTGGGTTGGGTTGGGTTGGGTTTTTGTTTTGTTTTGTCTTGTTTTGATTTCATTTTGGTTTGTCTTGTTTTGTTTTGTTTTTTGTCTTGTTTTGTCTTGTTTTGTTTTGTCTTGTCTTGTTTTGTTGTGTTGTGTTTTGTTTAACTCTGAATTCCCTTTCCATAGGAAAGTGAATAGAAAGGCACTTTCCAGGGCAATCGAGACCCTGCTGCAGTCTCAGGGAACATCATACAGTCTCAGTAACAAAGTCAGGAAGCTTACCTTAAAAACCAGCTTGGATTGTTGCCTCACTTCCCCTGTGCTCCTGCTGAACAGCTGTTGCAAGAACCTGTGTCCTTGAAAACTTAGAACTGCTTATCAAGTTTCCAGCTTAGATGTATTCCTGTCTAGGTTATCCTCATTTGTTCTTGTGCCAATGTTTTCCTTTAGTTTAATCACACTTCTTCCTCCCTGGTGTTTACTTAATTGCTTTTATCTGCTTGATTTAAGAGCTTGTTACGAAGTAGTTTTAACTAGCTTTTAGTTTGTTTCCAACTTGACTGTACAATGCCTCAAGGGGTTTGGCAGGGGCTTTCTGTTGTCATAATTCTGATTGTTCTTAATGCCATGAGCCATTCCTCTATCTGGAAGGGTTCTGAGGTAATTAGTAACAGCACTGTCGTGGTGTCACTGCTTGGACCAGGCTGCTAAGCCGAGAATATTCTGTTAACCAAACTCCAGTACAGTTTCCAGCTGTGAAAATACAGAATACAGAATAAACCAGGTTGGAAAAGGCCTTTGAGATCATCAAGTCCAACCTATCACCCAACACCATCTAATCAACTAAACCATGGCACTAACGGCCTCATCCAGTCTCTTTTTCAACACCTTCAGTGATGGTGACTCCACCACCTCCCTGGGCAGCACATGCCAATGGCCAATGCAGAATGCAGACTCACTGAGGTCTACACGGTGACACTAAAATCATGCCAAGGCATTATTTTTTGCAACTTAGAGCAACTAAACTGCTTTTTGGTCTGAGGAATAAGTAGACACTCTTCAAATGGCTAGGGGTATGCAATCATAGAATCATAGAATCAACCTGCTTGGAAAAGACCTCAGAGATCAAGTCCAACCTAATACCTAAGACCTCAGGACAGCTAAACCATGGCTCCAAGTGCCACATCCAATCCCTTTTTGAACACCTCCAGGGATGGTGACTCTACCACCTCCCTGGGCAGCACATTCTATTCTATTCTATTCTATTCTATTCTATTCTATTCTATTCTATTCTATTCTATTCTATTCTATTCTATTCTATTCTATTCTATTCTATTCTACTCTACTCTACTCTATTCTATTCTATTCTATTCTATTCTATTCTATTCTATTCTATTCTATTCTATAGTGGCCAAGAGGGCCAATGGCATCCTGGAATGCATTAGGAACAGTGTGGCCAGCAGGAGCAGGGAAGTCATTGTGCCCTGTACTCTGCATTGGTTAGGCCACACCTTGAGTCCTGTGTCCAGTTCTGGGCCCCTCAGTTTAGAAAGGACATCGAAACACTTGAATGTGTCCAGAGAAGGGCAACGAGGCTGGGGAGAGGCCTTGAGCACAGCCCTGTGAGGAGAGGCTGAGGGAGCTGGGGTTGCTTAGCCTGGAGAAGAGGAGGCTCAGGGGTGACCTCATTGCCCTCTACAACTACCTGAAAGTTGGTTGTAGCCAGGAGGGGGTTGGTCTCTTCTCCCAGGCAATCAGCACCAGAACAAGAGGACACAGTCTCAAGCTGCACCAGGGGAGGTTTAGGTTGGAGGCGAGGAGAAAGTTCTTCACAGAGACATTCATTCATCATTGGAATGTGCTGCCCGGGGAGGTGGTGGAGTCCCCATCCCTGGAGGTGTTCAAGAGGGGATTGGATGTGGCACTTGGTGCCATGGTCTAGTCATGAGGTCTGTGTTGATAGGTTGGACTTGATGATCTTTGAGGTCTCTTCCAACCTTAGTGATACTGTGATGTTCTATTCTATTCTATTCTATTCTATTCTATTCTATTCTATTCTATTCTATTCTATTCTATTCTGTTCTGTTCCGTTCCGTTCCGTTCCGTTCCGTTACATTATGTTACGTTCCGTTCTGTTCCTTTCCAATGGCAAATTACTCTTTTTGTGAAGAACTTATCATAGCTCAATGTGCACAAGGACCCCCTGCTCTTTACCCTCTCCCATATATTATCATTCCTTTACCAAACAGGTTTTGTACCAGAAAATACTGCCCCTCCTTCTCACCAGTGTTTTTAGATGCAATTCCTACAGCCAGACAGTGATAATTATGTCTTTTATGGTGTGGATGGCTAAACCAACAGCAGTCCAGTGAAAGTGTTTCACATGTAGAAAGCACCACACCAGTGACACATCTGTAAGACTGGTATTTTGCATTGAAATGTTAGAGCAGTTCCCCACACACTAAGTCCCTGGTTGCCTTTCCCTTTGCTGCAGCTTAACTGAGCTTGGCTAGAAAGCACAAGCATGAGAGAGATCACAGGATCACAGGGTGTCAGGGGTTGGAAGGGACCTCTGGAGATCATCCAGTCCAACTTCCCTGCCAGAGCAGAATCCAGCACAGGTCACACAGGAACACATCCAGACAGGGCTGGAAAGTCTTCAGAGAAGGAGACTCCACAACCCCTTTGGGGAACCTCTTCCAGGTCTCTGTCACCCTCACAGTAAAGAAGTTCTTCCTCGTGTTGATGTGGAACCTGCTGTGCTGGAGTTTCCATCCATTGTCCCTTGTCCTATCCCAGGGCACAAGTAAGCAGAGGCTGTCCCTTCCTTCCTGACACCCAGTCCTCATCTGTTTATAGACATTGATTAGATCCCCTCTCAGTCTTCTCCTCTCCAGAGTGAGCAGCCCCAGGTCTCTCAGCCTCTCCTCATCAGGCAGTGCTCCAGTCCCTTCATCACCCTTGCAGCCCTCTGTTGGACTCTCTCCAGTAGATCTCTGTCCCACTTGAACTGGGGAGCCCAGAACTGGATGCAATATTCCAGGTGCAGTCTCACCAGGGGAGATTAGATGGGGAGGAGAACCTCCCTGGATCTGCTGAACACACTCTTCTTAATGCACCCCAGGATCTCACTGGCTTTCTTTGCTACCAGGGCACATTGCTCTCCCATGGATCACTTGTTATCCACCAGGACTTCCAGGTCCTTCTCCACAGGGCTGCTCTCTAGCAGATCACCTCCTAACCTGTACTGGTGCAGTTTATTATTCCTCCCTAGGTTCAAGACTCTGCCCTTATCCCATCTGTGAGCTTCCCATGTATCCATTTTGCTACTTCCAAGCCAGCAAACAGCATATGTATTTCATTTATTAAATGAACAGAAGCTTAATTACAAAGCAGAATAAATCACCAGAGAATGATTTTTATGGGGCACCTGAGATCACCTCACATGGTGACAGGAATTACTGGTGGGAGTTAATGTTGTGGCAGAAGATGTGTACTTGCAGGCTTCCCATGACTCAGGTGGAGAGGGAACAGGACTGAGGTTGTGCCAGCAACAGAAGAAGCTCAGTTGGCAATGGCTTGCAAGCATCTCCTTGAGTCCAGGATGTTATGACAAGTGAAATATGGAGGCTTGGATAAAAAGTCCAGCATGTTCTGACAGCAGCTTGTCCCAGTGTTTGGATATAACATGAACAATTGAGTCATGAGGACCAAAGCTCTACAGTGCATTTTCGTGCCCATTTTTGGCTGTATCTTGAATTACCAAAACTACAATGGCCTTCTTAGAAAGGAAGGCCTTGCCTTTCTACCAGCATGCTTTCACAGTTCTGGAAGGTAGCCAATGTGTCAGCTTGAGTACCCTCTCAAAGTGTGAGGGACTGTGATGGTTCCAAGCCACGATCCCAGCTCAAGCCTTTCAGGAATGTGTGCAATAAAAGAATCACAGAATCACCAAGGTTGGAAGAGACCTCAAAGATCATCAAGTCCAACCTGTCACCACAGACTTCATGACTAAATCATAGCACCAAGTGCCACATCCAATCCCCTCTTGAACACCTCCAGGGATGGTGACTCCACCACCTCCCTGGGCAGAACATTCCAATGGCTAACAACTCTCTCTGGGAAGAACTTTCTCCTCACATCCAGCCTAAACTTGCCCTGGCACAGCTTGAGACTGTGTCCTCTTATTAGAATAAACCTTTATTAGAATAAACCAAACAAGGTTGGAAGAGACCTTCAAGATCATCGTGTCCAACCCATCAACCAATCCAACCCACCCAAACAGCTAACCCATGGCACCATTCTGGTGCTGGTTGCCTGGGAGAAGAGACCAACCCCCTCCTGGCTACAACCTCCCTTCAGGTAGTTGTAGAGAGCAAGAAGGTCTCCCCTGAGCCTCCTCTTCTCCAGGCTAAGCAACCCCAGCTCCCTCAGCCTCTCCTCACAGGTCTGGGCTTGTGGCCTCTCCCCAGCCTCGTTGCCCTTCTCTGGACACATTCAAGTGTCTCAATGTCCTTCCTAAACTGAGGGGCCCAGAACTGGACACAAGACTCAAGGTGTGACCTAACCAATGCAGAGTCCAGGGCCACAATGACTTCCCTGCTCCTGCTGGCCACACTAGTCCTGATGCAGGCCAGGATGCCATTGGCCTTCTTGGCCATCTGGGCACACTGCTGGCTCATGTTTAGGCAGCTGTCAACCAGTACCCCCAGGTCCCTTTCTGCCTGGCTGCTCTCCAGCCACTCTGACCCCAGCCTGTAGCACTGCATGGGGTTGTTGTGGCCAAAGTGCAGCACCTGGCACTTGGACTTGTTACATGTTATCTTGTTGGACTCTGACCATCTGTCTGTCCTCCCTGGACAGGCCCTGACCTCCTTCCCTGGCCTAGGAGTCTCAACTTTAACCATTCTTTCCTGTATTCCATTGCTCAGCCTCATGGAGAAAAATATAATGCCATAGAAACATCCTCTACCCTCCTTGAAGAGATTAATGTGAAGGGAAAATTTCTCATGGCTGGAGGGTGACCAAGAAGGCAGCGAGCACAGAATGACACAGGATAACAAAATGTTACAGCTTAGAGAGGACCTCAAAAGTTCAGCCAGTCCAACCCCCCTGCCAGAGCAGGATCACCTAGAGTAGGACACACAGGAACACATCCAGGTGGTTTTGGAATGACTGCGCAGAAGGAGACTCCACAGCCTCTCTGGGCAGCCTGCTCCAGGGCTCTTGCACCCTCACAGGGAAAAAGTTTTCCCTTCTGTTCCCATGGCACTTCCTCTGCCCTAGCTTGCACCCATTGCCCCTTGTTCTGTCACTGAACATCCCTGAGCAGAGCCTGGTTCTGTTCTCCCAGCACTGCCCTGCACATCTTTATCAACAGGAATGAGGTCACCCCTCAGGCTCCTCTGCTCCAAGCTGAAGAGCCCCAGGTCCCTCAGCCTGTCCTCAGCAGGGAAATGGTCCACTGACTTCAGCAGCTTTGTGGCTCTGCTCTGGACTCTTTCAAGCAGTTCCCTGAGGACCTTCTTGAACTGGGGGGGCCAAAAGTGTCATGATCTAGTTGACTGGATAGGGTTGGGTGATGGGTTGGACTTGATGACCTTGAGATCTCTTCCAACCTGGTTGATCCTGTGAGAACTGGACACATCCTGTGTGGGAAAATTCAATGTCACTTCTTTTATTTTCATAACCTGCATGCTGCTAGATGTAAGCAGACTCTGCTTACAAATGCAGCTTAATTTTTAAGTGTCCAAGGACCCATCCCTGCTGAGGCATTCACAACGATGCAAAGGTCCAGTTTTGGGCTGCCCTGATGGAAAGCAGTAGAAGTTTGGTCTCGCCACAACTTATTGCAGAAAGGCTTTCTGAGACAAGATGTCTCTGTCCACAGCAGCAGCTCCAGGCTTGTGTTACTTCCATTGCTACATCAGGTATTGAGAAATCCAGCTAACCATCATGCACTTGTGCTTTAATATAAGCAAAAGGACAGTCTAATTTAAGGCATAAATGACTGAAAACCAAGCTCTTAGAAGAATGTAATTAGACATATTTAAGGGCAATGAGGCTGATGAGAGGTCTGGAGCATAAGCCCTATGAGGAGAGGCTGAGGGAGCTGGGGTTTCTTAGCCTGGAGAAGAGGAGGCTCAGGGGAGACCTTCTTGCTCTCTCCAACTCCCTGAAGGGAGGTTGTAGCCAGGTGGGGGTTGGTCTCTTCTCCCAGGCAACCAGCACCAGAACAAGAGGACACAGTCTCAAACTGTGCCAGGGGAAGTTTAGGCTGGATGTGAGGAGAAAGTCCTTCCCAGAAAGAGGAATTGGCCATTGGAATGTGCTGCCCAGGGAGGTGGTGGAGTCACTGTCACTGGAGGTGCTCAAAAAAGGATTGTATGTGGCACTTGGAGCCATGGAGCACCAGAACAAGGGGACACAGTCTCAAGCTGTGCCAGGGGAGGTTCAGACTCGAGGTGAGGAGGAAGTCCTTCACCGAGCGAGTCATTCATCATTGGAACGGGTTGCCCAGGGAGGTGGTGGAGTCATCAACCCTGGAGGCGTTCAAGGGGAGATTGGACGTGGCACTTGGTGCCATGGTCTAGTCATGGGGTCTGCGGTGATAGGTTGGACTCGATGATCCTCGAGGTCCTTTCCAACCTAAGTGATACTGTGAAAAAAAAAATACTGTGTCATGGTTTGAGTCATGAGGTTTTTGGTTTTAGGTGATAGGTTGGACTTGATGATCTCTGAGGTCTTTTCCAGCCTGGTTGATTCTATGATTCTATTGTATGATTCTGTATTTCTCACACTGGAACCAAAATGTGTGCTTGTGATAGAACAAAATGAGATAAATCACCAAAGAGGGAGCTCTTTGCAAGTACACAGCAAGGAGATGTTGGACTTATTCTGTAAAAGGGGGGGTGTGTTTTCATTGTATTCTTATTATAGCCTTAAAGATAGCCACCAGGAAAGTGCTTTTTTCACCCTAACATTATGCATTATCAATAAATTACGTGGATAATTCAGGCTGCCATGACCATACCTCACTTTTATGGTTGGAGAAGAACCATTGATCACTTCTCTTAATCTTGGCTTGCCTGGCATTATTTCTTCCCCTTTTTGCAGGGTTTGTTGAAAAACTCTAGTGGCATAATTCTACTGGTCCAAGTTCCTTTTTATCCTAGCGTGAAGAGTCACTATACTCTGCTCTGGTGAGATCTCACCTGGAGTACTGCATCCTTGCATTTCTCTAGGGATGGAGCCACAACTGCCTCCCTGAACAACCTGTTGCAGTGTTCCACCACCTTCATGCTAAAGAATTTGTTCCTAACATCCAATCTAAATCTGCTCATCTCTCATTTCAAACCATTTTCCCTCATCCTGTCACTGCAGACCTTTGCAAACAGTCCCTCTGCAGCCTTCTTGGAGCCCCCTTCAGGTACTGTAAGGCCACTATTAGATTTCCTTGGAGCCTTCTCTTCTCTAGGCTGAACAGTGCCAGCTCCCTCAGCCTGTCCTCCTAGCAGAGCTGTTCCAGCCTCTTAATATCTGTTTGGTTCTGGCTACACTGGGACCTGATCCCTTAAGATGCTGAGTCCTGTTATCTAAATGAAGGAATTAAGGATTTTGACTGTGTTTTCACACATGCCACTTTTTCACTGCCACAAACCAGCTGCTTAAATTTGGCTTGTTGCTGATTTTCAGCCGCAAAGGACTTTTACACAGCCAGAGTGGCAGTCGAATGAAGTGACCTCCACTGAGGACTGGGCCTGTGGTTTGTTTATTAGAAACTGATACAGGGCTGAAAAGCTGGAGTGGAGATTATACAAACCACTCACCAGCTTCAGCTCCATCTCTTGTGCCAACAACAACAGTGTAACACACGGGCTGGAATCAAAAGTGCTTATGAATGCTGGGGATGAAGGGAGACAGCAGTCAATGAGCAGGACTCCTGCCAGCTCCCAGCCAGCATGGCTATTCTATTCCTTCTTAATTCACACAGGATGCACATTACACTTGTCTCTGCCTCTGACTGCAATTCAAGGTGTTGTTGCAAACCAACAGGAATATTTTTGAGAGCTTTGGCACTGTCCTTACTGACAGCAGAAATCATCCACTTGGTCCTCTACTCCGCTCTGGTGAGACCCCACCTGGAGTACTACGTCCAGTTCTGGAGCCCTTGTTACAGGAAGGATCTGGAGGTGCTGGAGCATGTCCAGAGAAGGGCCACGAGGGTGATGAGAGGGCTGGAGCTCCACTCCTATGAGGACAGATTGAGGGAGTTGGGGTTGTTCAATCTGGAGAAGAGAAGGGTCCAGGGAGACCTTTGTGTGGCCTTCCAGTATCTGAAGGGGGCTACAAGAAAGCTGGGGAGGGACATTTTAGGGTGTAAAGGAGTGATATTACTGGGGGGAATGGAACAAAATAGAAATCAGTAGATTTAAATTGGATGTCAGGGAGAAGTTGTTCCCCATGAGGGTGGTGAGACACTGGCACAGGTTGCCCAGGGAGGTGGTGGAAGCCTCATCCCTGAAGGTTTCTAAGGCCAGGCTGGATGTGGCTGTGAGCAACCTGCTGTAGTGTGAGGTGTCCCTGCCCATGGCAGGGGAGTTGACACTGGCTGATCCTTGAGGTCCCTTCCAACCCTGACCATTCTATGATTCTATGATCCTATATCTCCTTCCTTTGTTCATCTCCATGACATTTCCAATTTCCTCCCACATCCTAGTTTAATTTTGTCACTGAGAAACATGCTGCAGCTTACTCAGCCATGTCTCTTAAAATCTTGTCTGCTTTCATTTCCTTACCTATATTGATGAATGAATTGGAGACACAGTTGGTGTTGGGGGAAGATTCAAGAATATAGCAAGTATAGATACAGTTAGACATACCTCAAGCTGTGCCAGGGGAGGTTTAGGCTGGATGTTAAGAAGAAGTTCTTCCCAGAAAGGGAGATTGGCAATTGGAGTGTGCTGTCCAGGGAGGTGGTGGAGTCACCATCCCTGGAGGTGTTTAGAAAGAGACTGGATGGGGTGCTTGGTGCCATGGGTTAGTTGATTAGATGGTGTTGGGTGATAGATTGGACTTGATGATCTCAAATGTCTTTTCCTACCTGGTTAATTCTATCCTATTCTATTCCATTTCATTCCATTCCATTCCATTCCATTCCATTCCATTCCATTCCATTCCATTCCATTCCATTCCATTCCATTTTATAGCTACCTTTAATATTATATATATGTAATATATATATTTGCCTTAATACTGACAAAGATTAGCTGCCTGTAAGTACTGCCCAGAGAGCTGAATGGTTTAAAAGACACAAATGCTTGTCGAGTGTCCATATACCATGGATAGCATGAGAGCTGTGATAAAAATGGAAATGAGCATTTGAAAACTACTGGGTAATTTATATGCTATCCTGCTCCCCACTAAAAGAAGACAGAACTCATTACACTAACAATGAAGAGGAGTTCAGAGGCCAGCATGTTGGCAAAGCAGAGGCGTTAAAAGCCGGATTTTCACCTGCCATAAATCAATACCGCCCTAGGGCTGAGTCAACAGAGCTCCTTTAATTCCATGCTCTTCCCACAAAGTAATTAGATGTTTCTTCCCAGGGTGTTTAGGGAGGAAAAAGGGTAGACAGTTGTAAAGTTAGAAAATGCAAACAAACAGGAAGAAGTGTGAATTTGGATGCTAGAAATTCCACTAGCTCCACTGAAGTAAAACAAACAGCTGCTTACACCTTGTGCTGCTCTCACACATCGTAGCACCTTTCTAAGACATCTTCTAATGTCTCCAAGCACTCACTTGAGGTTTTATCTTTTTGTTTTAATTAGATAAAGAATAAAAACCAACCCAACCCTATCTTTACAATGGTAAAAGGAAAGGCTAGAATAGAATAGAATAGAATAGAATAGAATAGAATAGAATAGAATAGAATAGAATAGAATAGACCAGATCAGACCAGACCAGGTTGGAAGAGACATTCAAGATCATCAAGCCCAACCCATCACCCAACACCATCTAATCAACTAAACCATGGCACCAAGCACCCCATCAAGTTTCCTCCTAAACACATGCAGGGATGGGGACTCAATCATCTCCCTGAGCAGCACATTCCAATGGGCAACCACTTTCTCTATGAAGAACTTTTTCCTAACATCCAGCCTAAACCTCCCCTGGTGCAGCTTGAGACTGTGTCCTCTTGTTCTGGTGCTGAATGCCTGGGAGAAGAGACCAACCCCCACCTGGCTACAACCTCCCTTCAGGGAGTTGTAGACAACAAGAAGGTCTCCCCTGAGCCTCCTCTCTCCAGGCTAAGCAACCCCAGCTCCCTCAGCCTCTCCTCACAGGGCTGTGCTCCAGACCCCTCCCCAGCTTTGTTGCCCTTCTCTGGACACATTCAAGAGTCTCAATATCCTTCTTAAACTGAGGAACTCAGAACTGGACACAGGACCCAAGGAGTGGCCTAACCAGTGCTGAGTTCAGGGGCACAATGACGTCCCTGCTCCTGCTGGCCACACTGTTACTGATGCAGGCCAGGATGCCATTGGCCTTCTTGGCCACCTGGGCACACTGCTGCCTCATGTTCAGCCTTCTATCAACCAGCACCCCCAGGTCCCTCTCTGCCTGGCCTCTCTCCAGCCACTCTGACCCCAGCCTGTAGCACTGCATGGGGTTGTTGTAGCCAATGTGTAGAACCTGGCTCTTAGATGTATTAAATCTCATGCCCTTGGACTCTGCCCATCTGTCCAGCCTGTCGAGGTCCCTCTGCACAGCTCTCCTACCCTCTGACAGATCAACTCCTGCCCTCAGCTTGGTGTCATCTGCAAATTTACTCATGATGGACTCAATCCCCTCATCCAGATCATCAATGAAGATATTAAAGATCATGGGGCCCAACACTGATCCCTGGGGGACACCACTAGTGCCTGGCTGCCAGCTGGATGTGGCACCATTCACCACCAGTATCTGGGCTCAGCCCTCCAGCCAGTTCCTAACCCAGCACAGAGTGCTGCTGTCTAAGTTTCTGAACTGCCTAATACCTGACTGTTTTACCTCTCTTCTGGTCACAATGCAGTTAGAGGATAAGTGTACATACTTACAACGATCACAAAGCTGACAGGCTTTGCTAAGGACCACTAGTGGAAAAGAAGGCCTTTTTCTTCATGTCTTTCATCCAACAACCCAGACTAAGATCAAGGACCATTTCTCAGCAGAACAGGCACCTCCCAGCAAGAGATCACAGTGTTTATCCATGGCCCTGAGGG
Source organism: Melanerpes formicivorus (assembly GCF_026170545.1). Lineage (NCBI taxonomy): Eukaryota > Metazoa > Chordata > Aves > Piciformes > Picidae > Melanerpes > Melanerpes formicivorus. The sequence goes on along the minus strand of NW_027142406.1, from coordinate 1,435,280 downwards.
CTGAAGTGTACTTTTCCACTCTTGTTATGTTAACCCCTCATAGTGAATGTTACTCTAGCCTGTCTTGAGTATGACATTGCCAGGCACAGGGGAGTTAAAAACAAGACAAATATTATTTTGCCTTTTCACATCAAAACAACAAAGACAACCCATTTGTGCATATTTTCAGAAGCTGTGATGTAATCACTGAATACTTTCTGGCTGTGTTGTCTCATTCTTGTGCTTCTACAGCACAGGGGGTCCAGCATGTAATCAGTTTGCCAAGATGTGGGCATTAACATTTGAATGTTAGACACTGGGTGCCCAGGAGCAGAATTGCCATTTCCATTCTGCTCTCTTACAAGGAAGCAAGATCAGGAAAAATCATTGTGTAAGTCAGCAAATTACAGGCTCACAAGATGTTAGGGGTTGGAAGGGACCTCTGGAGACCTTTCAGCCTGAGCCCCTACCAGAGCAGGGCCATACAATCTAGCACAGGTCACACAGGAATGCAGCCAGACAAGGCTTGAATGTCTCCAGAGAAGGAGATGCCACAACTTCTCTTGGGAGCCTGTTCTAGTACTCGGTAACCCGCACAGTAAAGAAGTTTCTCCTCATGCTGAGATAGAACTTCCTATGCTGTAGTTTCCATCCATTGCCCCTTGTCCTATCACAGGGTGCAACTGAGCAGAGGCTTTAACTTCCTTCCTGACACCCAACCCTCATCTGTTTATAGACATGCTTGGTTACATGGGTTAGTTGATTAGGTAGTGTTGGATGATAGGTTGGACGCGATGATCTTGAAGGTGTCTTCCAACCTGGTCTATTCTATTCTATTCTATTCTATTCTATTCTATTCTATTCTATTCTATTCTATTCTATTCTATTCTATTCTATTCCATTCCATTCCATTCCATTCCATTCTATTCTATTCTATTCTATTCCATTCCATTCCATTCCATTCCATTCCATTCCATTCTATTCTATTCTATTCTATTCTATTCTATTCTATTCTATTCTATTCTATTCTATTCTATTCTATTCTATTCTATTCCATTCCATTCTATTCTATTCTATTCTATTCTATTCCATTCCATTCCATTCCATTCCATTCCATTCCATTCCATTCCATTCTATTCTATTCTATTCTATTCTATTCTATTCTATTCTATTCTATTCTATTCTATTCTATTCTATATAATTAAATTCCCTCTCAGTCTTCTCCTCTCCAGACTGAGCAGCCCCAGGTCTCTTAGCCTTTCCTCATCACACAGTGCTCCAGTCCCTTCAACATCCTGGTGGCCCTCCCTTGGACTGTCTCAAGTAGATCCCTGTCCCTCTTGAACTGGGGAGCCCAAAACTGGACACAACATTCCAAGTGAGGTCTCACAAGTGAGGGCAGAGCAGAGGGGGAGGAGAACCTCCTTCACTCTGCTGGACACACTCCTAACTCTGGTAGAAGTCATTAACAAAATATTCAGGCTCAGATTTCCTGCATCATTTCTACTGCACTGTGTCAGGAGAATCATCAGAGAGTGCTACTGTTTTAATGCAAGCTGGGTGGACATCTATTACAAATCTATCAAAATACAATAATATTGGTTTTTGCAATAAATAAATAAATACAAGTTAAGTATTGAAGTGAATGTAATAAAAATGTATAATTTTATATCTTTTATAGTTAATATTTCCTGTCTTCAAGCACCACTGTAACTTACTCGTGTATTCAGAGGTTCAGGTATTTGGTTGTGGGTTTCACACTGCCCATATAAAGATAGTTAAATGATTTAAGCACAGATCTAACAGATCTGATGGATGCCTGGTGGATGTGGGGCAGGCTGTGGATGTGGTCTACCTGGACTTCAGCAGGGCCTCTGACGCTGTCCCCCACAGCAAACTCCTGACCAAGCTGTCAGCCCGTGGCTTGGACAGCAGCACTCTGTGCTGTGCTGTAGACAGCAAGAAGGTCTCCCCTGAGCCTCCTCTTCTGCAGGCTAAGCAACCCCAGCTCCCTCAGCCTCTCCTCACAGGGCTGTGCTCAAGGCCTCTCCCCAGCCTTGTTGCCCTTCTCAGGACACGTTCAAGTCTCTCAATGTCTTTCCTAAACTGAGGGGCCCAGAACTGGACACAGGACTCAAGGTGTGGCCTAACCAGTGCAGAGTCCAGCAGCACAATGACTTCCCTGCTCCTGCTGGCCACACTATTCCTAATGCAGGCCAGGATGCCACTGGCCTTCTTGGTCACCTGGGCACACTGCTGGCTCATGTTTAGGTGGCTGTCAATTAGCACCCCCAGGTCCCTCTGCACAGCACTCTGAGCTGTGTTGCAGACAGCAATAAGGTCTCCTCTGAGCCTTCTCTTCTCCAGGCTCAGCAACCCCAAGAACTATGTTTTCCTCATAGAGCTAGAATCTGGGTACATTTTTTGAGTATAAAGGATAACTATTCAGTTGTAGCTTTTAATAACTGGCCTGAGTAGGTTGTAGTGTGAAATAGCTAAGAAAGTGATTGTGCCTCAGGCCACTGTAAAAGAAGCAAAGTCATGTCTTATCACCTTCCCCTGCCTGTTAACGTGATTTTGTAGGCTCAGTGTGCACAAACAAAGTGTTATCTTTGTTTCAGTACTATTTACTTCTCCAACAAGCAATTCCATTAATTTGTTTGCCTCCCACTTCCTACACAGTATCGCTGCACTTCACTCTTTTTCTCCACAGGAAGTCAGAATCGGTCTCATGAAAGGGTAGGTGACACATTAAGTGCTTGGCCAGGATCACACCATGTGTGTTATGCACACAATCCTACACGGAGAGTCACAGAACCAGAGAATCATAGAAATTGTTTCCTTTGGAAGTCACCTCTAAGGTCATCAAGTCAACTGTCAACCTAACACCACCCTGGCCATCAAACCACGTCCTGAAGTGCCATTTCACCATGCTTTGTGGACTCCACCACCACCCTGGGCAGCCTATTGCAATGCCTGGCCACTCTTTCAGTAAGGACCTTTTCTGTAATGTGAAATCTAAACCTCCCCTGGTGCAATCTGAGGCCATTTCAGACAGCAGGGAGGTCTCATCTCAGTCCCCTCTCAGTGTCCTCAGTCCCCCCTCAGTTCCCTCACAGACCCCTCTCAGTCCCCTCTCAGTCTCTTCTTCTCCAGACCAAAGTTCCCTCAGCCACTCCTCGTAAAACTTGTTATCTAGACCCTTCACCATCTTTGCTGCTCTTCTCTGGACACACTCCAGCACCTCAACACTTTTCTTGTGGCGAGGAGCCCAAAAGTGAACCCAGTACTCAAGGTGTTGTCTCACTTCCCTACTCCTGCTGGCCACACTCTTCCTGATACAGGACAGGATGCTCTTGGCCTTCTTGGCCACCTGAGCACACTGATGGCTCATGTTCAGATATCTCTCAACCAGCACTCCCAGGTCCTTTTCTGATGAGCAGCTTTCCTGCTATGGAAAGTATATGCAGAGCACAAGGAGGTGACATTGTCTATACATAGGAGTCAGTGGTAACAGCCTGCACACTGATGGCATGTACCATACAGGCACCCTAAAAAGACAGACCATTCCATCCCACCAGGCATCTGGGCAGTGAGGAACTCTCTGTTGGCATGCAGTAATACAACTTCTTAACCAATTCACACATAAATGCAAAGCCCAGCCTTTGAACAGTTCTTTTTTCCTGGTCCCTCCCTCCCCCACCCCCCACCCCATAAATCTCTGCATCCCTCACAGCAACACACAAGACTGTGATCCAAGCATGAATTGCTAACCAAGCAAGCTCCACAGCAGTAGGAGGCATTTTAACAGCAGAAGGCATTTATGTGTGAGCAGGGACATGACTACTCCCTTTTAACAAGTAACCCAGGGATAATTCCATAGAAGTTTTGCAAGTTCTTCAGTTTATTAAGCTCTTTCAGAAGATTATCTTGGGAAAAAAACACAGTGAAGCATGGAAATTGCCTGAAAGAACTTGAGATGTGTCTACCAGAGAAGTGACATGTGGCTTTTCTTTCAGTGTAGAGTAAGACACGTTGCATGGTTATTCTTTTTGTCCTTCCAAGGGAAGCAATTACAACTTGCTGCAGGCATCACATCACAGGATGAAAGGCTGTGTGTGAAGGTGGTAGTTAGAAGTGTATTGCATAATAGGAAATGTGTTCATTCCAGCTGGGCATTTTAAGGAGGATTTCCTGAAATGGAATTGGTTCAGTCAGAACCCAGAGCTGTCACTTTCCTAGATACACCACAGCATCCACTCCCTTCCCTGACCTATTTCAGTGAAGAGAAGTCTTGCACAGAAGAAGGGAGAAGGCTACAGAAAGTTAAGTCAAGACACTGTTTCAGTGTCTCCCCACTCTCATGGGGAAGAACTTCTTCCTAACATCCAGTTGAAATCTCCCCTCCTCCAGCTTGGATCCATTCCTCCTAGTCCTACCACTACCTGACACCCTAAAAAGTCCCTTCTCAACTTTCTTGCAGGCCCCCTTCAGATACTGGAAGGCCATAATCAGGTCATTTGTGCCATCAGCCAGCAGGCTGCAGGCAAGCATGTACGGTACAGAAGCACAAGCTTGTGTTTTTAGAGAGAATGTCCATGCAATATACATGCAACAGTTGTAAAGCTCCATAAATGTTCCTCCTGTTGCTTGTGTGGCCCAGCTGCCATGACTCATGCACTAGTCTTTGCCAGTCATGGGCAATCTCGTGACCATGCCCAACTTGCTATAGTAAACACTCTCTATTGTCCTCTACTTAACATGTGATTTCTTCATTTTCCTTCCTTGCAGGGCATTGACCTCACTTGCTGTTCTGGTCCTCATGGTGCTCATCTGCAGAGCTGGGATGAGACAAGTGTCAGACACCAAAATGTGTGTGGAGGAATCTTTTATAAAACCAAAGGCATACAGAGGGACCTTGTCAGGCTGGGTAGATGGGCAGAGTCCCGGGGCATAAGATTTAACAAGTCTAAGTGCTGTTTTCTGCACAGTGGCCACAGCAACCCCATGCAGTACTACAGGCTGGAGACAGAGTGGCTGAGAGCAGCCAGGCAGAAAAGGACCTGGGGGTACTGGTTGACAGTAGGCTGAACATGAGCCAGCAGTGTGCCCAGGTGGCCAAGAAGGCCAAGGGCATCCTGGCATGCACCACAAATAGTGTGGCCAGCAGGAGCAGGGAAGTCATTGTGCCCCTGTACTCAGCACTGGTTAGGCCACACCTTGAGTCCTGTGTCCAGTTCTGGGATCCTCAATTCAAGAAAAATGTTGAGTTGCTGGAAGGTGTCCAGACAAGGGCAATGAAGCTGGGGAGGGGTCTGGAGCACAGCCCTGTGAGGAGAGGCTGAGGGAGCTGGGGTTGCTTAGCCTGGAGAAGAGGAGGCTCAGGGGAGACCTTCTTGCTCTCTCCAACTCCCTGAAGGGAGGTTGTAGCCAGGTGGGGGTTGGTCTCTTCTCCCAGGCAACCAGCACCAGAACAAGAGGACACAGTCTCAAACTGTGCCAGGGGAGGTTTAGGCTGGATGTTAGGAAAAAGTTCTTCCCAGAAAGAGAGATTGGCCATTGGAATGTGCTGCCCAGGGAGGTGGTGGAGTCACCATCACTAGAAGTGTTTAAAATGAGACTGGATGAGGCACTTGGTGCCATGGTTTAGCTGCTTAGATGGTGTTGGGTGATAGGTTGGACTTGCTGATCTCGTGGTTAATTCTGTGCTTCTGTGCAGCGCCATGCTAGACGTTACAACACATGTGCGGGGTTTAGCTGAGGCTGTATCTGCACATGAATATTGACACTGGTAGTTGATAAAACCTGTCTATCCACACATCTTATTCATCCTTCATCAGCCATCTTCATGCTGTATGCAGACCACTAGCATATACTTGCCTGATTTCAATGATGCTTCATGCCTGCAGCCCCTTGCAGCCCTTCTAGGGCATGTCCTAGGAGGCAGTCTGTGGCTCTACTAGAAGCTGCCTTTTCAAGCTTGCTTTCCACACAGATATTCAATTGGAGCTTGTGATCAGGCTCTGTACTGGAGTGTTTCCACTTAAGCCCATGCCACGTGCTCATATGGTCTCTTCTGCCAGGCAGCCAGTACCAGAACAAGAGGACACAGTCTCAGGCTGCGCCAGGGGAAGTTTAGGTTGGATGTTAGGAAGAAGTTCTATACAGAGAGAGTGATTGCCCATTGGAATGGGCTGTCTGGGGAGGTGTTGGAGTCACCATCACTGGAGGTGTTCAGGAGGAGACTTGATGGGGTGCTTGGTGCCATGGTTTAGTTGTTTAGGTGGTGTTGGATTGGTTGATGGGTTGGACGCAATGATCTTGAAGGTCTCTTCCAACCTGATCTATTCTACTATTCTATCTATTTATTCTACTCTACTCTACTCTACTCTACTCTACTCTACTCTACTCTACTCTACTCTACTCTACTCTACTCTACTCTACTCTACTCTACTCTACTCTACTCTACTCTATTCTATTCTATAGAATAGGGACTCTTCCAGCAATGCACCTTTAGGAATTCACAATGGGCTACTGCTTCTGCTGTGCATGGAAGACTGTTTAAATCACTGCTTACTTAGAGTAGAGTAGAGTAGAGTAGAGTAGAGTAGAGTAGAGTAGAGTAGAGTAGAGTAGAGTAGAATTGAATTGAATTGAATTGAATTGAATTGAATTGAATTGAATTGAATTGAATTGAATTGAATTGAATTGAATTGAATTGAATTAACCAGGTTGGAAAAGACCTTTGAGATCATCGAGTCCAACCTATCACCCAACACCATCTAATCAACTAAACCATGGCACCAAACACCCCATCCAGGCTCTTCCTAAACACTTCCAGTCATGGTAACTCCACCACCTCCCTGGGCAGCACATTCCAATGGCCAATCTCTCTTTCTGGGAAGAACTTCTTCCTAACATCCAGCCTAAACTTCCCCTGGTGCAGTCTGAGACTGTGTCCTCTTGTTGTGGTGCTGGTTGCCTGGGAGAAGAGACCAACCCCCACCTGGATACAACCTCCCTTCAGGGAGTTGTAGAGAGCAAGAAGGTCTCCCCTGAGCCTCCTCTTCTCCAGGCTAAACAACCCCAGCTCCCTCAGCCAATGAGCATATGCCATAAGTTTGGGAAATAGCCTATTTTTTAAACCAGATAGGCCAGGACTGACAGAGAGCATAGTTTAGCCCAGAATTGTTTCAAGCCCCTTGCCTGTACATCTGTATTATCTCAAACAGGACCTTCGGCTTGAGGCTGCCTGAAAGCTGATCCACACCACGCTGGCTGTCCTGCCCCTCCTCCAGCAGATGTGATTTCACACTAAGCCTTTAGAGAATTAAAGTGTTCAGGCTCAGCCAAATGGGCATCAGCATCCATCAGATAAAAAACAACAACAAAAATGTTTGAATAAAAATGGTTTGGATGGAATCAGAAGTGCCTTGTGAGGTCAGAGCATATAAATACTAACCAGCATCCAAGCTAGTGCTGAGAAATGTCTCCCTGACTTCACAAACCCATTTTTCCTCTGAAACACGTCTTGTACTTTGAACCATGACTTTTCTTTCTTTCTGTCCTAGCAAACCTAATCTCAGAATAAAAAGAAGAATCTTAACTAAATTAATTCAGGGACAGTGTCACTGCCCAGTTGTGTTCCTGCTGATTGACACCTCAGTTGAATGGACAACAGTCAGCTCCTCCTGTAAGAGAGCCTCTTAGTGACCCAAACCAAGGCACACAAGGTAATCTAAACCAAATTTACTGCCATTGGGGAGTTGTCTTCAAAAGCCAGGTCAGAGCACTAAGTATGTGATGCTCCAGAGAGTATTTGGTTTTAAAGATGATGTAAGCCATGCAGTCACGGGACTGAGGGAGAGACAAGATAGATCTTCCCTTTCCCCAGCCTAGGATCACTCACAGCCTTGTGGGTCCTGACAGGTTTCCTTATCCTGTTTGCATGGACTAGATTTATCTTCCCTTGCCCCAGCATAGGATCAGTCACAGTCTTATGGGTCCTGACAGGTTTCTTACCCTGTTTGTATGGACTGGATAGATCTTCCCTTGCCCCAGCATAGGATCAATCACAGCCTTGTGTGTCCTGACAGGTTTCTTACTCTGGTTTTGTGGACTAGATGGATCTTCCCTTGCCCCAGCATGGGATCAATCACAGTCTTGTGGGTCCTGACAGGTTTCTTTACCCTGTTTGCGTGGACTGGATAGATCTTCCCTTGCCCCAGCATAGGATCAATCACAGCCTTGCGGGTCCTGACAGGTTTCTTTACCCTGTTTGCATGGACTAGATAGATTTTCTCTTGCCCCAGCATAGGATCAGTCACAGCCTTGTGGGTCCTGACAGGTTTTTTCACCCTGTTTGCATGGACTAGACAGATCTTCCCTTGCCCCAGCACAGGATCAATCACAGCCTTGGGGGCCTGACAGGTTTCTTTACCCTGTTGATATGGACCTTCAGTGAGATGTCAGATGTCAGGGACCTGTCTTAGAGCTTGAGCTCTTCACTCTTCTGCATGTCTACCTTGCACCTGTCTGGCTGCAGCTTATCAGTTTTTCTCCCACCCATTCAGGATGTGAGCTGGTCTTTCCTATAGGGAAATTTTGTTCATGGCTTGAAGTATTCAGTCATAACATCTCCCAGGTTCTCTCTTCTTTGGTATATCATTCCAATCTTTCTTCATCTGTTACGTTTAAACAGCTATTATTCCTTCTGTCCTTTTCCAGGTCTTCTCTGACTTAAAGAAGTCCAGTTGGTCAGAAGTGGATCCTACATTCCAGATGACATCTTACCAGAGCACTTTCTGTACCTTACAGGCTAGACACCTCTTATATGTGCCAGTGTGGAATTTAAATTCCTTGCAAATGGACAGTGCTCTGACTCCAAGTGACTTCTGGGCAGTGAGTGGCTTGAGAGCAGCCCTGAAGAAAAGGACTTGGGGGTGCTGGTGGATGAGAAGCTCAACATGAGCCAGCAGTGAGCACTTGCAGCCCAGAAAGCCAATCCCATCCTGGGCTGCATCAAGAGAAGTGTGGCCAGCAGGGCAAGGGAGGTGATTCTCCCCCTCTGCTCCACTCTGGTGAGATCCCATCTGGAGTATTGTGTCCAGTTCTGGAGCCCCTAGTACAAGAAAGATCTGGAGGTGCTGGAACATGTCCTGAGAAGGGCCAGGAGGATGGTCAGAGGGCTGGAGCTCCTCTCCTATGAGGACAGACTGAGAGAGCAGGGGCTCTTCAGTCTGGAGAAGAGAAGGCTCTGAGGAGACCTAATTGTGGACTTCCAGTGTCTGAAGGGGGCTACAAGAAAACTGGGGAGGGACTTTTCAGGATGTCAAGCAATAGGTTGAACTCAATGACACAAGTCATAGGTTGGACTCCATAATCTCAAAAGGTCTCTTCCAACCTGGTTAATTCTATTCTATTCTATTCTATTCTATTCTATTCTATTCTATTCTATTCTATTCTATTCTATTCTATTCTATTCTATTCTATTCTATTCTATTCTATTCTATTCTATTCTATTCTATTCTATTCTATTCTATTCCGTTCCATTCCATTCCATTCCATTCCATGGTAGGGATAGGACTGGGAGGAATGGAACAAAACTAGAAATGGGTAGATTCAGATTGGATGTTAGGAAGAAGTTCTTCCCCATGAGGGTGGTGAGACACTGGCACAGGTTGCCCAGGGAGGTGGTGGAAGCCTCATCCCTGGAGGTTTTGAAGGCCAGGCTGGATGTGGCTGTGAGCAACCTGCTGTAGTGTGAGGTGTCCCTGCCCATGGCAGGGAGATTGGAACTGGCTGATCCTTGAGGTCCCTTCCAACCCTAACAATTCTATGATTCTAATCGGAACAAAAGAGTGGTGGCTAAAAATAACCCTAGGGTTAGAAGGAAGATTGGGTTGTTTTTTTTTTTGCTTTCCTGAAATGTTGCCTATGCTCCACCAACCTCTCTGTGCTGCAACAGCCACCAATTATTTGTGCAATTCAAAGTGTCTCTGACAAAATTCAGACAGCGTCAGACAAAAAAAAAGAGGCAAATATTACCCAAGCCCAAAATCTGTGCTAAAAGGAGAAGTGATGCAACACATCAGGAGAGGAGAGAGGCTTGTAATGATCCACAACCCTATTGCCAAAGCAAAACCATACATTGGCAAGTCCTCTCTTACTTAATATTACTTAATATATTACTTAATATATTGCTTTATTTAGATGCAGGAGTACAGGTCCATTAAAAAGAAAAAAAGAAAAAAGAAAAGGAAGGGAAAAAATAAAAGAGAAACCTTACAATGAAAAATCACTGTGAGACACTTAAAAGCCTTGGCTGGGTGCTGCTGTATTGTGTCTTCCACATTTCACACCAGCAAATGGGAGGAGTTGTAATTAGCAGGTACCAAAAAGTCTGTTGCTTATTGTTTTCATGAATACTATATCTGTAATCTCATTTAATTTCATGTGGCTGACTCTGTCAGGGAAAAAAATGACTCTGCAAAGTGTATTGTGTCCAGTTCTGGGACCCTCAATTTAAGAAGGACATTGAGACTCTTGAACGTGTCCAGAGAAGGGCAACGAGGCTGGGGAGAGGCCTTGAGCACAGCCCTGTGAGGAGAGGCTGAGGGAGCTGGGGTTGTTTAGCCTGGAAACATTCAGAGCTAATCTTCTGCTTCCAGTTCTTCTTCTTCTTCTTTGCCGTTCCTTCAAAACTACTATCTCATAAATGGAAGACTTTATGTCTGGAGCATAACATGATGCAGTTAAAGATGCCCAGGGAGGTGGTGGAGTCATCATCCCTGGAGGTGTTCAAGAGGGGATTGGATGTGGCACTTGCTGCCATGGTTTACTCAAGGGGTCTGTGGTGACAGGTTGGACTTGATGATATCTGAGGCCTCTTCCAACCTTGGTGATTCTGTAATTCTCTGATATTTCCATTGCGGGTAAGTTCTGCTGGTCAAAACAGGTCAAAGCCGCTATGGGAACAGCACAAAGTTGATTGATCACATGTGGCAGCCCTACAGACATTCCTCCTTTCCCTATCTGTTCGGGACTTCAACCACAAAGTGGTGCTGTTGCAAAAGCTAACGGGGAGCACAAGCTCCCTGCTTTGCTTAAATGACTCGAGGCATGCGTTAAGCCCCATAAAAAGGTCCTCAATTTCCATACTTCCATGCAGATCTTCTCCGTAAATATTCAGGGTGAGTTTTTTTTAACATCAAAAGAAGTTACAGTGGTAACTGTTAATATGGAGAGAGAGAGAGAGAAAAAATACACATCTTCAAAGTGTATAGAAATGGTGCACAATTTGAAGTCTGATCAAGTGCCTAATTAATCAGATCAATGCCTAGTAATTATTCCAATTAAATTAAAACAAAATAATGAGGATTTCTACAGCGCTCTGGGAATAATATTTCAGGTTCCTCAAGGCAGAACAGAGGCTTGTTCAAAGTGAGAGGCTTGTAGAGCCATGTCAGGACCTCAGATCCAGCAACACGAATAATTAGGTGACCGTTTGGTAGCTTTATTGTTTCTCATTAAAAACATAATAATCCAGAAACATCTTTTAAGTGTTAAATATATATATATATATAAAAATCCATTTGTGCGCAGGGTTAGCATTAAAAAAACCACCACCTCCCAAACCAACCCCCCCAAAATAATAGATGAAGAGGCAAAAAAAAAGGCCGAGAAAGAAAAGCGGCTTTGAGAACAGCAGAACTGTCTTGGGGGGGGGGGGAAGGATTGCAAGACTGCAAGGACCAAACCTGCCTCCATTTTCCATCGCTGTGAAAAAAACCCACCACCCTGGCTACAATGCTTTTTGCAGTGCACACATATTTGGCAAGATTAAGGTGTCACAGCTCATGTTTCAAGGCGTCTGATTGCCCACAGACCCAGACGCAAGTCTTAGGGCAAACCCCTGGACTTGTGCGAACTGCCCAGCTCTGGGAGGTTTGCCTCCCATCAGAAGCAGGCAAGCCCTCTGCCTAGGACATTCACTTGTAGCCTACTTATTTTCTGCCCCCCCTACACTTCTTTTTTATTCTTTCCTTTCCTTTTCTTTCCTTTTCTTTTCTTTTTTTTTTTTTTTTTCCCTGGGTTAACAACAAATGTGAAATTCCCGGGTTAGGGCTGCCTTCAGATGCTTAACCCTTTGCCTGCCTCTGCAGGAACATTCAGTGAACTACAGAATTGTCAGGGTTGGAAGAGACCTCGAAGATCCTCCAGTTCCAAGCCCCCCTGCCAGGGGCAGGGACACCTCACACACACAGGCTCACAGGATTGATCAGCAACAGCTATTCCTAGCCCTGTTTGTCTACTTCAGGAGAATCGAAGCAGTGTGACATTGTAGGCATTTCTCAGGTCTGACTAGAGTGCTGGGGCTGGGGGAGACTCAGAGGATTTCATTCAGATCCTTTCTTCTTAGCTGTAAAAGATCTCAAAAGGATGGAAACAGCACTCAGCCAAATGGGGGAGATAAAAAGGCTCTAGATTTATCCAAGGTTTGAGCAGTTTTTTTGATTGGCAGAGCAGCAGGTTTTAGTAAGGCATTCTTAGGAGGCAACGATGGAAGATGACTCCTTCTCTGTTGGAGAAGTTAGAGGGAATACAAAGCTCAGGCAGAATTTGTGAGACAGATAGAATTTGGAGAGTTCAGAGTTCTCTAAATAGAATTATTTTATGGTTGAATAAAAAAGAAGAAGAAAAAAAAAATCAGCTAAAGAGCAACCACAACAAACAACACCGATCCTGTTTCGATCCGGAGTGGAAAATGCTGTGCCAACAATCTAGGCAGAATAAAATATCACGGAGTTGAGGGCACAAGGTTTTCATCCTTAAACAGGGAGCGGGAAAGAGGAGGGAGGGGGGAATAAATAACAAAAGGGGAGAAAATAAAAACCACCACCTTCATGAGCTAGCAAAGGAAGTATTCTTTAAGGAACAATCTGGTGACTCTTAAGGTCTGGAGTGCCGTATCCTGTGTCACACGAGCAGCGCTCCCGCGATTCCGACCTGCTCGATTATGCGTGAATCAAACAGAAAAGAAAGATGACTTAAGCATGTAAATTTAGAGGGAGACTTGGAGGCATGCAGCTAAATTTATCAGCCCTCTCTGTGAGCCATCCCTCTAAATAAAAAAAGTTTGGAAACCAGTCGCTGCTGGTCGCTGATGAACTTTCCATGTTTTTGGCGCTCGCCATCCCCCTTCACTTTAATGGACTAATCTGCAAATCAAAACAGGAGGAATAGGCTGGACACGAACCCATCCTAAGGTCTGTTCTTATTTCTCTCAGCACTCCTTGGTTGGGTTTTTTTTGGTTATAGAGGGTGATTTGGTTGGCACAAATGTTAAGCGAAACAAACAGAAAAAAAAAATGGTCTAAGATTTGGAAGTAATTAGGGAAAAAGAAGAGAAAAAGCTATTCAAAAAGAGGAGCCAGAGGGAGAGAGCAGAGGTTGAAGGCTTTCTGGTTCCCTTCCCTGCCTCTATTTCACCTGTTTTACATGTCCTGAAGACGGGTAAGAATAGCAGCACAATGCTGGGGGTTTGACCACAGGGTGTGCGTGTACATGTGTGTGAGCATGCATGTGGGAGACAGAGGGAGTAGGAGGGAAAGGGGGGGGAGGAGGGGGGGCTGGGGAGGGGGTAGTGGATGAACCATTAGAGTGCAAACACAGAGGCATGCCTGCAAGAAAGGACTTTTGCCTTCTGAGAACTGCAGCCCAGAAGAGATGGCTAGGATTTAACAAAAGAATTCTCTGAACCGGTCCCTGGTGCTAAGACTCTTCTTAAGGATATGAAAAGATTTTGCCAGGAAGAGGAATAAATCCCTCAATAGAAGTAAAAAGGGGGGAAAAAAGAAGAAGAAAATAGGCACATGGTGGTTTGTTTGGGGGTGTTTAGTTTGGGGCTGTATTTTTTAGAGCACACAGCGGGGGGAGGGGTGGGGTGTGGAATGTAACTTTTATGACAGCTTTTGTCATTTAAAAAAGAAACAAACCACCAAAAAAGAAAAAACAACCACCCAAAAAATTTCTTCATTCTTGGAAATTCCCCAACCAGGCAAGGTTATTCTAAATGGTAGGTAGGGGAGAGGAGAGCGTGGCAATAAAGGGGTTAATCCGCAGAGCACAGAGCCATCTGGCTGAGCTGGTTTGTTATAATCGAGCAGATTATGTTCACGGGACTCAGAGTTTAAGGCTCCTCTCCCATAGAGCAACTCTGCACAGCCCAAGCAGACCAACTTTGGGACTTTGAATGACCAGATTTATATCCACCTTTCTCTTCATGTCGACTTTTCTGGAAACATTCACACGGATGCCATGGTTACTCCTACCACGGTAAGGGAAATTCGACGTTTTCTAATAGGGTCCTAAGAGGGCGGGGAGGGAAGCGGGGGGGGGGGGGGGGGGGGGGGGAGAGGGGTCCTTTAAAGAAGTATAATGGGGAGTGGATGGGGGGTGTGTTTGGGTGAGGGTGGGGGGTGGGGGGGGGTGTCGGTATTGTAAGTAGTAGATCTGTCCCAAATGTTGCCTTTCCCGTTGTGCCTCCTCCTTCCCCCACTCGTACTTGCCCTCTAAATTCAGTCCTGAGGTTGCTCTCTCCTCTTGCTCCGCATGCTGCTGTTCAGGTTCCCGGGCAGGAAAACAACCTGGGAGAAATACGAGGTGGTAAAGGAATTTGATTTGAGGGACAACCAATCAATAATAAATCAAAGGAAACCCTCGGGTTTATTTTGAGAGGGGAAACCAGCCACTTCAGGTATAACAAAAGGGGTTGCAAATCTTGAGGGAGGATTGCAAGAAGCAGCCTCAGCACACGTAGCATTCTTGCCCTCAGGGGAAGTTAGAGCCCATGACAAGCAAAGTCAAAATTCCCAATTCCTAGACCTTGCCTGTCTCAGGTAACTAACTTCATTGAAGCTTGCTTTTCTTTTCTCCTCTTCTTCTTCTTTTTTGTTTTTTTTTTGTGTGTGTGTGTACACCAGACCCTGGAAACCCTATTCCTGACCTTTGAATCCATCCCTCTTCTCCTCAAATCCAAACACTAAATTCTCTGGAAGGAACTGGAGATCAAAGGTTTTCCTTGCACATCTGTCTCTAGGTGAAAAAGATACACTCTCTGTGTGCTGGGGACGGCAGGAGAACTATTCTCACGCCGCAGTTCCCAACGTTTGCCTTCTAGGAACGCGGCACACAACTAATCAACACGGGCTCGCATATAAGAGAGCAAAATAGAAAGCTGTTTCTCATCTAAACAGCTGAAATGCAGCTTAAAGCGCCAGTTACTGGCGAGTCCTTATGGAGACACGAAACTGCTACTAGCCAAGAGGGGGAAAAGTCCTTGAATGGTTTAGATAGTTCCTCTGATCAGTTCTTAATCCTTCATTAAAATAAACGGGAAAGCTCTGCCTTGGTCCTATCTCTTGAACTATAAATATGCAGGATCTGGAGAGATGGATATTTTGGATTGAATGGGGCTGCTATGCACGCATTCTCTGGTTCCCATCTTGCAAAACCAGTTATTTAGAGATGACTCTGTGAGTATGAGGGGGGGTTTGCTTCCCCCTGCCTCTCCCCCCTTCCCCCCCTCCCCCCCTTTTAAACAGACAGGGATGTGTGCGCCATGGTCCAGTCAATTCTTATGAGCTACAGCCTTTCAGAGAGCACTCCTTGCTCTCAGACTCCTGTGATTTGTTGCATGAGAAGTGCAAATGGTATGCAAAGTTTGCCTTTATGTTGTGCCTTCAGGAAAATACTCAGACAAATAGGAGAGACATTCTCAGGCACAGAAATACCTGAGCTGTGCAAGCCTGCAAGTGGTGGAGGAGCGGTGCAAGAAATATTTATTAGTAAGGTATGAGAGGAAGGGAAGAACGAAAAACAACGGCAACAACAACAAAAGGAAAACAAAACACCTCAATTTGTGGCAAGGCAGCCAAAAGCAGTCAAGAATGGGAGAGTTCAGTGTGGTTCCAAGGTGCTGGCAGGAAAAAGCCCTGGTCTGAGACACACATGCAAATCCCAGAAGCTCTGTGTGTGAGCATGACAGGGGGAGGAAAACTGGACAGCATTGCAGGTGGTGTACCCAAAAGGAGGGGAGGAGAGGGTGCATGAGCAGAGCCAGGAGGGGAGTGCTTTGTGTGGAAGGGTGTCATGTGGTGAGTTATGCAATACATGAAGGTTTAGGATTATTATTAGTAGTAGCAGTAGTATTACTACCATTACTATTAGGGTTGGACTAGATGACCTTTAGAGGTCCCTTCAAACTGTTCTATGATTCTGTTTTCTCTTCCAGGAAAGTGGAACTAGGTGGTATATAGGAAGAGACAAGGAATTTGGAGGAGAATTAGCATTAGAATTAGAATTAGAATTAGAATTAGAATTAACCAGGTTGAAAGAGACCTTTGAGATCATCAAGTCCAACCTATCATCCAACACCATCTAAACAAAATTAAAGTCCTATGTGTTAAAATGTCTTGTGTTGGGGTAAGAAGGGCAGGTGAGCAGTGCAAAGGTGGTCAGCTTAAAAGGGAGAACTGCTCCAGGTCAGTTGAGAAAAGGAGGATCTTTGTGGGCAGGAAAAAAGTTTAGAAGCTCAAAAGGGGAAGCTACATTTGAGAGGGATGGCAAAAGGTGCAGGGTGGAGGCCGGGTGAGGATATGAAAGGGACATATGAGGATGCTAGGATCTGCAAGGGGGAGGTTGGGTATGGAGTGGGAGTGCAGGGAGAAAGGTGAAAGCACAGGGCACAAAGGATGTTTGGAGGAGGAAGGAAAATGTGAGCTATTGTCTATTTGGAGAAAGGTATGGAAAATAATCACCTACATAATGTTTGTGGGGGGT
Organism: Melanerpes formicivorus; assembly: GCF_026170545.1. Taxonomy (NCBI): domain Eukaryota; kingdom Metazoa; phylum Chordata; class Aves; order Piciformes; family Picidae; genus Melanerpes; species Melanerpes formicivorus. Next base: position 1,418,459 of record NW_027142406.1, on the reverse strand, counting down.
GTCTACAGGAGACACCTTTGATTCTGTCAGGAAATAGATACGAAGATGTATGTGAGAGGAAGGTGTTAGAGTATGAAAGGGAAGGCTTGCATGGTGATGGAAACACATGCCAAGATGAGGAATGCAGAGGGAAAAGTGAGCTGGAGCTAGGGTGTGGTGATGGAGAAAGGGTGTAGGTACCCATTAAGGTTTGTGAGGGGATAATAGTTGCTTAAGGAAGTCCCAAAAGAGGTTGGAAACCTGATGGATTTTGCTGCCTGGTAGCAAATAAGAGAGAACTGGGGAAAAGCTGTGTGGAGGTGCTGTGAGAAAATGCAAGAGAGTGGAAATCATGAGGGAAGGGTGCACTGTCAGAGGGATATAAAGATGGGGCAGCTCTTGAAAAGCATGAGAATGGGGGAACACTGAGGAAGGTAGGAGGCGTAAGGGTGAAATGAAGAGCTCGGTTTTCTGAAAAGATGCCAGGGCAAAAGGGGGCTTAGAGAGGGCAGAGAGCAAGAGAGCACAGGGTGAGAAGAAATCTGTAGTTGTGTTTCTTCATAGGCAAGCAGAGGAAGCAATGCCAAAGCGCAGGAGTGGCTTGGGGAGCAGGAACAGACGATGCCTCCTTCCTGGGTAGTTGGGATAACATAAGGGAAGAATAGGTAATATATTACAGTGGAAACAATGGAGGAAAACAATGGCAAGTAAGGAATAATGTGAGGAGTGAGTGTGGGAGGGGAAGAATACATACATAAACAGAAAGGACTGGTTTTCTGGTAAGAGAAATGTTACAAGTGTGCTTATAGCTCTGTGGTAGGTACTAGCTAAGTGTGTGGTAGGTGCTAGCTAAGTGAAGCAGCAAGGGGGAACAGAACAAATGTGCTAGCAGAGAAATGACTAAAGATATAAAGGGTGGGAGGAGAAGGAATGGGAGGGATAACTACCTGGAGGGCTGTATAAGCCATGTGGCTGTGCTAAGGTCAAATATAAAGTGTGAAGTGTGTGGAGAGGCGAGCGAAGTTAAGAGCTGTAGGGCATGAAGTGGAAGTGAATGGGGATGACAGTTTGTGTTACCAGGGGTGAGAAACTTAACGTGTGTTGACACACAATGGTGTGTAAGCAAGAAAGGTACCTGCCAGTATGTGCCTGCTTGTAAGGGCTGTGAAAGGGAAGGGGAAGCATAGCCAGCAGGTCAAGGGAGGTGATTCTCCCCCTCTACTCCACTCACGTGAGACCCCACTTGGAGTACTGTGTCCAGTTATGGAGCCCCTGTTGCAAGGATGTGCTGGAACGTGTCCAGAGGAGGGCCACAAGGATGAGCAGAGGGCTGGAGCTCCTCTCCTATGGAGACAGCCTGAGAGAGTTGGGGTTGTTCAGTCTGGGGAAGAGAAGGCTCCAAGGAGACCTTATTGTGGCCTTCTAGTAGCTGAAGGAGGCTACAGAAAAGCTGAGGAGGGACTCTTTAGGCTGTCAGGGAGTGAAAGGACTGGGGGCATGGAGCAAAACTAGAAATGGGTAGATTCAGATTGGATGTTAGGAAGAAGTCCTTCCCCGTGAGGGTGATGAGACACTGGCACAGTTTGCCCAGGGAGGTGGTGGAAGCCTCATCCCTGGAGGTTTTGAAGGCCAGGCTGGATGTGACTGTGAGCAACCTGCTGTAGTGTGAGGTGTCCCTGCCCATGGCAGGGGGGTTGGAACTGGCTGATCCTTGAGATTCCTTCCAACCCCAACAATTCTATGATTCTATGAGAAGAGAGATTTGTGCACACAAGATGCTTTAAGTAAATGAGGGAAATGCAGGTAAGGATTGCAGACCTGGGTGTGGGGCCTGAGAGAAGAAAAACAGCTTATGGGGGAGGGATGAGTGATGAGGAGTGAGAAAAAGTTTATGACGGCTTAAGCCAGCTGTAGTTATCTGCCTTTTAGTTTGAGGGAGGCTTTCTAAGCATGCAAGAGGTTGTGCATGCATGAATAGAAGCCTGAAAGCAGGTTGGGAGTTAAGTGGAAGGGAAGGGCAAGTAGGAGGCACAGGTAAATGCACATAGCTGCATGGCTATGTGAGGTGCTGGTGTTGTGTGCGGATCAGGGAGAGATGGCTTCAGCGTTGTGCAGAGTGAGGCGTGTGATGAGAATGATCCAGCTGGTCTACAGCGAGAAGCTGAAATCCTTGAGGGGCATGCAAGAGTCCTGGGCTGCTGCAAGGGCCATATGTCTGGGTGGGAGCTCCAAACACCCCCCCAGGAACGCTGGGTTGATGTGTGAGGTGGCTAGGGGAGGCCGGCGGGAGGCTCACGTGTCCACTGCAATTGTGGCACAACTCTCCGTGTCGAAATGAGTTATGTAAGGCAGGCAGCATAGGTGAGTTTCGTGAGTGCTAAGAGGCGATGTTTACATTGAGAAGGAGGGGAGGGAAAGATGACTAACTGAGAAAATGGCTTGCTGCGTGGGTAGCTGTAGGGCCAAGCGTGCGCTGGATGTGCTTGCCTCCTGCGTGATGTGCACAGCAGGCAGACTTCCCTTTAGAGGTTCTTTTGCAGGCTTTCCCTAAGGAGGTACTGAATAATCCTGAGACAATCCCAGGATGTCTAGCTAAAATATTTACAGCAGCTGTATTTGGGCAAATGCCATTCTACCTTAGTGTCATGCCTTAAAGCTTCAGTGTGTTAGGCTAGCCACAAAGCAGCAGAGAGCCACAGAAATGATGAATGGGGTGGAACATCTTCCTTACAGGGAGAGACTGAGTGAGCTGAGGCTTTGTAGCTTGGAGAGGAGGAGACCAAGGGGTGACCTGAAGAGGAGACTCAGGGGTGACCCTATTCATGTTTATAAAGATGTAAAAGCTGAGTGCCAAGAGGATGGAGCCAGGCCCTTCTTGGTGATGCCCAATGACAGGACAAGGGGCAATGGGTGGAAGTGGAGTCATAGGAACTTCCACAGAAACATGAGGGAAAAACTGTTTTGCTGTGAGAGTGACAGAACACTGGAACAGGCTGCCCAGGGGGGTTGTGGAGGTTCTCTCTCTGGAGACATTCAAAACCTACCTGGATGTGTTCCTGTGTGATCTGGTATATGTCATCCTGCTCTGGCAGCAGGGTTGGACTGGATGATCTTTCAAGGTCACTTCCAGCCCTTAACACTCTGTCGTTCTGCAGTTTTTCTAGGACCTCTTAGCAGGGCTGCTTAGGTAGTTAACAGGGCTGTTGGATGAACAACCATTAGGTTGAAATACACATAAGGAGTACAGATGTCAATCAAACAGAACAAGAAAATACTAGCTTTCTTCATGGCTTGGAGCAGAAGTGTGCAGCTGGCTGAAGGCTGAAAACGTAGGATACATCTTGGGTGTAAGAGAGAAACATTAAGAGCAGCTTTCTGTTCAAAGCAATCACATACATTGAGAGCACCTCTCCTTCAAATCTCTTCTACAAGCATTTTCAAGTTGTCCAACTTGCCTTAGGCCTTGGTGTCTTCTTAAGCACTGTCCTGCACTGCACAGTGCTTATTTCCATCCAGAGCTGATCAGAAGACTGTGAGTAATCCAGGGAAACTTGCACTGGGGGAAGACAGTCTGACCACGCTGAATCACAGAAGTTAAAGGTTGGAAGGGACCCCCAGAGATCATTGAGTCCAAAAAAGCACCCTGCCAAAAGCAGGATCACCTAGGGTAGTCTGCACAGGAATGCATCCAGGTGGGTTTTGAAAGTCTCCAGAGAAGGAGACTCCACAACCTCTCTGGGCAGCCTGCTCCAGTGCTACATCACCCTGAACTGGTAGGCTTGAAGGCTGAAGCTTCTGGGCATCAGTCAAGTGAAATTCATGGTTCCCTTTCTGGTGTATTCCAGGGATCAATTCCTTCCAAAAAAAAAAAAGTAGAAAAAAAGAAAAGACTTAAAAAAGAAGAAATCTCTAAACCATTAATCTGAGAGGCTTGAGCAGCCATAGGCTGCTTTGGGAATCTGCTGTCTTATTTGTGACCTGTGTGGCATCCAGTTCGAGCGCTCCAGGTGGATAATGTTTCCTGATGGTGCTTGGAGCTGGCTGTAGTCTATAGAAAGCCTCTTTCTTGTCTGGTAGAGGTGACCCGTGGCAGGCTGTGGGCAGTGAGGATAGTGAAGTTGTTGTCCATGAGGGGGAGACGCATGACTGCAGCCGGCGGTCCCAGTCCCTGGGCTGAAACCACAGCCTGCTCAACCCACTGCCCACCAGCGCTGCCCGCCGTAATGCCCAAGCCTCTGAGTGCTCCACATCCTCCCTGCCTAACCACTGAGGGAATAAAAAGCAAACTGTGGTATCAACCTGCCAGCTGGCTAGGAAAAGAGAGAGGGCAAAATTAGTGCTTGACGACTGCGGGAATGGGATCAAAGCGTGAGTGCCCAATCTGTGCTCGAGTGCAGGGAGCATGGGGTATTTGTGCCTGCCTGGATTCCCTCACAGTCGTGACACAGCCAAAGAAATGTGTTTGCAAGGGCTGGAACATCTGGGTGTCCCTGCTTGCTGGTGAGGCACCACGTGTGATCATCTCCTCGTGGTGACTGGGAGTGGGCAGTGGAAAGAAGCGGCATGTGGGTAGAGATGACAGAGGTGGCTGGCAGCTGTTTCTCTGTGGGAAGCAGCCACCCCTGTCCTTACATCTGTCGCTGGGGGGTGTGGGCAGAAGTTGCTTTCCCGAGTGGACAGATGGGATGTGCGTGTGAAGAGAGCAGTGGTAAGGGTGGATACGGAGTAGATTCAAGGCTGTGAAATGAATGCTGGAAGGAATATAGAAAGCTACATTCCAGCTTGTATGCCCTGAAGGGGACTTGCCCATAGAAAGCCTCAAGGAAGATTATACTTCCCACAGAAGCATCCAGTTCAATTGCAGCTCTTCTTTCTCTCCTTGATATGGTGCAAGTGCTGCAGAAGCAAGGAAAGTGACTGTTTCCTTCAGGGCAGCAAGCATTTGGAAAGTTCAGAACAAGATCACACTCTCATCCCTCCTTTATCTTTCTCTACCTCTCTCTTCTCTTCTCTCCACCTCCTCACACATCTGCAAAAGGGCCTTCCCCAAATTTTCCCAATATAATTTGTCTGTGTTTGAATTTTCCCCATGTGGAAATATGCAAATAGATAGATAAATAAATGTGCTGGTATCGCAGTATCACACAGAATCACACAGACGTTGGAAGGGACTGCCAAAGATCATCGAGTCCAACCCCCCGGCCAAAGCAGGATCACCCAGGGTAGTCCACATAGGAATGCATCCAGGTGGGTTTGGAAAGGCTCCAGAGAAGGAGACTCCACAACCTCTCTGGACAGCCTGCTCCAGTGCTCTGTCACCCTCACTGTAAAGATGTTTCTCCTCATGTTGAGCTGAAACCTTCTGTGTTCCAGTTTGTATCCATTGTTCCTTGTCTTATTACTGTGCACCACTGAAAAGAGCTTGCCCCCCTCCACTGGACACCCACCCCTCAGATATTGATAGACATCAATCAGATCCCCCCTCAGTCTTCTTCAGACTGAAAAGCCCCCGGGCTCTCAGTCTCTCTTCACAGGGGAGATGCTCAAGTCCCCTAAGCATCCTTGTAGCTCTCTGTTGGATTCTCTCCAGCAGGTCTCTGTCTCTCTTGAACTGGGGAGCCCAAAACTGGACAGAGTATTGCAGGTGTGGTCTCAGCAGGGCAGAGCAGAAGGGGAGAAGAATCTCCCTAGACCTGCTGGTGCGCAGGAGAAGGTAGTGTATCTGTCTAGGTTGAAACAAATTTATTTGGTAGTCATCTTCAGCTCAAGAGAGTTAAGTGCTGGTGCTGGTTGCATTTCAGTGCAGCTGGAAAGGACAGCAGGTAATCCCATGTCACCATCAGGCAGTGCCAGAAACCGACCATGCATGACTCATTGCCACTCTGTACCATAGAAGGAGTCACTGCCTGCCTAGCTATGGAAATATACAGAATCCATAGAACTGGCTCCCCAGAGAGGTTGTGGAGCCTCCTTCTCTGGAGACATTCAAGACACATCTGGGTATGTTCCTGTGAGACCTGTGCTAGATTCTATGGTCCTGATCTGTCAGGGGGGTTGGACTCTATGATCTTCAGAGGTCCCTTTCAACCCCTAACATCATGTGAGCCTGTGGACAAGCTCCTTTTGGGTTATGTGTTAGAAACCTTGACCAGAGGTAAAACACAAAATGCCTGAGGGTAAGGTTTGCAGCACACCTCCAACATGTTCTGTGCTTCACTTACATGAGTTACACATAATAGAACCACAGCAAGAAATGTTCTTCTTCTCAATTGCTCTTTCCCACCTTTCAGCTATCAGTTCCTTTATTTGGTGTTGAGGGTTAGAATCATAGAATCACAGAATTGTCAGGGTTGGAAGGCACCTCAAGGATCAGCCAGTTCCAACCCCCCTGCCATGGGCAGGGACACCTCACACTACAGCAGGTTGCTCACAGCCACATCCAGCCTGGCCTTAGAAACCTCCAGGGATGAGGCTTCCACCACCTCCCTGGGCAACCTGTGCCAGTGTCTCACCACCCTCATGGGGAAGAACTTCTTCCTAACATCCAAGCTGAATCTACCCATTTCTAGTTTTGTTCCATTCCCCCTAGTCCTATCACTCCCTGACACCCTAAAGAGTCCCTTCTCAGCTTTCTTGTAGCCCCCTTCAGCTACTGGAAGGCCACAACTAGGTCTCCTCAGAGCCTTTAACATGTTGTAGCTTACGTTAGCTGAGTTAGCACATGAGGAAGTTAATAGAGTTAACTCAGAAATATATATAAATATATATATATATATCTCAAATAAAGAAAAAAAAACATATATAACAGAAGGTTAGCCACATTTATCAGAAGTCTAAATTAGTATCATCAAAGGTAACTGGCTCGACTGGAGGATTACAGAAGGAGAAAGGACATTCTATTCTATGTGGAAGTTACAGTATCACAGTATCACAGTATAACCAAGGTTGGAAGAGACCTCAAAGATCATCAAGTCCAACCTGTCAGCACAGACCTCATGACTAGACCATGGCACCAAGTGCCACATCCAGTCCTCTCTTGAACACCTCCAGGGTTGGTGACTCCACCACTTCCCTGGGCAGCACATTCCAATGGCTAACAACTCTCTCAGTGAAGAACTTTCTCCTCACCTCCAGCCTAAACTTCCCCTGGCACAGCTTGAGACTGTGTCCTCTTGTTCTGGTGCTGGTTGCTAGAGAGAAGAGACCGACTCCTTCCTGGCTACAACCTCCCTTCAGGTAGTTGGAGAGAGCAAGAAGGTCTCCCCTGAGCCTCCTCTTCTCCAGGCTAAGCAACCCCAGCTCCCTCAGCCTCTCCTCACAGGGCTGTGCTCAAGGCCTCTCCCCAGCCTTGTTGCCCTTCTCTGGACACGTTCAAGTGTCTCAATGTCCTTCCTAAACTGAGGGGCCCAGAACTGGACACAGTAAAGGTATACTTAAAGGCTCCTGTCCACTCAGTAGTGAATTCAGGTTGTGAGTGAAATTTCAGTCCAACAGCTGCTTCTGAATAGCTCTGTGATTAGGCAAGTTCTAAGCTACCATCCTCTCCTGTGGCTTCTGCCTCAGCCAGGAGGTGCACAAGCACAGCCCCGGGACAAAAGCAGCTTTTGTCCCCTCGAGAGATGGGATTTGCGCAGTTTTTGGTTTCTGTTCCAAGCCAAGATCAGATGTTAGGGGGTTTTAGCTATCAAATATAGATGTCATAAATCTGATGGGGGCATTTAACCAGTTTTCCCAGGGTGCAGGATGTGAGATAAATCTCTTGTACCGCTAGCTGCTGAGATCTGCACTGAGCTTGGGTTCCGCAATACTGAATGATAATGAATAAAACTGATCCCTGAAGGGAATAAAGCAGATAGTGTGCAGCCAGATGAGGGAAAATAAACATAAAAATAATTGTTCCTTAGATGCAGAGACAGTGGAAATACTGAGGCAGTGCTTTGGAAGAATGGGGGAACATGTGTGGTAGTTTTACACCGATCCAAGGAAATTTTCCACAGGTTGAGCAGGAAGTGGTAGAATGTAAACAAATTACCATTGGGTGTAAAGGGAAAGTTTATCATAAGGTCTAAATAATCCCTTTGGTCTGATAACTGACATAAAGGCAGTTGTATAAATGACAGAACAAGAGGACACAGTCTCAAGCTGTGCCAGGGGAGGTTTAGGCTGGAAGTTAGGAACAAATTCTTCCCAGAAAGAGAGATTGGCCATTGGAATGTGCTGCCCAGGGAGGTGGTGGAGTCACCATCACTGGAGGTGTTTAGGAGGAGGCTGGGTGGGGTGCTTGGTGCCATGGTTTAGTTGATTAGATGGTCTTGGGTGATAGGTTGGACTCGATCTCAAAGGCATTTTCCAACTTGATCTATTCTATTCTATTCTATTCCATTCCATTCCATTCCATTCCATTCCATTCCATTCCATTCCATTCCATTCCATTCTGATGTCTCATCTCATCTTATGTTTTCCTTACAAAGTCACACTAAGGTTTTTTTTTCCAGCTCATCATACTATCCAGTTACCTAGAACACTGGAACAGGTTGCTCAGGGAGGTGGTTGAGGCCCCTTCCCTGGAGATATTCAAGGTGAGGCTCAATGAGGCCCTGGGCAACCTGATCTAGTTGGGATGTCCCTGCTGACTGCAGGGAGGTCAGACTGGATGACCTTTAGAGGTCCCTTCTGGCCTGGACCATTCTATGATTCTATGATTCAATGATTCAATGATGCTATGATTCAGTGATTCAATGATTCTATGATGCTATGATTCTATGATTCAATGATGCTATGATTCAGTGATTCAATGATGCTATGATTCAGTGATTCAATGATTCTACGATGCTATGATTCTAGGATTCAATGATTCTAAAACCAATTTTGTATTCCACATGTAAGTGCTACACAGAAGAACTGAGGGATATGTTTGGCAGAAGGAAGTGCCCAAGCAGAATGTGTGACTCTTGTTGTACACATGGGCTTATAAAGCATTCCTCTCCCTGTTTACAGGGCCAAAAATATGAGGTTGTTTTCAAGCTCCAATGTGTAGGACTTTCAGGTCCTCACAGCATCAGATTAATTTTGCTTCTATTATTTTCAATGCTGAAAGTTCCATCAGTGTCTGAAGGGCCACCTCTCTGCATGAAAATCTTGCTTTTTGAGCCTTAGGGTCATCAGGTTATAAAATTGGATGGCCCTTACTAATGTCAAAGACTTTTTATCTACAGCTGTTTTCAACTTCCTATATGTCTGAAGAAGCTACAAGCTACTAACTCCGAGCAGGAGATGTTTTAGTCATAGAATCATAGAATGGCTTATGCTGGAAGGGACCTTAGAGATCATCTCTTCCAACCTCCCTGCCATGGGCAGGGACACCTCTCAACTAGACTCTCAATTGAAGGCCTCATCCAAACTGGCCTTAAACACCCCCAGGGTGGAGGCAGCCACAACCTCCCTGAGCAACCTATTCCAGAGTCTCACCACCCTTATACTGAAGAACTTCTTCCTAAGATCCAGTCTAAACCTACTCTCCCTCAGCTTCAAACCATCCCCCTTCTTCAGTCCTAGACACCCTGATGAAAAGTCCCTCCGCAGCCTTCCTGGAGGATCCCTTCAGGTACTGGAAGGCAGCTCTAAGGTCGCCACAGAGTCTTTTGAGGCCGGACACCCCCAGCTCCCTCAGCCTATCCTCATAGCAGAGGGTTCCAGTCCCTGGATCATCATTGTGACCCTAATGACACACATTGCTCAAATGAAAATGTTTTACTTCTTTTCTTTACTTTTAATAAGTTTATGTTGTCCAATATCTTGAGGGATCTCACTTCTTCTAGCCTAAGGCAGCTATTTTCCCTGTGTTGCAAAATAAATCTGTGATAAAAGGGAAATGAAAGTAGAGGGCAAGTGTGGGGGGTCCATGGTAGTCAGGAAGGATGGGGTGGGAGCACCATGATGGTGTGAACACTTGTAGGGCTGGAGTAGAGAAGGAGTTATTCAGTATAGCAAAGACTACAACAGGCCTGACTCCCTGACAGGGAAAGGAGCACAAGTTTGTAGAAAAATTCCAGGAAGGGTAATGAGTTGTTCAGTACAACAAAAAACTATGATGGACAGTCTTATATGACTTGGGCTGCCCAGGGAGGAGACTGGATGAAGCGCTTGGGGCCATGGTTTAGTTGATTAGATGGTGTTGGGTGATAGGTTGGACTTGATGATCTCAAAGGTCTCTTCTAACCTGGTTAATTCTATTCTATTCTATTCTATTCTATTCTATTCTATTCTATTCTATTCTATTCTATTCTATTCTATTCTATTCCATTCCATTCCATTCCATTCCATTCCATTCCATTCCATTCCATTCTAAAGGGAGGGCAAGGGCAGTCCTATGAAGGTCAGAAAGAGGAAGGCAAAGATATAAGACGCAGTGCTCCTGCAGAGAAGTCGCGTACTGACCCCTTGTCTACAATTCTCACACACATCTGCATGCAACATCACGGTCCATATGGACATTTGGTTTATAGATGTCTCCAAGGAGACTTTAATGTGGCCTTTCAGCAGCTGAAGGGGCCTACAAGAAAGCTGGGGAGGGACTTTTTAGGGTGTCAGGCAGAGATAGGGCTAGGGGGAATGGAACAAAACTAGAAATGGGTAGATTCAGATTGGATGTTAGGAAGAAGTTCTTCCCCATGAGGGTGGTGAGACACTGGCACAGGTTGCCCAGGGAGGTGCTGGAAGCCTCATCCCTGGAGGTTTCTAAGGCCAGGCTGGATGTGGCTCTGAGCAATCTGCTCTAGTATGAAGTGTCTCTGCCCGTGGCAGGGGGTTGGAATTAGATGATCCGTGAGGTCCCTTCCAACCCTAACAATTCTATGATTCTACCCACTCTACAAAACAAACCTGCCATGAACACTAGACATAGCCCATAAACCAAGGTGCTGGTAAAACGATGACTACCAAGGCTGGGGGTAGTGTCTAGTGACCTCCCACTCCTTTCAGTTTTGTCATTTGAGCTGTCTGAAAGCATTAAGGGCTAAAACTGTGGAAAATATAGAACAATAGAGAAAGACTGGGCTGCAAATAGACAGAAAGGCTGAAAAGGGTAGAAAAGAAATTGTTATATACAAAGACAGGGAGTGGTTAAAAAAAAAGTGAGGAAAGGAAAAGAACTGGCGTGGGAAAGCCTAAGGTTAAGAGGTCTAGGGAAAATCAGTTCAAAATACCTATATTAGATGTCAGGGAGGAAGTTCTTTTATAGTAGAAGAGAGAAAGAGAAGAAACAGTTAGAGAGGGCAAAAACATCAGTGTAACTACAGGAGGCAGACAAAGAGATAAAAGAGGTCTTCTGGGTTTACAACAGCACCTTTATTGCTGGACTTTCTAGAGACCCCAAGATGTGGATGAAGCTCAGAGAAGTCAGAAAACTTAAAGAAGTCTTAATAAAAAAATGGAAGAAAAATCCTCAAGAAGATATGAAAAAGAAAAATAAATCATATGCACTCTGTAAAACAAAGAGTTGGGAATAACCAAAGGATAGCTCACAGCAGATCTCTGAGGGCTGCGTTTAGCAAACAGTAACTAGGAAGGAAAGTTGCTCAGGATGTTGGGGGATCTAAGTGCAAAACATGGAAGTATCAATAAATAACAAAGAAAACCTATCCTGTCAGCAACATTTTGGGGCTTTTATTTTTATGTCATGAAGTTATCTGCATCATTCATTTGGAAGTTTGGTCAGATGAAAGAACGGAACGGAACGGAACGGAACGGAACGGAACGGAACGGAACAGAATGGAACGGAATGGAATGGAATGGAATGGAATGGAATGGAATGGAATGGAATGGAATGGAATGGAATGAACCAGGTTGGAAGAGACCTTTGAGATCATCTAGTCAAACCTATCATCCACTATGTAATCAAATAAACCATGGCACCAAGCATCCCATCCAGTCTCTTCCTAAACACCTCCAGGGATGGTGACTCCACCACCTCCCTGGGCAGCACATTCCAATGGCCAATCTCTCTTTCTGTGGAGAACTTCTTCCTAACATTCTGCCTAAACCTCCCCTGGCACAGCTTGAGACTGTGTCCTCTTGTTGTGATGCTGGTTGTCTGGGTGAAGAGACCAACCCCCATCTGGCTACAACCTCCCTTCAGGGAGCCTCCTCTTCTCCAGGCTAAGCAACCCCATCTCCCTCAGCCTCTCCTCACAGGGCTGTGCTCCAAACCCCTCTCCATCTTTGTTGCCCTTCTCTGGTCATGTTCCAGCAAGTCTACATCTTTCTTAAACTGGGGAGCCCAGAACCACCCTCATAGTGAAGAACTTCTTCCTGACATCCAATCTAAATCTGCCCTTCTCTAGTGTGAAGCCATTGCCCCTTGTCCTGTCATCACAGGCCCTTTAGAGTGCCAATTCTTGACACCATATCCTGGCTCTGCTTTCTTTGTTAACCTAGGTGCCACCTGAGCTTCAGCTCTGGAGAGACTGCATCCTGGTGATATAGAGTGGCTGGCACAGTCTGGCTGCTTCTCTTACCAGGCATGGTTTGCAACAGAACATTTGATGTAATAAAACTCTTTCTAAAACATGTGGCAAACATCTCACCACATTGCAATAGCATTAGAAAGTTTTTCCTCTTGGATTGTCTTTGTATATATGCAGGGGGGAAAAAACCAAGCCTGAATCAATTTCTTAACACAAAAGCTGTTTGGGAAGTAAATTTGTGCAGAAGCTTCATTTTCTTGCACCCACCACTTGCATTTCCTAGATTCAAAGTCAGTTTGGGCAGAGGCTTCCTTTTCTTGCATCCCCCACTTGCATTTCCTAGATCCAAAGTACATTTGGGCACAGGCTTCATTCTCTTGAATCCCCCACTTGCATTTCCTAGATCCAAAGTACATTTGGGCACAGGCTTCATTCTCTTGCATCCCCCACTTGCATTTCCTAGATCCAAAGTACATTTGGGCACAGGCTTCATTCTCTTGCATCCGCCACTTGCATTTCCTAGATCCAAAGTACATTTGGGCACAGGCTTCATTCTCTTGCATCCCCCACTTGCATTTCCTAGATCCAAAGTACATTTGGGCACAGGCTTCATTCTCTTGCATCCCCCACTTGCATTTCCTAGATTCAAAGTACATTTGGGCAGAGGCTTCCTTTTCTTGCATCCCCCACTTGCATTTCCTAGATTCAAAGTACATTTGGGCACAGGCTTCATTCTCTTGCATCCCCCACTTGCATTTCCTAGATCCAAAGTACATTTGGGCACAGGCTTCATTCTCTTGCATCCCCCACTTGCATTTCCTAGATCCAAAGTACATTTGGGCACAGGCTTCATTCTCTTGCATCCCCCACTTGCATTTCCTAGATTCAAAGTACATTTGGGCTGAGGCTTCATTCTCTTGCATCCCCCACTTGCATTTCCTAGATTCAAAGTACATTTGGGCAGAAGCTTCATTCTCTTGCATCCCCCACTTGCATTTCCTAGATTCAAATTTCCTTTGTAAGCTTGGAACACTCAAGAGCAACGTTTGGCTTTTGTCTTAGAAGGATAACAACTGCAGGCTGTGAGAGAAGCAAAACACTCTAAATATTATGAAATGATGAATTTTTTTGGGAGGTTATTTTGATCTGATTTGGTTATGGTTTCTGTTGTTGTGGTGGTGTTTTTTTGTTTTCAACTAAACAAAGGAAAAACAAACTAAAGCTTTGTGCAATTAAACCTTGCCCTGGGAAATTAAAGCTGCTCTCCACATCTGCTAGGCTAGGGAGTGGTCTCCCTTGGAAGAGTTTGCAGTTGGGGTCAAAATAGGTTTGTTTTTCAAATGCAGTGAAATATTCTGGGGGTTCCTCATTTCTCCTGTTTTCTGTCCGAGGAAATCTTCCCATTCATTTTTCTTCTTTTATTTTCTTTCCTCATAGTCTTTTTGGTTTGTGTTGGAGGTGTTCTCTTTGTTATTTCTTTTTAATTTTCCCAGAGTTTCCTCATTTGCTTTATTTCTCTAATAAATAAATAAATAAATAAATAAAACGCTGGGGACCTTTCAGGGTTTGCTGTCTTTTGAACCACCGTTAAGCAAATCTGATTGGTTTAGCTGCTTTTTCGGTGAGTTCATTTGTATGGAATGGAATGGAATGGAATAGGATAGGATAGGATAGGATAGGATAGGATAGGATAGGATAGGATAGGATAGGATAGGATAGGATAGGATAGGATAGGATAGAATAAATCAGGTTGGAAGAGACCCTCAAGATCATCGAGTCCAACCTATCACCCATCACCATCTAATCAACTAAACCATGGCACCAAGCATCCCATCCAGTCTAAACACCTCCAGTCATGGTGACTCCACCACCTCCCTGGGCAGCACATTCCAATGGCCAATCTCTCTTTCTATGGAGAACTTCTTTCTAACATCCAGCCTAAACCTCCCCTGGTGCAGCTTGAGACTGTGTCCTCTTGTTCTGGTGCTGCTTGCCTGGGAGAAGAGACCAACCCCCACCTGGCTACAACCTCCCTTCAGGTAGTTGTAGAGCGCAAGAAGGTCTCCCCTGAGCCTCCTCTTCTCCAGGCTAAACAGCCCCAGCTCCCTCAGCCTCTCCTCATAGGCCTTGTGTTCCAAACCCCTCACCAACTTTGTTGCCCTTGTAATCTTAATCTAACCTTAATCTTCTCTGCAGCAGATTGTGCCTTTACAGGCTGTTCTGATGACAGGTTTGACAGCAGCACCTCCACTGACCTCAATCCATTCATTTCTGATTTAAAGAATCCCAGAATTATCAGAGTTAGAAGGGACATCAAGGATCATCCAGTTCCAACACCCCTGACAGAGGAAGGGACACTTTCCAATAGATCAGGGTGACCAGAGTCAGATTCAGCCTGGCCTTCAAAACCTCCAGGGATGGGGCTTCTATTACCTCTTTGGTATTCTGTTCCAGTGTCTCACCACCCTCATGAGGAAGAACTTCTTCCTAACATCCAACCTGAATCTACCCATTTCTGGTTTTGTTCCATTCCCCCTAGCCCTATCACTCCCTGACACCCTAAAAAGTCCCTCCCCAGCTTTTTTTTAGCCCCCTTCACATACTGGAAGGCCACAATTAGGTCTCCTCAGAGCCTTCTCTTCAGACTGAACAGCCCTAACTCTCAGTCTGTCCTCACAGGAGAGGTGCTCCAGCCCTCTGATCATCCTCCTGGCCCTTCTCCGGACACATTCCAGCACCTCCAGATCTTTCTTGTACTAGGGGCTCCAGAACTGGAGGCAGTACTCCAGGTGAGGGTCTCACAGGTGCAGTATAGATTGGGAGAATCACCTCTCTTGACCTGCTGGCCACAGAAGTCCGAGTCTCCCTCTGAGAAAACATGGAACTTAACCTGATTACAGGCCAAATCCTAACCTCAGCTGCATCCAGGGATCTAACTAAAATTAGTGAGACTGTAACCAAGCCTTAAATTGGAGTCTAGGTGTTTGTTGGGTTTTTTTTTAGACCACCATTGCATATACAAAGCATTTTATTATGATGAAAGACAGAAATCAGAGAGAGAAAGAGAATAGCCCTATATTAGATCCTTGGTTGGGAAAATGGCAGAAAACTCATCTCTTTGCTGGGTTTTGCCAGCTCCTCAGACACAAACCATTCCCCTATTTGTTCTACTAAACCTCAACAATTCTTCACAGAGAGAGATTGGGCATTGGAATGTGCTGCCCAGGGAGTGGTGGAGTCATCATCACTGGAGGTGTTTAGGAGAGTTGATAGGGTGTTTGGTTGCATGGATTAGTTGATTAGGTGGTGGTGGATGATGGGTTGGACTCGATGATCTTGAAGGTCTCTTCCAACCTGGTTAATTCTATTCTATTATTACTAAGTTCCCTTGGCCATCAAACTTTTAAAGCCTGACAGGCTTTTCCCTTGTTCACAACCCTGTCCCCTTGTTCATACATCTGTTGGCTGCTAGAGTCATGAACCCTCCACCTACCAAGTGCAGGAACAAAGCCAGTCAAGTCTGTTGGCCTGGAGCAACCCAGGGCATGGTACTGCCCCCTCACATGGGACTCTGAAAGCTGCTGGGCTTGAGGGGTCAAGTGAAATTCATCAGAAGAGAAGAATTAAACCCAACAAAATCAAGCTCCTGGTACAGTCTAATATCTCCTAATATGGTCTGTGGCCCTGAGAGCCCAGCAAGAGAGCTCTCATACCCTTCAGAGCTTGACCATGTCTAATTTTATATTCATCAAGTGGCCAGGCTTCCATCATTCCACTTAAAACCTTCTTACCATCCAACTTGAGTGCCAGCCATTATTTGAGCTTTAAGTATTTTTCCCTGTAAAAGTCCTTAGGAGCAGCAGAGTCCTGGGATGGCAGTGGGACAGCTAGCAGGAGATGTTTATAGAGCAGAGATTTGGTTTGCATTTTGGTTTTTTCCTTTAGCTAACTTCTAGAGGAATGTTTTATTATTTCATTTTTTTAATGATGGCATTCTTTAAGGAAGAAGGGAAAATATGGATAACATGGCTGAAAATAACAGAAACATTTTAACACATTTTAACACATTTTAACTGCAAGAGCAGTTCTTTTTTTAACCCTAAAGTTTAGGAACATTTCCTAAAGGTAACTGCTGTATGTCTAGCAGCCTGACAGCAAAGTGGACACTGATCCTGAAAGTGACTTCATGCAAATGTATACACTTACAAACATGGACACTTCCAGCCCCAAAAGAGAAAGGGATCCTGGGCTGCATCAAGAGGAGCATAACCAGCAGGGCAAGGGAGGTGATTCTCCCCCTCTACTCTGCTCCGGTGAGACCCCACCTGGAGTACTACATCCAGTTCTGGAGCCCCTAGTACAAGAAGGATCTGGAGGTGCTGGAAGGTGTCCAGAGAAGGGCCACGAGGATGAGCAGAGGGCTGGAGCACCTCTCCTGTGAAGACAGATTGAGGGAGTTGGAGCTGCTCAGTGTGGAGAAGAGAAGGCTCTGAGGAGATCTTCTTGTGGCCTTCCAGTATCTGAAGGGGGCCTACAAGAAGGCTGGGGAGGGAATTTTTAGGGTGTCAGGGAGTGATAGGACTGGGAGGAATGGAACAGAACTAGAAATGGGTAGATTCAGATTGGATGTTAGAAAGAAGTTCTTCCCCATGAGGGTGGTGAGACACTGGCACAGGTTGCCCAGGGAGGTGGTGGAAGCCTCATCCCTGGAGGTTTTAGAGGCCAGGCTGGATGTGGCTGTGAGCAACCTGCTGTAGTGTGAGGTGTCCCTGCCCATGGCAGGGGTTTTGCAACTGGATGATCCTTGAGGTCCCTTCCAACCCTGAATAATCTGTGATGCTGTAAAACTGGCATGCCTACCCAGCACTGCATCCTGCTGCAGAGGAATCTCCTCATTCTCCAAACAATTAGCACAGCTGCTCCAGGATAAGTAGCTTTAGTTTGCAAAGTTCTCCAGAAACAAATTACCCAAAGACACTCTGTAGCCTGGGAGGGGGGGTCAAGACATCCCCATCTGTAAAAAGGCTCAGGTGGAGTGGAAAGAGCCAGTGCTTCCTAAGCCAATACCCTGCATGTGCCCTCAGCCAGGTTCACAAGCTTGGTCATTTTAATGTTGGTTTGCAAGCATCCCTGGAGCCTTGTTTGTTCTAATTGCTTTCTGAATCTTCTCCAGTTTAGCTGACATTTTATTTTATTTTTTGGTAACACATGGAAACTTAAAGAGTACAAAGCAGTATCCAAAGTGATTTCCTGGTTACCTGGCAGATTTCCATTAATGGATTCCACTTTGGGTTTTATTCTCTTTTCCCATCCATCAGCTTCCATCATCCTCCTGCTGAATTTTCTTGAGTAGTCTGTTACTAGCTCTGGAGATAAGTGGCCTGATTCTGACCCCACTTACATGGAAGAAGCCTAATGGAGCCCCAGGGAATAAGTTCATCTTAAGGCAATGAAAATTTAGCCCAGAGTCAAGACCAGAGAACTCAACGGCGAAACTATTGTGAATAGCCAGGGGAAGAAGAGTGATTGTTTCTGCATAAAAGCTTTTCCTAATGCAGTACCAGTTCCCCAAATCTAAACTAGCAAAATTTCAGATGAAATTCTACTCTAATCACAAGTCTGAATCCACTCTTGGTTGTTTGCCTGCTGGCCTATTTGTTGTTTTGTTTACTCTTTTTGCAAGTGTGTGCTGATGTGATGACTTGGCCTGGAGAAGAGGAGGCTCAGCAGAGACATTATTGCTGTCTACAACTACCTGAAGGGAGGTTGTAGCCAGGTGGGGGTTGGTCTCTTCTCCCAGGCAACCAGCACCAGAACAAGAGGACACAGTCTCAAGCTGCACCAGGGGAGGTTCAGGCTGGATGTTAGGAGGAAGTTCTTCATAGAAAGAGAGATTGGCCATTGGAATGTGCTGCCCAGGGAGGTGGTGGAGTCACCATCACCGGAGGTGTTTGTGAAGAGACTGGATGGGGTGCTTGGTACCATGGTTTAGTTGGTTAGATGGTGTTGGGTGATAGGTTGGAGTTGGTGATCTCAAAGGTCTCTTCCAACCTGGTTAATTCTATTCTATTCTATTCTATTCTATTCTATTCTATTCTATTCTATTCTATTCTATTCTATTCTATTCTATTCTATGCTATGCTATTCCATTCCATTCCATTCCATTCCATTCCATTCCATTCCATTCCATTCCATTCCATTCCATTCCATTCTTACCACTACTACTACTACTATTACTATTATTATTATTACCTTCCTCCATGAATTTCATCCAGATGAATTATCTCAGGGGAAGAAAAAAAAAGGCCTAAACCAAAACACCCAGACTCAAACCTGAAAACTGAAACCTGGCATCTTACCATTGATCTGAGACAAATAATCACCCGTGCCATCACCAGCCTTCCACAGAAGGCTCCAGAAGAAAGGGCTTGAAAAGAATCTCAAAGATCCTTCCAAAAGGCATGAAATGTTTTAGTGGTTTTAGTTATTTTTTTCCCCCCTTCCTTTTCTTTTTTTCCTTGCTGAAAAGGAACAGATGGGACCAGAAGTAAACTCTGCCATCTGGAATGGCTGGGAAAAAAAAAAAATCAGTGCGAAAAGGGACAGGTGTCAAGTTTGTTCAGCACCAGCCAATCATTGCCAATTATCAACATCAAACCCTAGTCTCAACAAGGGCTAAATTGCATTAAAGGTAAATCAGCTTGCAGAGCCACTGCTTTTTCTCCCAGTGTTTGTTCTTTTTACCTTCCAATTGTTTCACTGTATTGGAAACTGCACAGTCATGCACAAAACCAGAAGAGATTCATTTGAAGCTTCACCTCTTCCATTACAGGAAGTTCTTTGCCTTGTTCTTTTCCTCTACCATGTTTAACAGCCTGGACTCCAGCTGAAGTCCATTAGCTGGGTCATAATCTTGCAGTGTTATGCTAATTACAATCTATTAAGGGGTAGTTTGGACCTAGATCTTACAGCAGCCTGAAATGAAATTCTAGCACCTGTAAATCTTCTCTGAATGGGAAACCAAAAGCCTAAAATCGATCAAGGCTCTGCTCAATATCTGTGTAGTGTCTGAGCCACTGACTCTTCTGCTTTACATATTGGGAACTATATTTAGATATTGGAAATCATAGAATGGTTTTGGTTGGAAGGGAGCTCCAAAGGTCATCAGCACCAGAACAAGAGGTTACAGTCTCAAGCTGTGCCAGGGGAGGTTTAAACTGGATGTAAGGAGAAACTCTTCCTACAGAGAGAGATTGGCCATTGGAATGTGCTGCCCAGGGAGGTGGTGGAGTCACCGTCCCTGGAGGTGTTTAGGAAGAGACTGGATGGGGTGCTTGGTGCCATGGTTGAGTTGATTAGATGGTGTTGGGTGATGGGTTGGACTTGATCTCGAAGGTGTTTTCCAACCTGGTCTGGTCTATTCTGCTCTATTCTATGAAATTCTATTCTATGAAATTCCTTCTTTGACTCAGATGTGTAAATAACTTTGAGTTTTTATTTTCTCCTTTTCTTTATAAAGTTCTGATACTTTTCAAAACTTCTTTATTCCAGACAGGTAACTGCCTTACTCTTCTCTTCTTAATGAGCTCTGTAATGATGAAGGGAGTTGAGCATCTTCCTCACAAGGAGAGACTGAGGGAGCTGGGGTTCTTTAGCTTGGGGAAGGAGAGACTGAGAGGTGCCCTCACTGATTCTTGTAAATGCATAAAGTGTGAGTGCCAAGAGGATGGAGCCAGGCTCTTCTTGGTGATGTCCAATGACAGGAGAAGGGGCAAGGGTTGGAAGGTGAGGCATAGGAAGTTCCATGGAAACAAGAGGAAAAATTTTTTTCCAATGAGGGTGACAGAACACTGGAACAGGCTGCCCAGAGGGGTTGTGGAGTCTCCTTCACTGGAGATATTCAAACCCCACCTGGATGTGTTCCTGTGTGATCTGCCCTAGATGATCCTGCTCTGCAGGGGGGTTGGACTGGATGATCTTTTGAGGTCCCTTCCAACCCCTAACATTGTGTGATTCTATAAGGCCATGGTATGAAGAAAATCTAGGCTATCCCATCAAGCCCCAAAGACACAGAAGCCACAATTGTTGTTGTTCATGTTCTTATTCAATAGTTTTCCATATATTAGTGAGAAAGCAAATTCTTGTTTTAATCTCTTCTGTTTGAGTTGAACATTTAGGCTCTTTGAGAACCTTTGGCATCTCTATTTTGTCATAGTCTTTTGACTCCTGATATTCCACCAGCACTCTTCTTTTTCTCATTTTTCTCCTGCTATAAAGCACTGTACCTTGATGGTGGTTACAGAATCACAGAGTCACAGCAACATTCAGGTTGGAAAAGATCCTCAGAATCACTAAGTTCAACCAATAACCCTACTCTACAAGGTTCACCCCCAAACCATATCCCCAGGCACCACATCCAAACCAACTTTAAACACATCCAGGATTGGTGACTCCACCACCTCCCTGGGCAGCACATTCCAATGCCTGACCACTCTTGCCCTGAAAAAATGTTTCCTAATGTCCAGTCTAAACCTACCCAGTGGCAGCTTGAGGCCATTCCCTCTTGTTCTATCACTAATCACCAGTGAGAAAAGACCAGCACCAACCTTTCCTCAATGTCCTTTCAGGTAGTTGTAGACAGCAATTAGGTCTCCACTCAGCCTCCTCCTTTTCAAGCTAAACTGCCTCAGCTTCTTCAGTTGCTCTTCATCAGATTTATTCTCCAGGCCCTTCCCCAGCTTCCTTGCCCTCCTCTGCACTGGCTCCAGCATCTCCACATCTCTCCTGTATTGAGGTGCCCCAAAACTACACACAATACTCGAGGTGTGGCCTCAGCAGAGCTGAGTACTCATGAAAGAGAACTCCTGCAGAAAAAAGGAAAAAAAGAATAAAGGGAAGAGGCATCCCTGCAGCCATCTCTCAGAAAGTGACACTCTCTTTTCATGGTTAAACTGCCCAAGCAGTGCATGGCTGTGACATGCTTCCAAACTACATCTCCAGTAATGCACCACATGAGCCTACATCCGTGATTCACCACAGCCGTTTGATCTGAGAGCTGTTAATAAATCAGCTGCTGGAGATGTTATCCTTATGTGGCTCAGCACAGAAGGAAGAGCCATGCCTCTGCATAAAATCACAACAGAACAGCGTACACTGAGAATTTCTCTAGTCATTTGCTATTGCAGCATCACGGGGGGTTAGGGGTTGGAAGGGACCTTCGAAGATCATCAAGTCCAACCTCTCCCTCCCGAGCAAGACCATGGAATCCTTTATTAGAATAAACCTTTATTAGAATAAACCAAACCAGCTTGGAAGAGACCTTCAAGATCATCGTGTCCAACCCATCAACCAATCCAACCCACTCAAACAGCTAACCCATGGCACCAAGCACCCCATCAAGTCTCCTCCTGAACACCTCCAATGACGGCGACTCCACCACCTCCCCGGGCAGCCCATTCCAATGGGCAATCACTCTCTCTGCGTAGAACTTCTTCCTAACATCCAACCTGAACCTCCCCTGGCGCAGCCTGAGACTGTGTCCTCTTGTTCTGGTGCTGGCTGCCTGGGAGAAGAGACCATCATCCGCCTGTCTTCAACCTCCCTTCAGGTAGTTGTAGAGAGTGATAAGGTCACCCCTGAGTCTCCTCTTCTCCAGGCTGAGCACCCCCAGCTCCCTCAGTCTTTCCTCATAGGGTTATGTTCCAAACCCCTCACCAACTTTGTTGCCCTTCTCTGGACTCGTTCCAGCAAGTCAACCTCCTTCCTAAACTGAGGGGCCCTGAACTGGACACAGTACTCGAGGTGTGGCCTAACCAGTGCAGTGTACAGGGGCAGAATGACCTCCCTGCTCCTGCTGGCCACACTGTTCCTGATGCAGGCCAGGATGCCATTGGCCCTCTTGGCTGCCTGCGCACACTGCAGGCTCATGTTCAGCCTACCATCGACCAGTACCCCCCAGGTCCCTCTCTGCCTGGCTGCTCTCCAGCCACTCTGACCCCAGCCTGTAGCACTGCATGGGGTTGCTGTGGCCAATGTGCAGAACCCGGCACTTGGGTGTGTTAAATCTCCCGCACAAGGCACACAGGAATGCATCTAGACAAGTCTTGAATACCTCCAGAGAAGGAGACTCCACAACCTCTCTGGGGAGCCTGTTCCAGTGCTCTGTGACCCTTACTGTATAGAAGTTCTTCCCCATGTTCAGCTGGAACCTCCTGTGCTGTAGTATCCATCCATTGCCCCTTGTCCTATACCAGGGTACAAGTGAGAAGAGAAGCAAAATGCGTAGAGTTTGTTAAGAAAACATCAAGGCAATATAAAGGAAGCATCTCATTTGATGCAAATCACATGGAGTGAAACCTTTGCTGTTACAGTATCACAGTATCACTAAGGTTGGAAGAGACCTCGAGGATCATCGAGTCCAACCTGTCACCACAGACCTCATGACTAGACCATGGCACCAAGTGCCACATCCAATCCCCTCTTGAACACCTTAAGTGCACTTAAGGGCTTAATGGTGAAAATGAGAAAAATACTGCCAAATCATCAATGTCTGAGAACATAAATTGTCCAGAAAGTGAGTTTTGCATGAGCACAAGGAGCTCAGTCAGTCCCAGTTTGAGTATTGCTGATTGCTCCTGACTACCAGCACCAGAACAAAAGGACACAGTCTCAAGATGCACCAGGGGAGGTTTAAGCTGGAGGTGAAGAGAAAGTTCTTCACAGAGAGAGTTGTTAGCCATTGGAATGTGCTGCCCAGGGAGGTGGTGGAGTCACCATCCCTGGAGTTGTTTAGGAAGAGACTGGCTGGGGTGCTTGGTGCCCTGGTTTAGTTGATCAGATGGTGTTGGGTGATAGGTTTGACTCGATGATCTCAAAGGTCTCTTCCAACCTGGTTAATTCTATTCTATTCTACCAAGCCTTAAACTTTAGTGCATAGTTTTCAGTCTGCATTGATCCACCATTTGATTTGAGAGAAAAAAGGCAAACCCACACCACATCAGCCCCTGTGCATACCACAGGTTAGACCACACCTTGAGCCCTGTGTCCAGCTCTGGGACTCTCAGTTTAGGAAAGATGTGTCCAGAGGAGGACAATAAAGCTGGTGAGGGGTCTGGAGCCCTGTGAGGAGAGGCTGAGGGAGCTGGGGTTGTTCAGCCTGGAGAAGAGGAGGCTCAGGGCAGACCTTCTTGCTGTCTGCAACTACCTGAAGGGAGGTTGTAGCCAGGTGGGGGTTGGTCTCTTCTCCCAGGCAAGCAGCACCAGAACAAGAGGACACAGTTTCAAGCTGTGCAGGGCAAAGTTTAGGATTGATCTTAGAAAGAAATTCTTCCCAGCAAGAGAGGTTGGCCATTGGAATGTGCTGCCCAGGGAGGTGGTGGGGTAGATATCCCTAGAGGTGTTTAAGAAAGGCCTGGATGAAGCATTTACTTCCATAGTCTAGTTGATTAGTTAGGGTTAGGTGATCTGTTGGACTTGATGATCTTGGAGGTCTCTTCCAGCCTGGCTGATTCTGTGATTCTGTGATCATTGCCACACAGTGTGGTTGTGTCTTTGCTCTTGCTGGGCAGGGGAGTAAAGGAGCCTCTCAAAGTCAGGCATAAACTCATCTCCTGTAAATGTCACCTGTGCCAATTTCTTTGATGATGAGTGACAGAAAGTAGAAGGGCTGGAAAATTCTCCCCTCTCATTGCTCTTGCATTAAAGAACACTTTAGCTGATGGTGGCATCAGACATATCATAACTTATCTCGCTGTATTTCTAACACATGGAGACAATCTGGTGGTGAAAACAGGAGTGACTGGTCTCCATTAGTGTTTCACTCATTGTTGGCACTGCTAGAATCACTTGTCCTCTCCCCTGTTAGAAGCCTTTTGTGCCTTTCAAGCATATCAGCTTCTTTCTGAATGATTTAAGTGTCTCTGGAATCACTGATGCCACTTCAATACGAGGGGAGAAGAGCAAAGCCAGAGGAAACGCCTTCCAGTTTTGACTCTGAGGAGCAGCCTCCAGTTAAAAATACCTCAGTGAACAGGAAGCATCCCTTCATTTTCTTCTTCTTTTTGAAATAAAGCCTGTGAAGACTGCAATGAAATTAATGGTTCAGAGCAACAGCACACTCATGCAACGTCACCATTTTTATCAGAAATCCCAAAAGTTCTAACCAGGAAGATAAAAAACGCCTCTTGAAAACACCATGCCTCTTCCCTAATCCCTCTCCAACTCAGTGGATGTTCCCAATTATGATTCTTTCTTTAACTCATTTACAACTTCCTGGACTTCTTGGCAGAACCAAATTTTAAAGGAACTATCCCCCCACCCCCTTTTCTAAGGGTGATTGTAATCAGGTTTTGATGGCAGATGCACTTTCTGATGGCACTCCCATCTTTGTCTGCTTCTCAGCCACTCCCACATTTCATTTAGGTCACTCATTTCCCATTTCATAGAATCACAGAATCAACCAGGTTGGAAAATATCTCAGAGATTCTCAAGTCCAGATAATACCTATCACCTCATGACAACTAAACTGTGGCTTCAGGTGCCACATCCAACCCTTTTTTGAACACCTCCAGGGTTTTTTTGAACACCTCCCTGGGCAGCACATCCCAATGGCCAATCACTCTCTCTGTATAGAACTTCCTCCTAACCTCCAGCCTAAACCTCCCCTGATGCTGCTTGAGACTGTGTCCTCTTGATCTGGTGCTGGTTGCCTGGGAGAAGAGACCAACCCCCACCTGGCTACAACCTCCCTTCAGGTAGTTGTAGAGAGCAAGAAGGTCTCCCCCGAGCTTCCTCTTCTCCAGGCTGAACAACCCCAGCTCCCTCAGCCTCTCCTTGTAGGGCTTGTCCTCCAAACCCCTCCCCAGCCTCATTGCCCTTCTCTGGACACGTTCAAGAGTCTCAGTGTCCTTCTTAAATTGAGAGGCCCAGAAGTGGGCACAGGACTCAAGGTGTGGCCTAACCAGTGCTGAGTACAGGGCACAATGACTTCCTTGTTCCTGCTGGCTTTCATCCTATCAGCCACCATCCACATTTTTGTTTAAGTTTATGTCCAGTTAAAATTCTTGTTTGATTCTCTTGCCAACACCTGCTTGGCCACACACGATTCTGTTCTCAGGGGTGTTCCCTTCCTGTTATCATGGTCTCAAGACACTCCTGTTATGGTTGCTTAATTTTCATAGATTCATAGAATGCTTCAGGGTGGAAGGGACCTTGAAGGTCATCTAGTTCCAACTCCCCTGCCATGTATGCAGCTAAAGCAAGGGATAGGGTGAGTAGGAGTTGTCACTTCAGAAAGGCACCAGAAGAGAGGAATAGAATCATAGAATCATGGAATCAATAACATTGGAAAAGACCTCAAAGATCATCAAGTCCAACCTGTCACCCAACACCTCATGACTCCTAAACCATGGCAGAACAGAACAGAACAGAACAGAACAGAATAGAATAGAATAGAATAGAATAGAATAGAATAGAATAGAATACAATAGAATACAATAGAAATAAGAATAGAAATAAGAATGGAATGGAATGGAATGGAATGGAATGGAATGGAATGGAATGGAATGGAATGGAATGGAATAGAATTAACCAGGTTGGAAAAGACCTTTGAGATCGTCGAGTTAGAGCTGTTGCCCTTTTCCAAAAGCAGGACCCCTAGTCCCCTGGGGATGCAGAATCTTTGCTGCCAGCAGCTGGAAGGAGCTGAAAATTCAGGGAACGCAGGGCAAAGGGTTGCCAGAACAGGCTCCAAAGTGTCTTGCTGTGACTCTGCCCAAGTGCTTACAACAAACTGTCCAGGAATGAGTTCCAGCTTGAAAAACCCTGTCCCTCAGTGGAGGTTATTTGGCATGCCTACCTGAATAATAAACACACTGGGGTGGGAGCAGGGATGTTTGACTTCAAAAGAGTTTTCAAGAGCTGAAGCTCATCCTTCACAGAGAGCCACAGATACTTCCACCACATTGAGTGCACTTAGTCTGTTAGAATAGAATAGAATAGAATAGAATAGACCAGATTGGAAATGACCTTTGAGATCATCAAGTCCAACCTATCATCCAACACCATCTAATCAACTAAACCATGGCACCAAGCACCTCATCCAGTCTCTTCCTAAACACCTCCAATGATGGTGAGTCCACCACCACCCTGGGCAGCACATTCCTTGTTGTTACAAGAGCTTAGCCTGAGCCCAGATTCCTTACTAGTGTACTAATAAGTTTCAGACAGAGGAGGAAGGGAAATTTGTTGATTGTTGAACATATTCCTTTTTCAGACATATTCATTCATTCCTCCACACCTTAACATTCCTCACTGATGCAGTGATATCTGGGACATGTGTGGTGGTGTCAGCAGTGTCTGAATTTGTGCAAGCACCCAAGAAACATGGCTCCTTATGCATAGTTTTGCAACTGATGTAGGTAGTCTGCCAAAAGGAGACAGGAGCCTTATCAGAAGGAGACAGGAAATTCTCAAGCAAATTTGGGAGTTGACTTTTGAGTAAGGAGTGTTGACAGGCATAGATACCTCTGTCTGGCAATTATCAATTCTTCCCCTTATAGCTGCAGAACAAATCCAAGTCTCTTCAAATTTTGGCTGGGTGGGATTACGTTCCACACTTGGTTCTTCAGAGCCATTCCAGTCCAACAGTTCTGGTTCTGATCCAGTCCAACAGTTCTGGTTCTGACTTTGGCCAAAGGTCCAAGGGTCACATTCCCATGCTCCAGGAATCTCAGAGCAGCATCTGTTGCTCAGAAAAGACTTTGACCCAACACAGTAGAGATTTCATAGAATCACAGAATGTTAGGAGTTGGAAGGGACCTCAAAAGATCACCCAGTCCAACCAGAGCAGGATCACCTAGAGCAGATCACACAGGAACACATCCAGGCAGGTCTTGAATATCTCCAGAGAAGAAGACTCCACAGCTCCCCTGGGCAGCCTCTGCCATTGCTCTGTCACTCTCACAGGGGGAAAAAGTTTCCACCTGTTTCCATGGAACTTCCTATGCCTCAGCTGCCACCCATTGCCCCTTGTCCTGCCACTGGGCATCACCCAGCAGAGCCTGGCTCCAGCCTCTTGGCACTCACCCTGCACATCTTTATAAACAGGAATAAGGTCACCTCTCAGTCTCCTCCTCTCCAAGCTACAGAGTCCTCAGCTCCCTCAGTCTCTCCTCATAAGGAAGATGTTCCACTCCCTTCATCATTTTCGTGGCTCTGTGCTGGGCTCTTTCAAGCAGTTCCCTGAGGTCCTTCTTGAACTGAGGGGCTCAGAACTGGAGACAATATTCCAGATGCAGTCTCAGCAGGGCAGAGTAGAGAGGGAGGACCTACTAGCCACAGCCTTTCTAATCCACCCCAGGACGCCATTGGCCTTCTTGGCCACAAGAGCACATTGCTGGCTCATGGTCTATTAAATAGCTGTAACCAGTTCTAGTCATGAGGACACTCATGTCTTTGTATGATTGCTTCAGCACCAGACAACGCATCCAGATGCTAGTAGGAGTATGATTGGACACAAGGTGAATGGCAGTTTGGTTTGGCTTTTTTTCTTGCAGTGGAAAACTTACTCAATTTTCTGCTAAATTATTCTGTCCCTATAGGCAGTTTGCTATTTCCACAGCCTTGGCTCATAAATATTGGATGCCTGCCTAGCTGGGAAATTGCATTTCCATTTTCAACACCTGCTATGTGCTAGACTTCTATGGGAGGGCTAGCTAGTCTTCTGCAAGGATGGGATGCTTACAATTGCTACCCATGTTAAAAAGTTATTAGTACCTTTCCTGCAAGCTAATTCAGTGTGCTATTGATTTGGAACTAGGTTTGGGGTTCTTACTTGATTTCTGGTTCTTTTGATGTAGCCCTATCCCATGCAGACATAAAAGATTCTGTGCTCTTCCCTATTAACCCAAATTCTGATTTTCTTAACCCAGATCTCCTTCCACACCCAGATTTCCACAGTGTGTGCTAGCTGCTGCTTTTGCTGTATGCAGAGAGGCTGCAGGGAACTCAGCAGGTCTGCTGAGGTGTTATGTAAACAGAAGGCATTTTTTAGAGCCATAATTACACACTATTTGACATAGTTATTCACGAAAGCTCTAAAACTATCATTGTGGGCTTTGTTTACTAGATCTCAAGACTGATTCAGGTCTGAGCCTATTCTCTGTCAGGCTGCCCACAGACAGCCTGAGTATAGCTTCAGGACAATCTCTTCTGATTTTCTTACACAATGATGCATAAACCAGAGTCATAGAATCATTAAAGTTGGAAAAGACCTCTAAGATCATCCAGATCAACCATCTACCCAAAGCTACCATGACCACTAAACCACGTCTACACATTATTTGAACACCTCTAGGGACGGTTTCAGCCTGTTCCAATGCTTGGCCACTCTCAGAATCACAGAATCACCAAGGTTGGAAGAGACCTCAAAGATCATCGAGTCCAACCTGTCACCACTGACCTCATGACTAAACCATGGCACTAAGTGCCATGTCAAATCCCCTCTTGAACATCTCCAGGGATGGTGACTCCACCACCTCCCTGGGCAGCGCATTCCAACAGCTAACAACACTCTCCGTGAAGAGCTTTCTCCTCACCTTGAGCCTAAACTTCCCCTGGCACAGCTTGAGACTGTGTCCTCTTGTTCTGTGTCCTCTCAGCAAAGAAAGTTTCCCTGCTGTCCAATCTAAACAATCAGAGGTCATTTCCTCTTGGCCTGTTGTTAGTGACTTGAGAGACCAACACCCACATCACCACAACCTCTTTTCAGGTAGTGGCAGAGAACAATGAATTCTCCCCTCAGCCTCCTCTTCTCCAGACTGAACAATCTGAGTTCCCTCAGCAGATCATCATAAGGCTTGTTCTCCAGATTCCTCACCAGCTTTGTTGCCCTTCTCTGGATATGCTCCAGCACCTCTATGTCTCTTATACTGTAGTGCCCAAATCTGGTCTCTCCCCAGCTTTCTTGTAGGCCCCCTTCAGATACTGGAAGGCCACAATAAGGTCTCCTCAGAGCCTTCTTTTCTCCAGACTGAATAGCCCCAACTCTTTCCACCAAGCAAAATGACAGTTATGGAAGGATTTCATTGTGTCAGGCAAAGCAAACCATCAGCTGCAGTTCTGCATTAGGAAAGGTTCATGGAAAATAGAAGTTATTTAAATCCCCTTCATTCACCACCCCCTCCCCTTTCCCACCATATCTGACCCTTTTCCACCCCATTTCCCCCATTTTTCCCCTCAAATGCCACAGCACCTGGGCTCTGTTGGAGTCTCCTCCCACCCCAGGTGAGGCTGCTTTGCCCTCCCCACCCATTCCCCTATTTAATCACCTCCAGGAGGGGCAGCAGCCCCCCCCCAAGCTGAGCCCATCTGGGCTGAGGATCCTCCTCTGGTCACAGGTGAGTGACCCTGGTGCACACTGGGTGGTGGTGACAACAAAGGCTGGGGGTCCTAGTGGCCCCCTGGTTGTTAGGGCCATGATTGATGACTCCTCCAATATCAACCACAGGTGCTGGCTGGGGCTCCTCACTGGGGCTGAGCTCCTCTGGGTGGTGTCTTGGCTGGTGAGGGTCTTGCTCCTGGCTCTGGGAGGGCTGCAAAAATGGTGGTGGTGGAGCAGGAGCTGTTTAGGCAGGGGGGAGGATGGGGTTGGAGGGAGCAGGGGCCGTTTAGGCAGGGGGGAGGATGGGGTTGGAGGGAGCAGGGGCCGTTTAGGCAGGGGGGAGGATGGGGTTGGAGGGAGCAGGGGCCGTTTAGGCAGGGGGGGAGGATGGGGTTGGAGGGAGCAGGGGCCGTTTAGGCAGGGGGGAGGATGGGGTTGGAGGGAGCAGGGGCTGATCTGGGGAGATGAAGGGGCAAGGGGTGGAATGCAGAGTTAAACTAGGGGTTTAAACTAGATGACCTGTAGACATCACTTCCAACTCTGGTGATTCTATGACTCTATGATCTAGTTTCAACCACTGGAAGCCCACAATAAGGTCTCCTCGGAGCCTTCTCTTCTCCAGACTTAAAGAACCAGCTCCCTCAGTCTGTCCTCCTGGGAGAGGAAATCCAGCCCTCTGCTCATCCTTGTGGTCCTTCTCTGGACACATTCCAGCATGTCCATATCATCATTAAACCTCATACGCTTGACATCAGCCTGTCCAGGTCTCTTTGCAGAGCCTTCCTACCTTTGAGCAGGTCAACACTGCAGCTCAATTTAGTGTCCTCTGCAAACTTACTGAGAGTGCATTTGATTCCCCTCATCCAGATCACTGATAGATATATTAAGCAAGCCTGGCCCCAAAACTGAACCCTGAGCAGCACCACTTGTGTTATAAGTATCATAGAATCAATAAGGTTGGAAAAGACCTCAAAGATCATCAAGTCCAACCTGTCACCCAGCACCTCATGACTGCTAAACCATGGCACCAAGTGCTACATCCAATCCCCTCTTGAAGACCTCCAGGCACAATGACTCCAGTAAGTGTAAGCACTGAGCTGTTTATCCCAGCCTTATCAGAGCACACTGAAGTGCAGCATCCCCTTAGTGCTCTGCACCATGGACATAAAACTTCCTGCTTCCTACTTAGCTTCAGCCTGAGGGTAACAGGCATTTCTTCACAGGCTCAGTAGCCTCACCTCAAAGAGATGCACGCAGGTTTGTGTTATATACTTAACATGGCAGATCAGTGCAGGCCTTGGAACCCAATACACCCTTAAGATGCTCTTTGCATTCCCTGTAGTTTAGGAAGCCCAGGAAACATTATTTGTTCTGGGGTTTAAGGTGTTGGGGTTTTTATTTAAGGATCTGTTATCAGATCCTTAAAGACAATCAATTCACAGTATATTAGATGTTGGAAGGGACCTCAAGAGGTCTTTGGATCCAACCCCCCTGCCAAAGCAGGATCACCCAGGGTGGTCTGCACAGGAACGCATCCAGGTGGGGTTTGAAAGTCTCCAGAGAAGGAGATTCCACAGCCTCTCTGGGCAGCCTGCTCCAGGGCTCTGTCACCCTCACTGGAGAGAAGTTTCTCCTGGTGTTGAGGCGAAATCTTCTGTGTTCAAGTTTGTAGCTGTTGTTTCTTGTCTTATTACTGTGCACACCACCAAAAAGAGCTTGGCCCCCTCAGAAAGAGACACTTCTGCATAACTGGGAATAAGATATTGCAGCCTCTCAGCTATTAGCTGTAAATTTGCAGACAGATCCTCACGTGTGAGACATGATTTCTCTCTCCTCTTAAAGCAGCCCTAGGGTTCTCAGAAGATGATCCAGTCAAGAAAATCACACAGACTCATACATGGCCATGAAGAGGTCACCATTCTTTAGGTCACAGACTCTTCCCAGTAAATAAATGTCTCTTGGATATCTATCCTCAGGGGCCTCCAGTGAGGAACATTGGACATGCTTTCTAAGTAATCTGTTGCTGTGTTTTAGCATCCATAGCTTGTTGAAGGACTTCTTGTGCCTGCCTGATCCTTCAGCCAAGTTACTGCTTGATCTTGCTTCACTATCACATCAGAGAGTCAAAAAACTGTTCTGCCAATTTGAGCTCTTTGCCATTAGGGGGAAAATTCCATGGCAAGAGCTGCAAAACATGAGCTAGCTTCTGTAAAATACCTTACTGATACCATATACCTATGCCACTGAACCACAAACCATAGTCTAGAGTCAGGTCATATTAGAAACAGGATTTGGGTGGAAAAAGCTCACAAATTTGCTGCACAGGTCTTTATCTGTTTTCCTTGCACCGGGGGAAGTGTAGATCGGATGTTAGGAAGCACTTCCTGATGGAAAGGGGAATTGGACACTGGAATGGACTGCCCAGGGAGGTGGTGGAGTTGCTGTCCCTGGGGGTGTTGAAGGCAAGATTAGATAGAATAGAATAAACCAGGTTGGAAGAGACCTTCAAGATCATCGTGTCCGACCTATCATCCAACACCACCTAATCAACTAACCCATGTAACCAAGCACCCTGTCAAGTCTCCTCCTGAACACCTCCAGTGATGGTGACTCCACCACCTCCCCAGGCAGCCCATTCCAATGGGCAATCACTCTCTCTGTATAAAACTTCCTCCTGACCTCCAGCCTGAGCCTCCCCTGGTGCAGCCTGAGACTGTGTCCTCTTGTTCTGGTACTGACTGCCTGGGAGAAGAGACCAACCTCTGCCTGTCTACAACCCCCCTTCAGGTAGTTGTAGACAGCAATGAGGTCACCCCTGAGTCTCCTCTTCTCCAGGCTGAGCAGCCCCAGCTCCCTCAGCCTCTCCTCACAGGGCTGTGTTCCAAGCCCCTCACCAACTTTGTTGCCCTTCTCTGGACACGCTCCAGCAAGTCAACCTCCTTCCTAAACTGAGGGGCCCAGATGTGGCACTTAGTGCCATGGTCTGGTCAATGTGGGGGTGTTGGGTCATAGGCTGGACTTGATGATCTCAGAGGTCTATTCCAGGCTCTGTAACTGTGATTCTGCAAATTGTGAGTTCTTACTCTCAATTGCAATGCTCAGCTTCAACCATGGGTAGACACTTGAGCTGCTTCTGCATTTCTTAATGCATTCAGTAACCGCTTTGGTAGTTGTAGAATCAAAAGCCTTGTGCAAAACCTCACCTGCTTGACTCTCCCAGCTGCATCATCGAGGCAAGGCTCCCCATCCATATGGTACAACTGTAGAGAACAGAGGCACAGAGTTAAAAATGATTGATGGGGCAGGAGATACCAGTACTTAATAGATTTGTTGCTACAGCCTTCAAGTATGGATTTAGCTTACAGCTGGCAGTAGAATAAAGATGAAAATGTAATTTCCTGCCTCTCAGACTGAACAAAACACACCTGGGAATGAGCAGGACTAAGGAACACAAGTGTCTGGACTCTTTCAAATAGAGGGTGGCTGGCATCTGAGGGTCTTTTCCCCCTGGGGCACTTTCCGTGGGCGCAGGTTATCTGCTGCCTCCGTTCTTCCGCGCTGTGCTGCAGGTTATCACCCTCCCAGCTTTCAAACATTGGCACCTCAATCAGCAGAGATATGGCACTAACTCCTCCTTGGAAGCTGTGCATATTTACTGCCTTGCATGACATATGTGTATATCATTACTGGATGTTGATAAGAGCAGCCGAGAAGGAAATATTTAACAGACGCAAACAGGCACTATACTTAGCAATATGATTTATAAGTTTGACATGGAGTCCAAGTGCTAGTGGTGGGAGCCTTGTAAACTCCATATGCAGTATTATGCCCTGCATCACCCCTTCAAAAATGACCAAATTAAACAGTACTTCCATTTTATGTGGGCTGCAAGGGATGCCTTCGGTGCTCTATGAGTTATCGAGATGCGCTGTTTGTGCTGATGCTAAGAGCACAGATCAAAAATAAGAGTGAGTGCAGGGTCCTGCATCTGGGTCGAGGCAATCCCAGGCACAAATACAGGCTGGGCAGTGACTGGCTGGAAAGTAGCCCTGAGGAGAGAGACTTGGGGGTGCTGGTGGACAAAAAGCTCAACATGAGCTCTCAATGTGCACTTGCAGCCTGCAAAGCCAATCAGATCCTGGGCTGCATCAGGAGAAGTGTGGCCAGAAGGTCGAGGGAGGTGATCCTCCCCCTCTACTCAGCCCTGGTGAGACCCCACCTGGAGTACTGTGTCCAGTTCTGGAGCCCCTATTACAAGAGGGATGTGGAGGTGCTGGAAGGTGTCCAGAGAAGGGCCAGGAGGATGATCAGAGGGCTGGAGCACCTCTCCTATGAGGACAGAATGAAGGAGTTGGGGCTGTTCAGTCTGCAGAAGAGAAGGCTCCGAGGTGGTTTTTTTTTTTGAGTCAGAGACCAGCATGTGCTTATGCCATCAAAGCCTAATCTGGCCCGAGAAAAGACAAAACAAATCGTGGCAGAGTGCGTGAAGCAAACTCATTCACGGGGAAATTCCTTTGAAGGTCACACATGGAAGGCGAAGAAAGTGATCTCCACTTTTAAGCAGCTCCAAAGTAATCACTTAGAAGCATTTCAGAAGATCAAGTGATCCCAGGAAGAGATGGAACCCGTGGAAATGCTTCCCAGGGTCAGACTTCCTTCAACAGCAGCTTAAAAAGGGGGAGTTGAGACAGAATAAGAGGTAAGGGAATGGAAAAAGGAAAGGAATGGAAAAAGGAAAGGGAGTTTTCATACAAAAGGAAAACATAAACAGAGAGCATACCCTCTCAAAGAAAGCAGAGTAAATTCATCTCTCTTTTAATGCTCCTAAATTGAAGATATTAGAACCCCATAGACCAATCCAAATGAAGCTAATAGAAAGATTCTTAAGGACTATGGTGGAGTTCAGAGTTACAGTGGTGTTTCATCGGCAGGCTGCTGTCATGTGGACTGCAAGGATCCAGTCCTGTCCACCTTCTGCCAGAAAGGAGGCAGTAGCTGATCACACACCTATGAACTCACAAGCAGACTGTCCCCATGGAAGAATCGGATCAGGCTTTTGTGGTGGGGACAGTTTGATTCCTCTTTCCCCTTCACAAGGAGTGTGAACTGAGAAGTAGGCATACAAAGAAAGACAGCAGAGAATGGTAGAATCACAGAATGTTAGGGGTTGGAAGGGACCATGAAAGATTATCCAGTCCTGCCAGAGCAGGATCACCTAGGGCAGATCCCACAGGAACACATCCAAGCAGGTTTGGAATATCTCCAGAGAGGGAGACTCCACACCCCCCCTGGGCAGCCTGCTCCAGGGTTGTGTCGCCCTCACAGCGATAACCCTTTTTTCTCTTGTTTCCATGGAACTTCCAATGCTTCACCTTCCGCCCATTGCCCCTTGTCCTGTCACTGGGCATCACCCAGCAGAGCCTGGCTCCATCCTCTTGGCACTCACCCTTTATGTATTTATAAAGATGAATGAGGGCACCCCTCAGTCTCCTCCTCTCCAAGCTAAGGAGCCCCAGCTCCCTCTGTCTCTCCTCATAAGGAAGATGCTCCACTCCATCACCAACCACTGTTGAAGCAGATAGAAATCAAGAGGTAGAAAAAAAGCTGCACTAGGTGGTGAAGCTATGGTGCCTGGGGAGACATGAAGCATTGCTGAGATGGAGTGTTTACAGAAAAAAAAACATCCCAGAGCTCATATTTGTATTATGTATTTAGAAATTCCTGGAACTCAATTTTATAGGATATGTGATTAATGGCTGCACTGCAGTTCAGCTCCAAGCCTTGATTGAACTTACTGTACTGGAACTGAGAAAGGCATACACTAGCCAAATAGGAACACTACTACTGGGCTGTGATTTAAATGTGGCTCATTGCTCAAAGGCATTGCTGGGGAGGCTCTGCTTATTGTACACGTAGAGATCAAAGCTAAAAGAGTGCTTGCTTAAAACAAGAGTCAGGCTGAGGGAGCTGGGGTTGTTCGGCCTGGAGAAGGGAAAGCTCCAGGGAGACCTAAGGGCAGCCTTCCAGTACCTGAAGGGGGCCTCCAAGAAGGCTGCAGAGGGACTGTTTGCAAAAGCCTGTAGTGAGAGGATGAGGGGCAATGGTTTGAAATGAGAGAAGAGCAGATTGAGATTGGATGTTAGGAACAAGTTCTTTAGCATGAGGGTGGTGGAACACTGGAACAGGTTGCCCAGGGAGGGGGTTGAGGCCCTCCCATCCCTGAAGATATTCAAGAGGAGGCTCAGCAGAACTCTGGGCAAACTGATCTAGTTGAGGATGCCCCTGCTTTCTGCAGAGGGGGTTGATGTAGCTGACCTTTGGAGGTCCCTTCTAACCCAAACCATTCTATGAGACTATAATTCTGTGAATGTTTGTCCTGAATTCTTAAAGGCAAAAGAGGTGAGGAACAACCCCACCTTTTACCAATAAAGCTCTTGCTGATGTACAGATTCTCCTAATCATGTATTAGTGTCCCTTCAGTCATAGTATCTTCAAGGAGCATGGCCAAATGCTCAGTTTTCTTCTGCTGGTGGTGCATGCCAAGTGTTCCCTCACTGTGGTATTTGACATCAGTCCTGTTTCTCCCACGCTTCGAAGCAGACATCTGTGGCTATGGCTGGCAAATGCCAATTTGAGTTTTGATTCTCACAATACTAAAAGCAACAGCAGCCTCATTCTGCTGGGGTGAGAGTCACTTCACTAAATGCAGTTCTTATGGCTCTTGTGGCTTGTGAGGTGAAACTTGGTGCTGTCATTTCTTGGTGTGCCAACTGCAGTCAGATAAAGGCAATGGTAAACAGCAACAAAACAAACCCAAATAAACAAACAACCCTTCCCATCCCCCAGAAAAACCCCAACAAACAAAAGAACCCAAAAACCCTTTCTGTGCTTGGGTTGCTCCAGCTTCCTCCAGGGAATAGAATAAAATTAAACAGGTTGGAAAAGACCTATCACCCAAAACCCTCTAATCAACTAAACCATGGCACCAAGCACCCCATCCAGTCTCTTTCTAAACACCTCCAATGATGGGGACTCCACCACCTCCCTGGGCAGCACATTCCAGTGGAGGCTCAGGGGAGACCTTCTTGCTCTCTACAACTCCCTGAAGGGAGGTTGTAGCCAGGTGGGGGTTGGTCTCTTCTCCCAGGCAACCAGCACCAGAACAAGAGGACACAGTCCCAAGCTGCACGAGGGGAGGTTTAGGCTGGAGGTGAGGAAGAAATTCTTCCCAGCAAGAGAGATTGGGCATTGGAATGTGCTGCCCAGGGAGGTGGTGGAGTCACCATCCCTGGAGTTGTTCAAGAGGGGATTGGACGTGGCACTTGGTGCCATGGTTTAGCAGTCATGAGGACTTGGGTGACAGGTTGGAGTTGCTGATTTTTGAGGTCTTTTCCAACCTTATTGATTCTATGATTCTATGGAATTTGGAGATGCTCACACTCTCTCTGTTAGGAGATCAGTTCCTTCTTCCCTGTATTGTTTAACAACAATAGCAAAAAATTACCACCCAGCCCTTTATGCACAGAGTAAATCCTGGGAAACTGAATCTGCAGGAGAAATTAATATTGAAGAATGGTTTCTCAGAAAGGTTTTCTCCTTCAGTAGTTTTGCTTTGTGTGTTTGAAACCATGTGGCAGTTACAATGACGCTGCCTTGTTAAATAGCTCCGGTTAAAAACAAACAACAGCAACAACAAAACCGAAGAGGTATAGGGTTGCAGAAATCCATTTAATGACACTTGTGCAGCATAAAGGGCTTGACATGAAGACAAGGCTTAGTCTGGTTTTAATGAAAATGTTACTAGCTGGTATAAATGACTGTGTGTGTTTGGATGAATGTCCTTTATTAAGACTACACTCAAAAAAAATTTAGGGTTGGAAGGGACCTCAAGGATCATCTGGTCCCAACCCCCCTGCCCTGGGCAGGGACACCTCACACTACAGCAGGTTGGTCACAGCCACATCCAGCCTGGCCTTAAAAACCTCCAGGGATGAGGCTTCCACCACCTCCCTGGGCCACCTGTGCCAGTGTCTCACCAACCTTAGGGTGAAGAATTTCTTCCTGACATCCGAACTGAATCTGCCCATTTGTGGGTTTGCTCCATTCCCCCCAGTCCTATCACTCCCTGACACCCTAACAAGTCCCTCCCCAGCTTTTCTGTAGGCATCTTCAGATACTGGAAGGCCACATGAAGGTCTTCCTGGAGCCTTCTCTTCTCCTGACTGAACAACTCCAACTCCCTCAGCCTGTCCTCATAGGAGAGCAGCTCCAACCCTTTGATCATCCTCCTGGCCCTTCTCTGGACACGTTCCAGCACATCCAGATCTTTCTTGCAATAGGGGCTCCAGAACTGGATGCAGTACTCCAGGTGGGGTCTCACCAGAGCAGTGTAGAAGGGGAGAATCACCTCCCTTGACCATTACATAGGTAAAGAACAGAATTGCATCTTTCTGGTTTGCTTTGTTTTGTTTTGCTTCTACTGTGTGGGTTTGTGTTTCTTTATTCACTATTCATCTTTGATTAACTTCATTTGTGCTTAACTCTTCTTAGCTCCTTTGAGCTTTGTGAGGCACAGTGGCTGCCTTTGCTTACTCAGGGTGCTATTTTGAAAGGTATCTGCTTGCAGTGACTTGCATGTTGCTTTTGAAAGAAAACTTTCATCTGTGCCTGCGAAAGTCTTCAGCTTCCAGATGGTTCAAATATGAAGCAGCATTTTTCTTGCTGTGCCACACCGCCTCTTGCGCTGCTGCGATGCTTTACTCACAGCTAATGGCTGTCAAACAAATGAGACTCTGATTTGTTATTTCAGAAGTCTCTGCTGCATGATTTAAGGGTGTGAAGTGGGTCAGCCACCAGTCAGACATTGTAGCAGACAGTCAAGCTCCAACAGGAGTGACAGACAGTCAGAGAGTTGCCATTTTAATGGGAGGATACTGGGGGGTGGGGGGGAGGGGGAAGTACAGTTGGAGCATGTTAACTCTGGAAGAAAAAAAGTTGTGTTTTAAAGACATCAAGAGTGCCTTCATGAAAAGTCATTGTGCCCCTGAACTCAGCACTGGTTAGGCCACACCTTGAGTCCTGTGTCCAGTTCTGGGCCCCTCAGTTTAGGAAAGATGTTGAGCTGCTGGAAGGTGTCCAGAGAAGGGCAACAAAGATGGGGAGGGGTTTGGAGCACAGCCCTGTGAGGAGAGGCTGAGGGAGCTGGGGTTGCTTAGCCTGGAGAAGAGGAGGCTCAGGGGAGACCTTCTTGCTTTCTACAACTACCTGAAGGGAGGTTGTAGCCAGGTGGAGGTTGGTCTCTTCTCCCAGGCAACCAGCACCAGAACAAGAGGACACAGTCTCAAGCTGCACCATGGGAGGTTTAGGCTGGATGTTAGGAAGAAATTCTTCATAGAAAGAGAGATTGGCCATTGGGATGTGCTGCCCAGGGAGGTGGTGGAGTCACAATCCCTGGAGGTGTTTAGGATGAGCCTGGATGAGGCACTTGGTGCCATGGTTTAGTTGATTAGATGGTGTTGGGTGATAGGTTGGACATGATGATCTCAAAGGTCTTTTCCAACCTGGTCTGGTCTGGTCTGGTCTGGTCTATTCTATTCTATTCTATTCTATTCTATTCTATTCTATTCTATTCTATTCTATTCTGCTCTGCTCTGCTCTGCTCTGCTCTGCTCTGCTCTGCTCTGTTCCATTCTAACTGAATCTATAGATTCACATACATTCTCAGGCTTCCCATGTTTCAAAGTAGGGATGATGTGTCAGGAGGACAGATCAATGATTTCTCTCAGTGATGTCCAATGATAGGACAAAGGGCAAGGGGTGCAAGCTGCGGTAAAGGAGGCTCCACATCAACATGAGGAGAAACGTTTTCACTGTGAAGGTGAGAAAAGACTGGAACAGGCTGCACAGAGGTTGTGGAGTCTCCTTCTCTGAAGGCATTCCAAATCTGCCTGCATGTGTTCCTCTTGATGATCCTGCTCTGGCATGGGAGTTGGACTGGATGATCTTTTCAGGTCCCTTCCAAGCCCTAACATTCTGTGATGCTGTGATTCTGTGTAATGTGAGTGCATTTGAAAGTACCAAGAGTTAGAACTGAGCCTAAGAATTCGGATGAAACCAGTATGTGGAAGACCATTCACAGCTGATATTTAAGTTGCTCACAAACGAGTGATCTGTGCCACCTTGGATGTAACCATGTTTGAGAGTATCAGGGACCAAGAAGGTGGAGGAGCCATGAGCAACCTCACTCTTCAGCTCCCAGAACTGACATCTCTTCAACAGAGTGCTTAGAGGATAACAGGGCTGGAGCCCATACATGAATAAATCCAGGGAGCCTTGGGTACAAGAGTTATCTTCATCTCCCACAGCAGCTCCCACAACAAATACAGTCCCTCAATTTTTTTTTGGCACTGCATTCAACATTATCATTGAGACAAAATTAATTAGTGCTATCATTCCCATTTCACAGCCAGGAAAGGAGCTTTAGAAATCTTCATTCTTCTTTCACTGAATAATGGGTCTGGAGCATCCCTCCCATGAGGACAGGCTGAGAGAGTTGGGGTTGTTCAGTTTGGAGAAGAGAAGGCTCTGAGGAGACCTAATTGTTGCCTTCCAGTATCTGAAGGGGGCTACAAGAAAGCTGGGGAGGGAATTTTTAGGGTGTCAGGTAGGGATAGGACTTGGGGGAATGGAACAAAACTAGAAGTGGGTAGATTCAGATTGGATGTTAGGAAGAAGTTCTTCCCTATGAGGGTGGTGAGACCCTGGCACAGGTTGCCCAGGGAGGTGGTGGAAGCCTCATCCCTGGAGGTTTTGAAGGCCAGGCTGGATGTGGCTCTGGACAATCAAATCAAGACTCAGGTGTCCCTGCTCATGCTAGAGGGTTTAGAACTGGCTGATCCTTGAGGTCCCTTCCAACCCTGACAATTCAATGATTCTGTGAATGGTATAAAGAGATGACAGCCCCCAGTGTTTAGGATAGCTGTGGGTAGAGTGGATCTGGAGGATAAACTCTGATCTTCAGTATCCTGACATACTCTATTACTGAAAACACAAATGATTAGGGAATACCAGAGGGATCATCTGTTTTCATCCTGGGTCATTTAGCAATCTTGAGTAAGTATTCCCAAATGTTTCCCCAGTGTTTCTCACAGCTTTATCAGCATGATTCTGTCTCACCAAAAGGAGACAGACTGACTCCCACTGACTTCTTTTGGAGATGGTTAGCTCCCAAAATGTGCTACATGCACACAGCTATTTGCTTAGAATCTCAAAGCCAGCGCATGAGCAAAGTGCCTGGATGCTCCTTAATTGGAATCCTTTTGCACATATCTATTTTATGGTTCATGTTCCTGGTTCTTGGATCACATTCCAAATCAAAACATCCACAGGAACTTAGAAGAGTACAGGATAACAGTCCCAGATAATGTCATGTATCCTGCATGAAAGGCAAACAGGGACACTCTGCCTTTGAAACCAGGGAACTAGAGCACTTAACACTACTATTAATTGCAATTCTCTTCTCTATGTCGATTTCTAAGGGAGCAGTCAACATGGTTTTACCAGGGGGAAGTCATGTTTGACCAAAGTTACAGCCTTTTATGAGGACATGACCTGGTTGATGAATGATGGTAGAGCAGTAAGGATAGGATAGGATAGGATAGGATAGGATAGGATAGGATAGGATAGGATAGGATAGGATAGGATAGGATAGGATAGGATAGGATAGGATAGGATAGGATAGGATAGGATAGGATAGGATAGGATAGGATAGGATAGGATAGGATAGGATAGGATAGGATTAACCCAGTTGGAAAAAGTTGAAATAACTTTTGGGTTGGTTTAGAAACTGAAAATTTCCTCTTCCATTTGTTTTAATGCTTCCCATTTCTGTGTTTCTTTTGTGAGGAATGGGAGGCAGTGAAATCAAGCAAGCAAACAGAAGAAAGGGCAACCCCATGGACCAGTAGAGGCTGGGAAGTAAATTGTGGGAAAGCAGCACAGATGAGAGGGACCTGTTGGATAGGAGGATGATCATGAGCCAGCAATGTGCCCTTGTGACCAGGAAGGCCACTGGCATCCTGG
The DNA here is from genome assembly GCF_026170545.1 of Melanerpes formicivorus. NCBI lineage: Eukaryota > Metazoa > Chordata > Aves > Piciformes > Picidae > Melanerpes > Melanerpes formicivorus. Next base: position 1,376,555 of record NW_027142406.1, on the reverse strand, counting down.
GGTGGATTAGAAAAGCTGTGGTTAGTAGGTTTAGAGAGATTTTCTTCCCCCTCTACTGTGCCCTGCTGAGGCTACATCTGGAATATTGTGTCCAGATCTGAGCCCCTCAGTTCAAGCAGGATCTCAGGGAACTGCTTGAAAGAGTCCAGCTCAGAGCCACAAAGCTGCTGAAGGCAGTGGACCATCTCCCTGCTGAGGACGGGCTGAGGGACCTGGGGCTTTACAGCTTGGACCAGAGGAGCCTGAGGGGTGACCTCATTCCTGTTGATAAAGATGTGCAGGGCAGTGTTGGGAGAACAGAGCCAGGCTCTGCTCAGGGATGTTCAGTGACAGAACAAGGGGCAATGGGGGCAAACTGGGACAGAGGAGGTGCCATGGGAACAGAAGGAAAAGTTTTTTCCCTGTGAGGGTGCCAGAGCCCTTGAGCAGGCTGCCCAGAGAGGTTTTGGAAGCTCCTTCTCTGGAGACATTCAAAACTCACCTGGATGTGTTCCTGTGTGATCTGCTCTAGGTGATCCTGCTCTGGCAGGGGGGGTGGACTGGCTGAACTTTTGAGGTCTCTTCCAACCCCTAACATTCTGTGACTCTGTATGATTCTGTGAAAGGACTTTTCTGAGGCATTGCAGTGATTCTGCAGACTATCTGAAAAACATTTGTTAGTTGCAGAGCAAAACTGTCAGCAGAAGGCAGCCCTACACAATCTTCATGTGCTAAATCCCATGTTGCTGTGGCTTATCGGTGTGGGGAATAGCACACTGGATTCCAGGTGATATCATTTCCGGATTCCAGGCAAATTGTATCTTTGTCAGTACCAGGATCTTGTTCAGATGGTAGTTTCAGACCCTAAAAGCAGAGCACTCATTAATCATAGGATTGTTAGGGTTGGAAGGGACCTCAAGGATCATCTAGCTCCAATTAATACAAATGGAATGGAATGGAATGGAATGGAATGGAATAGAATAGAATAGACCAGGTTGGAAAAGACCTTTGAGATCAGCTCCAGGCTGAACAACCTCAATTTTCCCAGTTTCACAGAAGAGGTGTTCCAACCTCTCTCTGATCATCATTGTGTCTTTCCTCTGTACCTGTTCCAACAGCTCTGTGTCCTTCTCATCACAGAATCACATGGAATTAACCAGGTTGGAAAAGACCTTCAAGATCATCAGGTCCAACCTATCACTCAACACCATCTAATCAACTAAACCATGGCACCAAGTGCCTCATCCAGTCTCTTCCTAAACACCACCAGGGATGGTGACTCCACCACCTCCCTGGGCAGCACATTCCACTGATCAATCTCTCTTTCTGGGAAGAACTTCTTCCTAACATCCAGCCTAAACCTCCCCTGGCTCAGCTTGAGAGTATGTCTTCTTGCTGTGGTGCTGGTTGCCTGGGAGAAGAGACCAACCCCCACCTGGCTACAACCTCCCTTGTAGATGTCAATAAGGTCTCCCCTGAGCCTCCTCTTCTCCAGGCTAAACACCCCCAGCTTCCCCAGCTTCTCCTCATCGGGCTTGTGCTCCAGAGCCCTCCCCTGCCTTGTTGCCCTTCTCTGGACACGTTTGAGCAACTCCACATCCTTCTTGATTTATGCTGGGGACACCAGAATTAGATACAGTATTCAAGGTGGGGTCTCAGCAGAACAGAGTCAAGGGGCTTAATCCCCTCTCTTGCCCTGCTGGCCACACTCCTCTGGTTGCAGCCCAGCACACAGCTGTCTTTTGGGCTGTAGGATGCCACTGCCAGCTCATGGTGAACTTCTCATCAGTACACCCAAGTCTCTTCTCTCTTTATTTAGCTGAAGTTGTATGTAGAGAGAGCCTTACATAAACCCAAATAAGGATCTGTGATCTAAAAGTAGAGGCAGAATGACTTTTATTAGCAAAATCAGTCTCACAGCCTACATTAATAGTTTCATAGTTTCATAGTTTCATTCAGGGTTGGAAGGGACCACAAGGATCATCTAGTTCCAACCCCCCTGCCATGGGCAGGGACACCCCACACTAGATCAGGCTGGACAGAGCCTCATCCAGCCTGCTCTTAAACACCCCCAGGGACGGGGCCTCGACCACCTCCCTGGACAACCCATTCCAGGGTTTCACCACTCTCATGGTGAAGAACCTCCTCCTCACATCCAGCCTGAATCTCCCCACCTCCAGCTTCATTCCATTCCCCCTAGTCCTATCACTACCTGATATCCTGAGAGGTCCTTCCCCAGCCTTCCTGTAGGCCCCCTTCAGATACTGGAAGGCGACAATTAGGTCTCCTCGGAGCCTTCTCTTCTGCAGACTGAACAGCCCCAACTCCTTCAGTCTGTCCTCACAGGAGAGGTGCTCCAGCCCTCTGATCATCCTCGTGGCCCTTCTCTGGACACGCTCCAGCACCTCCACATCCCTCTTGTAATAGGGGCTCCAGAACTGGACACAGTACTCCAGGTGGGGTCTCACCAGGGCTGAGTAGAGGGGGAGGATCACCTCCCTCGACCTGCTAGCCACACTTCTCCTGATGCAGCCCAGGATCTGATTGGCTTTGCGGGCTGCAAGTGCAATTAACAAGCCACACACCTGATCTACCATACCATCAGCAAAAAAACTCTCTTGGTATCCCTTTGGTGGTAAGGGTTGAGTGGGTTCACACCTTTCCCAGGAACTGCTCAGGCTACCCACAGACCTCTTGATCATCGTCTGCATCCATCATGAGCCTACCAGGCCTGTGCCTAGCAATATAATTTACAGCTCTATTTATGCAAACCTTTATTACAGATATTCTGCTGCTAGGAAAACAGTGACAAGAAAAAGAAAAACAAAAACCCCAACAGCTAGCTTTCCCTAGCTTTTATTTTTAGTTTTTGTGACACAGATGAGGGAAATGTGGGTTGAGACCAAATGTCTAAATATATTTTTGCCCATACATGAATAAATCTAGGGAGCCTTGGGTACAAGAGTTATCTTCATCTCCCACAGCAGCTCCCACAACAAATACAGTCCCTCAATTTTGTTTTTGGCAGTGCATCCAACGTTATCATTGAGACAAAATTAATTAGTGCTATCTTTCCCATTTCACAGGCAGGAAAGGAGCTTTAGATAGGTTCATTCTTCTTTTACTAAAGAATGGGCCTGGAGCACCTCTCCCACAAGGACAGGCAGAGGGAGCTGGGGTTGTTCAGCCTGGAGAAGAAAAGGCTCCAGGCAGACCTAAGAGCAGCATTCCAGTACCTGAAGGGGATTGTAAGAAGGCTGCAGGGGAACTGTTTGCAAAGGCCTGCAGTGAGAGGACAAGGGGCAATGGTTTGAAATGAAAGAAGAGCAGATTTAGATTGGATGTGAGAAAGAAGTTATTTAGAATGAGGGTAGTGAAACACTGCAACAGGTTGCCCAGGGAGGTAGCTGATGCCCCATCCCTGGAGATACTCAAGATCAGCTTGGAGAAGGCTCTGAGCAACCTGATCTAGAGGAGGATGTCCCTGCTGACTGTAGGGTGGTTGCAATAGATAACCTTTGGAGGTCCCTTCCAAGGCAAACCTTTCTACGATTCTGTGATACCCAAGGTCAAAATTACAATGAAAGTGGCTCAGGGGAGACCTTATTGCTCTCTACAGATACCTGAAGGGAGGTTGTAGCCATGCGGGGGCTGCTCTCTTCTCCCAGGCAACCACCAACAGAAGAAGAGGACACAGTCTCAAGCTGCACCAGGGGAGGTTTAGACTGGGAGACTGGGTGTTAAGGAGAAATTCTTCGTAGACAGAGTGATTGGCCATTGGAATGTGCTGCCCAGGGAGGTGGTGGAGTCACCATCATTGGAGGTGTTCAGGAAGAGACTGGATGGAGCACTTGGTGCCATGGCTTAGTTGATTAGATGGTGTTGGATGATAGGTTGGTCCTGATGATCTTGAAGGTTTCTTTCAGCATGGCTTATGCTATGCTATGCTATGCTATTCTATTCTACTCTATTCTATTCTATTCTACTTTGCTTCTAAGAGTCAGCTTCAACAAATACATCTCGGATTAAAACCTGCATGATTTAGTTGTTAGGAGGTGTTAGGTATTAGGTAGGACTAGATGATCTCTGAGGTCTTTTCCACCCTGGTTGATTCTATGATTCTGTGTGTTGCCTTTGCTGGTCTCACATCATGGCAGTTCCATGTTCATCAGTAGTGCTATAATAAAATTTAAAAAATGCAGTAAAAAAAAGAAGAAGAAAAGTTAATTTTGGCAGCATAAACAAGTCCTTAATGCCTTTCCCAATAGTTTAAATGCAGATCCTGAGGGAATTAGGAATCCAAACACAGGTTAGTGACCTTAACCACTGGACACTCCTTTCTGACTAGTTGGACACTTAACAAGAAGTCCTGCAAAACTTCTGGGAAGTGTCAGCTTTCAGCTGGCCTCATTAGGACTTAAAGTCCTGAGTGCTTGCAAAGCCACAAGCGTGGTGTGCATGATGCTGAAGTCGAGTTCTGATAAGGGGCACACAAGTTTGTGCCCCTGTACTCTGCAGTGGCCAGGACACACCTTGAGTCTTGTGTCCAGTTCTGGGCCTCTCAGTTTAAGAAGGATATTGAGACACTTGAACGTGTCCAGAGAAGGGCAATGAGGCTGGGGAGGGGTCTGGAGCACAGCCCTGTGAGGAGAGGCTGAGGGAGCTGGGGTTGCTTAGCCTGGAGAAGAGAAGGCTCAGGGGAGACCTTCTTGCTGTCTACAACTCCCTGAAGGGTGGTTGTAGCCAGGAGGGAGTTGGTCTCTTCTCTCAAGCAACCAGCACCAGAACAAGAGGACACAGTCTCAAGCTGTGCCAGGGGAAGTGGCAGGCTTGAGGTGAGGAGAAAGTTTCACTGAGAGAGTTGTTAGACATTGGAATGTGCTGCCCAGGGAGGTGGTGGAGTCCCTATCCCTGGAGGTGTTCAAGAGGGGATTTGACGTGGCACTTGGTGCCATGGTCTAGTCATGAGGTCTGTAGTAACAGGTTGGACTTGATGATCTTTGAGGTCTCTTTCAACCTTGGTTATTCTGTGTTTCTGTGATTCTGTGATTAAAACAAACCAAACAAACAAACAAAAAACTGCATGAAAAGCCTTGGTTTCGATTTGTTGTGCATTATTCAGTTAGTTATGGTAGCTTTCTAATTGTTGCTGCTATTGCAATAACATCTGGAGGCCTTCATCAAGATCTGGCCTTGCTGCCCCGAGACTCTGCAAGACACAACTTTTCTGAGTTGCAGGGAATGAGACCCTGCAGACTTCATCATGTAAGGGGAGAGGAAGTGGGGACATGCTTCTGGCATCTGGGGCTGGCAGGCAACCAATAGGCTCTGGGATTGTCCGATGGGCACATGTCCAGTCAGGAGAAGGGCCACGGCACAAGGCTGCAGCTGAAAACAAAACCTTCTCGCAAGGCTGCTTTCACACGCGAGCCCAGGAGGTGAAACACTCAGCTGCAGCACAGGCACATGACGTTTGTCATGCTCTGTGACCTCAGTTAATCCAGCCTGTAGGTTTGCAGAGCAGGAAAGGGGCCACAACAGCGCTTGGTTAAAAGCAGGAGGTTTGGCCTCCCCTGCTCGGGAGTGATAGGAGCCTCCTGCTTAGCGCTCAAGGTCTGACGGAGCGCATGCAGAGGCACGAAGATGTCAGTCCTCACCTCACAGAGCTCAGAATGAGACAGAAAGGATTTAAAATGTGTCTGGAGAACACAAGGGAGGAGAGGGGGAAGGCTGACACGAGAAAGGGGGGGGGGGATTGTATTTGTGTGCATAGCTGGGTGTTCAACTCACAGACATGCCCTCAGGCAGTCTATACCAGGAAACAAAGCAGTGAGCAGTACTTGTAAATATATATTTTTTGCTAACTTAAACTGTAAACAGTGCTGACAGCTGGGAGAAGAGCAAAGATGGGGGAGGGGGGAAAGAGAAGAGAGATTTATTTATTTATTTAAATGTCTCATGAAGAAACCAATTTGTCAGTCTCTGAACCGGCGAAAAAATGCGCTGGCATCAGGCCACAAAACAGTTTCTGCATGACACATGCTGACAATCAAGGTTTGTTGTTTGGGTTTGTTCTTTTTTGGTGATTTTTTGGTTGGGTTTTGTGTGGGTTTTTTTTTGTCACTGAATGACACCATTTCACAAAGCAGTGAAAGATCTTCAGTTAAGGGGAAGAGCCTTGCAGTGGTTCAAACCAGAGTAATGACAGTAGTCAGTGATGCAGTGATGGAATCATAGAACTGTTAGAGTTGGAAGACACCTCAAGGATCAGCCAGTTCCAAACCCCCTGCCATGGGCAGGGACACCTCACACTACAGCAGGTTGCTCACAGCCACATCCAGCCTGGCCTCCAAAACCTCCAGGGATGAGGCTTCCACCACCTCCCTGGGCAACCTGTGCCAGTGTCTCACCACCCTCATGGGGAAGAACTTTGTCCTGACATCCAATCTGAATCGACCCATTTCTAGTTTTGTTCCATTCCCCCCAGTCCTATCACTCCCTGACAACCTAAAAAGTCCCTCCCCAGCTTTCTTGTAGCCCTTTTCATTTACTGGAAGGCCATAATAAGATCTCCTCGGAACCTTCTCTTCTCCAGACTGAACAGTCCCAATAAGATAGAATGATAGAAGCATAGAAGCATAGAATCATAGAAGGGTTTGTTTGGAAAGGACCTGTAAAGATCATCTAGCCCAACAACTCCTGCAGTAAGCAGGGACGTCCTCAAACAGATCAGGTTGCCCAGAGCCCTGTCAAGCCTCTTTTATACTGTAGAAGGTTTGCCCATCTAGGCAGCCTTTATGGTCAGACACAAAATCTTTCATCCAAGACTTTTAAATATTGATCCCTTACATCCTTTGGAAAATACTGTTTGTTCTTATGATTCCACTGCAAGGATATTATCCTTTAGCTCCTTGTCTTTCTACTACCTAATAACCAGATGAGACTCTTGCATTGTGGCAACCACACGGTCCCAAATCACTCAAAAAAGGTTTTGAATCAGAAAAGTCTGATGAAAAGTCTGGATGAGGCTCTGGCCAGGCTGATCTAGTGTGAGGTGTCCCTGCCCATGGCAGTGGGAGGTTGGAACTAGATGATCCTTGTGGTCCCTTCCAACCCTGACTGATACTATGATACTGTGAATCAGATCTGAGCTGTGTGGAAGGAAAGCCTAGTCACTTCAAGCAATTAAACAGTTTGTGCTTCTAAACATCTTTTTCTGTTTGTTTATTTCTTATAAAGTTCAAGTCAAGCAAGCTGTTTTGATCTGTTGAACCCAGAATATTTTCAGATGGTCAAACTGTAAACTTTTTGACATTGACTCATGGGGGCTTTTTTCTTTCCCCCCCCAGATTCATGGCTTTTAACTCTTTGTGACTCCCTCATCATTTGGGATTCCTCTTCTCAGTTTTTAAAGAGGGCTTCCTGTTACAGGTTAAGCACTAAGTGTCTCATCATAGAGAAGAAGACCTCCAGAAGGACCAGAGAGTACAAGGGGGTGGAGACAGGGTAACCTTTGCTATTTCATTCCCGGCATGCTGCATCTCCCTGTATAAAGGGTGTTTACAATCTGTTCTTTCTCTTTTCCTCTCTTCCTACTCTGCTGTGATGAGGCCACTTCTGGAATATTGTGTCCCATGCTGGGCCCCTTGATTCAAGAAGAACCTCAGGGAACTGCTTGAATCAATCCAGTGCAGAGCCACAAAGATGTTGAAGGGAGTAGAACATCTTGATGATCTCTGAGGTGTTTTCCAGCTCTATTGATTCTATGATTCTATGATTTTATCTTCCTTATGAGGAGAGAGTGAGGGAGCTGGGGCTCTTTAGCTTGGAGAGACTAAGGGGTGAACTGATTCATCTTTATAAACATGTAAAGGGTGATTGCCAAGAGACTGGAGCCCGGCTCTGCTGGGTGACGCCCAGTGACGGCACAAGGGGCAATGGGTGGAAGCTGAGGCAGAGGAAGTTCAATGGAAACAGGACGAAGATTTATTTCCCTGTGAGGGTGACAGAACACTGGAACAGGCTGCCCAGGGGGGTTGTGGAGTCTTCTTCTCTGGAGATACTCAAGACCTGCCTGGATGTGTTCCTGTGTGACAGGCTCTGGGTGAAACTGCTCTGGCAGGGGGATCAGATTGGATTGTCTTTTGAGGTCCCTTCCAACCCCTCACACTCTGTGATTCTATGACTCTCTCTGCTCTAGCAGTGGTGACTTCTGTTATGTCTGTGGCAGCATGGGGGAGTCCAACCAACACCAGAACAAGAGGACACAGTCTCAAGCTGCACCAGGGGAGGTTTAGGCTGGATCTTAGGAAGAGGTTCTTCACAGAAAGAGAGATTGGCCATTGGAATGTGCTGCCCAGGGAGGTGGTGGAGTCACTATCAGTGGAGGTGTTTAGGAGAGACTGGATGGGGTGCTTGGTGCCATGGTTTAGTGGATTAGATGGTGTTGTTGACAGGTTGGACTTGATGATCCTCAAAGGTATTTTCCATCCTGATTAATTCTATTCTATTCCTATATCTTCCTTCTCTGTGTACAGTTCTGTTCAATATAGGTTCCTTCACTCAGTGAACAGAATATTTGACTGCACTTTAATTTGGTGTTTAAAATGCATATTCTGTTCTTCTTTACCTTAAAGTCCAGTCAGTGAAGTAAGCTTTTTTTTTTGGCTTAAATAGGCTGACAGGGTCTTGAAGTCTACACAGAGAAGTTAAGCATTGCAACAGACATTTCTGTTGAGTGAAAAGAGAGAAGGCTCTGAGGTGACCTCATTGTGGCCTTCCAGTATCTGAAGGGGGCTACAAGAAGGCTGGGGAGGGACTGCTCAGGATCTCAGGGAGTGATAGGACTAGGGGGAATGGAATGAAGCTGGAGGTGGGGACATTCAGCCTGGAGGTGAGGAGGAAGTTCTTCCCCATGAGAGTGGTGAAGCCCTGGAATGGGTTGTCCAGGGAGGTGGTTGAGGCCCTGTCCCTGGAGGTGTTTAAGCGCAGGCTGGATGAGGCTCTGGCCAGCCTGATCTGGTGTGGGGTGTCCCTGCCCATGGCAGGGGGGTTGGAACTGGATGATCCTTGTGGTCCCTTCCAACCCTGACTGATACTGTGATGCTATGATTCTATGAATCCAACTTCATGTTTGAAGGGATGTCAGGCTGATGTTATCTCATAGCCATAAAATTTCCAATACAGTAACAAAGATCCTAAACATGAATTTCTTCTATACCACTTAAATAACATCATCTCAGCTTTACAGAGCCCTGAGGAACTACATCAGCTCCAGAACTAGAGTAGAGGCATAAATCTCTCCTAATCTGCATAATTTTCTGCATTCAAAGCCTGGCCTCTTTTGTCCACCTGGGTTAAAGCTTTCTTTGGAGCTTTTTGAAGCCAGGAAGCACCTGCTTGACAACATGAGAAGAGGGCTCCATGGTTCTCAGCTCCTGTCACTTCCTCTGGAAGCTGTTCTGCAGAGACTGCAGAGGGAAACATTTTATACCTAATGGTTGAGTAGACATCAGGAGGAACTGGGTCTGTGAGAGAGACAATGAACTAATGGTTGTGTCCTACAGAGACCCAGAGGCTACAAGAGTGATGATGGGGCAAAATCCAGAAGTTTTTCTCCATGTCTTATAATACATATAACAACACATTTATATATGATATAAATAATAACATGTAGCTCATCTTGCCCAGTTGCTGCCAATCTTTGTAACACATGAGGCTTCTGCAGTGATGCAGTCTGTTTATCTGTTCATAAGAACCTCCCAACAAGTTTTGCACTTGGCCAATGTTGAGAGAGGATGTTAAGGAGTTTGGCTTTTACAAAGGTAGTGGAAACAGATGGTCAAAGAGAAAAAAAAATGGGTGTGCTGTGTTTGTGCTCTCACTGAGGGGAGTCCAGCCAAGAGAGAGAAACTTGGAGACTCCAATACCAGAAGATCCAGATCCAAACTACTTCAGGAGCTTCAGATGCAGTTTGACTGTTTAGGAGACCAAAGAAATTAACCACAAATCAACAAGCCACGGTAAAACCAACTTCATTATTGGTACTACTCAAGGAAGCACACCATGAATTTATGTGGTGTAGTGGGTTGAGAACAGAACCGGTTGCCCAGGGAGGTAGTTAAGGCCCCATCCCTGAGGAGATTCAGGGTGAAGCTCAACAGTGCTCTGGGCAGCCTGATCTAGTGGAGGATGTCCCTGCTGACTGCAGAAGACTAAATGACCTTTGGAGGTCCCTTCCAATTCAAACCATTCTCTGATTCTATGATACTACTGCAGACTGGTTTTTGCCATTGAGAGTTCAATGTGCAACCTCTCAAGAGATCCAGACCCAGGACCTGCTATGGCTGCTGCTTCCAGCTCTTTGTTAGGGAATCATAGAATCGTAGAATCAGTTAGGGTTGGAAGGGACCACAAGGATCATCTAGTTCCAACCCCCCTGCCATGGGCAGGGACACCCCACACTAGATCAGGCTGCCCAGAGCCTCATCCAACCTGGGCTTAAACACCTCCAGGGGCAGGGCCTCAACCACCTCCCTGGACAACCCATTCCATGGCTTCACCACTCTCATGGGGAAGAACTTCCTCCTCACCTCCAGCCTGAATCTCCCCACCTCCAGCTTCATTCCATTCCCCCTAGTCCTATCACTCCCTGAGATCCTGAGCAATCCCTCCCCAGCCTTCTTGTAGCCCTCTTCAGATACTGGAAGGCCACAATGAGGTCACCTCAGAGCCTTCTCTTCTGCAGACTGAACAGCCCCAACTCCTTCAGTCTGTCCTCACAGCAGAGCAGCTCCAGCCCTCTGACCATCCTCCTGGCCTTTCTCTGGACACCTTCCAGCACCTCCAGATCCTTCTTGTAGTAGGGGCTCCAGAGCTGGAGGCAGTACTCCAGGTGGGGTCTCAGCAGAGCTGAGCAGAGGGGGAGAATCACCTCCCTTGCCCTGCTGGCCACACTTCTCCTGATGCAGCCCAGGATCTGATTGGCTTTGCAGGCTGCAAGTGCACACTGAGAGCTCCTGGTGAGCTTCTCCTCCCCCAGCACCTCCAAGCCTCTCTCCTCAGGGCTGCTTTCCAGCCAGTCCCTGCCCAGCCTGGATTTGTGCCTGGAATTGCCTCGACCCAGATGCAGGACCCTGCACTTGCTCTGGTTGAACCTCATGAAGGCCTTGTGCAGCTGAGTCTGAGAGGTGTCCCTGCCCATGGCGGGAAGGTTGGAGTAGGTGATCTCAGAGGTCGTTTCCAACCTGAGCCTTCTATGATTCATAACTGAGCTGGTACAAATTTTCTATGTGTTCCATTTAAAAATTGTTTCTTTGATCATTTTTCCATCAGTAGACCAAGCACAAGCTGAACTAGAGGAGGAACATCTTCACTATGAGTAGAATAGCATAGCACAGCACAGCACAGCATAGCATAGCGTAGCGTAGCATAGCATAACATAGCATGGAATTAACCAGGTTGGAAAAGACCTCAGAGATCATCAAGTCCAACCTATCACCCAACACCATCTAATCAACTAAACCATGGCACCAAGCACCCCATCCAGTCTCTTCCTAAACACCTCCAGTGATGGTGACTCCACCACCTCCCTGGGCAGCACATCCCAATGGGCAATCTCTCTTTCTGGGAAGAATTTCTTTCTAACATTCAGCCTAAACCTTCCCTGGTGCAGCTTGAGACTGTGTCCTCTTGTTCTGGTGCTGGTTGCCTGGGGGAAGTGACCCACCCCCACCTGGCTACAACCTCCCTTCAGGCAGTTGTAGAGAGCAAGACGGTCTCCCCTGAGCCTCCTCTTCTCCAGGCTAAGCAACCCCAGCTCCCTCAGCCTCTCCTCACAGGGCTGTGCTCCAAACCCCTCCCCAGCTTTGTTGCCCTTCACAGAGCATTAGAACAGGCTTCCTGGAGAGGTTGTGGAGTCTCCTTCTTTGGAGACTTTAAAGACCTGTGCTAGATTCTGTGATCCTGCTCTGGCAGGGGGATTGGATTTGATCATCTCCAGAGGTCCCTTCCAGCCTCTGACATCCTGTGATCCTGTGATCTCCCACGACAAGCATGTTAACCCTGTGAAAAGACAGTGCATCAGGATTATTCACCTGAATATTTGAAGAATGTGAATATTGGCAGGGGAGCATCAACAAGAGAAAGAAAGGAAGCCCCTGCTTTTGTTACTCATGCTGGGTTTGCTGAAGTTTAACTGTATCAGCTGCATGGAGTTTCCTCCAGTAGAAAATAGCTTTTGAGAAAGAAGCAAAGGAGAGGGAACCTCAAGAGCCCACAGTAAGAATTTTTTGAATTAGCTACTGGGCTGAAAGTATCAAAGGAAATATTTGCCCAGGAAGTAATTTATCCTTGAGAAGCCACTGTTAACTGAAAAATACAATCCTCTTTGGCAACTGTTCCAGAGAATAGCAACCAAGGAAAAAAAGAATCTCCTGTGTTGAATTACTTTTAAAATTCCCTTGAATGAAAGCAAATAGTATAGCTATGAACTGAGCCAGAGGCTGCTGTTCAGTTAGATACAGAATTTAAGGGAGTTTGTAGTAGGTTCAACAAGACCAAGTGCAAGGTCCTGCATGTGGGTCGGGGCAATCCCAAGCACTGATATAGGCTGGGCAGGGACTGGCTTGAGAGCAGCCCTGAAGAAAAGGACTTGGGGGTGCTGGGGGAGGAGAAGCTCAACATGAGCCAGCAGTGAGCACTTGCAGCCCAGAAAGCCAATCCCATCCTGGGCTGCATCAAGAGAAGCAGAGCCAGCAAGTCAAGGGAGGTGATTCTCCCCCTCTGCTCCACTCTGGTGAGACCACACCTGGAGTACTGTGTCCAGTTCTGGAGCCCCTGTTACAGGAAGTATCTGGAAGTGCTGGAACATGTCCAGAGAAGGGCCAGGAGGATGATCAGAAGGCTGGAGCTCCTCTCCTATGAGGACAAAATGAGGGAATTGGGGCTGTTCAGTTTGGAGAAGAGAAGTATGTGAAGGGGGCTACAAAAAGCTGGGGAGGGACTTTTTAGGGTGTCAGGGAGTGATAGGACTGGGGGGAAATGGAACAAAACTAGAAATGGGTAGACTCAGACTGGATGTTATGAAGAAGTTCTTCCCCGTGAGGGTGGTGAGACACTGGCACAGGTTGCCCAGGGAGGTGGTGGGAGCCTCATCCCTGAAGGTTTTGAAGGCCAGGCTGGATGTGGCTGTGAGCAACCTGCTGTAGTGTGAGGTGTCCCTGCCCATGGCAGGGGGGTTGGAACTGGCTGATCCTTGAGGTCCCTTCCAACCCTAACAATTCTATGATTCCATGAGTCCTGTAGTGATGTTATTTTCTCCCTTTCACATATATTTATACCATCTGAACCAGCCATACAGATCATAAAATCACGGCATGGTCTGGCTTAGAATAGAATAGAATAGAATAGAATAGAATAGAATAGAATAGAATAGAATAGAATAGAATAGAATAGAATAGAATAGAATAGAATAGAATAGAATAGAATAGAATAGAATAGACCAGGTTGGAAGAGACCTTCAAGATCATCCAACACCACCCAACCAACTAACCCATGGCACCAAGCACCCTGTCAAGTCTCCTCCTGAACACCTCCAGTGATGGCGACTCCACCACCTCCTCAGGCAGCCCATTCCAATGGCCAATCTCTCTCTCACCTCCAACCTAAACCTCCCCTGGCGCAGCCTGAGACTGTGTCCCCTTGTTCTGGTACTGGCTGCCTGGGAGAAGAGACCAACCTCTGCCTGTCTACAACCTCCTTTCAGGTAGTTGTAGACAGCAAGAAGGCCTCCCCTGAGCCTCCTCTTCTCCAGGCTAAGCAATCCCAGCTCCCTCAGCCTCTTCTCACAGGGCTGTGTTCCAAACCCCTCACGAACTTCGTTGTCCTTCTCTGGACACGCTCCAGCAAGTCAACCTCCTTCCTAAACTGAGGAGCGCAGAACTGGACACAGGACTCAAGGTGTGGCCTAACTGGTGCAGAGCACAGGACAGAATGACCTCCCTGCTCTTGCTTGCTACACTGTTCCTAATGCAGGCCAGGATGCCATTGGCCCTCCTGGCCACCTAGGCACACTGCAGGCTCATGTTCAGCCAGCTGTCAATCAGTACCCCCAGGTCCCTCTCTGCCTGGCTGCTCTCCAGCCACTCTGACCCCAGCCTGTAGCACTGCCTGGGGTTGTTGTGGCCAATGTGCAGAACCCGGCACTTGGATGTGTTCAATCTCCTGCACTTGAACTCTGCCCATCTGTCCAGCCTGTCAAAGTCTCTCTGCAGAGCCTCTCTACCCTCCAGCAGATCAACCCCTTGCCCTGGCTTGGTGTCATCAGCAAATTTACTGATTTACTCAATGCCCTCATCCAGATCGTCAATAAAGATGTTAAAGAACACAGGGCCCAGCACTGATCCCTGGGGGACTCCACTACTGACTGGCTGCCAGCTGGATGTGGCACCATTCACCACCACTCTTTGGGAAGGGACCTCCAAAGTCCTCATCCAGTCCAACCCCCTCTGCAGTAAGCAGGGGCATCTTCAACTAGATCAGGTTGCTCAGAACCTTGTCAAGCATGACCTTGAATATGTCCAGGGGTGGGGCCCAAATCCCCTGGGCAATCTGTTCCACTACCCTTATGGTGCAGAACATCCAATGTTCCTAACATCCAATCTAAATTTGCCCTCCTCTATCTACTGATAGTTTGGGGTCAGAATGGGAAAGGATGATGCCAGCTGTTATGCTATGACTGCTGTCTTCATTGTCTTAGGAAATCATGCCTCAAGAGTTTTCTGGCTCATTCTGTACACACAGATAACTCCATCAAGAAGGGTAAAAGTTCACTCACTATAAAGAACTTGAGTCCAAGTTTCACAGCAGAGATTCACATTTCCCTCAAATTTAAGAGAAAGATTGTTGAGAAATGAAGATCTTAGTTTCAGCTTCTTCACACAAAGCACAGACAAAAGGGCAAGAAGATAGTTTGGGTTTGCCTCCTTTTTTGTTCAGAAATGTCCATATTCTTCCTTCATTTTTTTCCTGTTTCTTTCCATCTGAGATGGAATGATCTTCTAAATACTGAGTCATATTTTATTCTAACTTGTACCAAGGAAAGTCTGAAGTAGCTCCACTCAAGTCAATAGAAACTATTTTAAGGCTAAACAAGCAACTTAATCAGAAGACACAGCATTGTTTCTTACATTTCCCCCCCCCCCCCCCCCATCTCTTTGGAATCCTGTTGATTGTGAGCATTAGCACCTGACTCATTCCCTAGTGGATTCCCTCATAACAACTTACCAGGACTGACATTAGCTTAACAGAAAACTCAGCCAGCTCAGACTCTATGCCAGATTATGACCTCAGTTAGATGCAACTCAGGTCCACAGTCGCCTGCTGTCTGCATGACCAAAAGCAGAATTTGGCCCTGGGCTTTAATTTTTGAGCTCCATATTAGCAAATTGTTTCCAAACATGATACCATTCAAGAAATTTAAAGGGGAATAAATGTTCTTTGCAATTTTCCTTTGTTTCTAGCAGTCCCAAAATATGTGTTTGATCTTTTCTAAACAAGTCTGGCACAGTACTCTGCTTATAAATCCAACCTTGACACATGCATCTGAATCCAACAGTTTGATGATCAGAACCGCTGACTTGACCTCCATCAGGAATAGTGTGGCCAGCAGGAGCAGGGAAGTCATTGTGCCCCTGGACTCAGCACTGGTTAGGCTACACCTTGAGTCCTGTGTCCAGTTCTGGGCCCCTCAATTTAAGAAGGACATTGAGACTCTTGAACGTGTCCAGAGAAGGGCAACAAGGCTGGGGAGAGATCTGGAGCACAGCCCTGTGAGGAGAGGCTGAGGGAGATGGGGGTGTTTAGCTTAGAGAAGAGGAGGTTCAGGGGAGACCTTCTTGCTGTCTACAAGTACCTGAAAGGTGGGGGATTGGTCTCTTCTCCCAGGCAACCAGTGATAGAACAAGAGGACACAGTCTCAAGCTGTGCCAGGGGAAGTTTAGGCTTGAGGTGAGGAGAAAGTTCTTCACAGAGAGAGTTGTTGGCCATTGGAATGTGCTGCCCAGGGAGGTGGTGGAGTCACCATCACCGGAGGTGTTCAAGAGGGGATTGGACGTGGCACTTCAAGCCATGGTTTAGCAGTCATGAGGTGTTGGGTGACAGGTTGGACTTGCTGATCTCTGAGGTCTTTTCCAACCTGGTTGATTCTATGATTCTATGACCTGACAAGTTCCCTTCTGCTTTCCATTCACCTGTATCTTATCTGAAGCCACACTGTGAGCTCGAAATCACAAACTGTGCCTCTGCATGTATGCAGACAGGAAAGTGGCCTTCATGACATGGTCAGAGAAGTCAGTTCTGAGGTTTGACATGCTTTCATCCCAGAAATGTAGGTTTAGGGTTAGATAAAGGGAGCATGGGACAGAGAAGAGGCACATGTCTGATTTTGCCTTTTTCTAGGAGAGCATCTAATTAGGTGCAGGCTTCCCATCAGTGGCAGTGGTAGGAAAGCTCACCTTCTACTGAACAAGTCCTTTACTCCTGCTTGTAACTCAGCAAAGCTCTTTATGTTCCCATTGTCAGAGAGGCCTGAGAACTTATTGTCCCCACGTGTTCACCTCCCAAAAGCTCCTAAGGATGTGATTGTTTTCTTTTGTTTGGTTTTTGCAGTGGGCTGCCTTCCATATTTTCTAGCAACAGCTTGAGATCAGGTTAGGAAGATGCTGGGCTTTCACAGGTTAAAGTGAACGTGCTCCTCTATTTTGCTAAACCTGACAATATCCTGTGTGAAAATTTTGACACAAAACCTTCACTTGGAATCTGTCCAGAATCTGTACTTGATAACTTAAACTCACCACAGATTGCCAGGGCCAGTACCTAGTCAGGCAAGAATATGAGAGGAAAGGAGGAGCGTCCCTCTTTCCCCTCAGCTTTGCTCCCACGACTCTCCAGGTTCAGCTCGTTCAGCACAGCTCTGCCTGCAGCAAGGGGAGCAGGGGCTGCTCACCCAATACTCCCTGCTGAGAGGAAGTGGGTGGAGAGCAAATGTTAAGATGACAAAAGTGCAGAGAGCCCAAGCTTCACCCCACTCTGCTTCCTGGCGAGCCAAAGGAGCTGGCTGGGAGCATGGGAGAGTAAACTGCTCCACGAAGAAAAAAATACAGAAAGGATGAAATAATTGAGTCTTGTAGCAGAGCAAAGGGAGTGCATGTGATGGTGGAGGGAAAAGAGGGAGGAATTGTGACTCTTGACTCGCAATATATTCTCTACTCTGTTCCTGGGGAGATGCAGCTGTGCATCTCCCCTTGTATAGGCTATGCTGTAAAGTTACACCGCTGTCCAAAGTAAGCATCCCTAATTCTCCCACTTCCTGAAGCACAAGAGCATTTGGTTCCTTGTTAGTCAGGGATTTCTACTGTGCAAATTGAAATCTAGGACCAGGCTTTTCCTATGTGCAGAATTAAAAGCCTCTCCCTTGATTGTTTTGCTTGTTCCTGGGGAAAACTACTGAACTGTTACAGCTGATTTGCATTGGCCTGTTCCTCTTTTAAGGCTGATTCCAAGTTACTCTGAATTCCTCAAGGCACCTGAGATCTTCTGCAACAGCCATCCATGGATACCTTTGGCAACGCTTTCCACATCCTTTTCCTTCCCTCTGCTTGCTTCTCAGATCCTTCTGACTTCACTAGAGCAAGGACTCTTTCCCTGTCCTGCCACTTCAACAGGAATAAATATGGCATGGAAGTTCTTCTGATTTTGGCCAGATGACTCACTGGACTTTGGTCAGGGCCAGCAGAATGTTGGGAAGAACCTGAAGGAAGAAGTTGTTCCAGTGGGTGGAACTAACCGCAGCCTAAACCTCATGAGAGGAAGGTCTAAACGTTCACTCCCCCCTTTCTCTACACATGACTTTGGGCTTTCATAACCTTGGAAAAATCATATAATCTGCCTAGGCTTTAGTTGCCAAACTCTTAGTAGGATTCTTTCATGAAATACAGAGGGTGTCTATGACAAGAGGTGAACAAATGTCTGTTAAAAAAAAATCACAGTTTCTATCCCCACACCCTGACAGGTATGTTAATCCAGTCCCTTTTAGAGGTAGAATCAGAATTTCTTCAGCAAGAGCTTTCCTAAAAGGACATGCCAGGTCCTGACTGAGTAGGAAGAAGCAAGGCCAGCTGTTGGACACCTCCTGCTCATGCCCAGTTTAAAGCCTTGCTTTTCTCTCCACTATCTGGGTATCATATACCTAGCCAGAGACAGCCTGTGCTAAAGTACTCCCAATCCTCAATGTTTTGCTTTAAAGTATTTTTTGCTTTAAAGTTGATAGAAAGATGAACATGAGCCAGCAGTGTGCTCAGGTGGCCAAGACGGCCAATGGCATCCTGGCCTCGATCAGGAACAGTGTGGCCAGCAGGAGCAGGGAAGTCATTCTGGCACTGTACTCAGCACTGGCCAGGACACACCTTGTGTCCAGTTCTGGGCCCCTCAATTTAAGAAGAACATTGAGACACTTGAATGTGTCCAGAGAAGGGCAACAAGGCTGGGGAGGGGTCTGGAGCAGAGCCCTGTGAGGAAAGGCTGAGGGAGCTGGGGTTGCTTAGCCTGGAGAAGAGGAGGCTCAGGGGAGACCTTCTTGCTGTCTACAACTCCCTGAAGGAAGGTTGTAGCCAGCTGGGGGTTGGTCTCTTCTCCCAGGCAACCAGCACCAGAACAAGAGAACACAGTCTCAAGCAGCACCATGGGAGGTTTAGGCTGGGTGTTAGGAAGAAGTTCTATACAGAGAGAGAGATTGGCCATTGGAATGTGCTGCCCAGGGAGGTGGTGGAGTCAGCATCCCTGGAGGTGTTTAGGAAGAGCCTGGATGGGGTGTTTGGTGCCATGGTTTAGTTGATTAGATGGTGTTGGGTGATAGGTTGGACTTGGTGATATGAAATGTATTTTCTAACCTGGTTAATTCTATTCTATTCTATTCTATTCTATTCTATTCTATTCTATTCTATTCTATTCTATTCTATTCTATTCTAAGTTCCCCTTCAGGCAATCATTCCATGATTCTATGAAGGTGCAACCTTCACAGACGTCTTCTATTTGCTTGCTCCATTTCACTGCTTTCCATTCCTCACAAAAGAAAGACAGAAATGGGAAGCATTAAAACAAATGGAAGAGGAAATTTTCACTTTCTAAACTGACCCAACAGTTATTTGAATGTAAAATTGAGCAAAATGATTTATTTTTGACAGTTTTTCTCTTGAGTTTCCTGACATCAGAAAACCTAAACCCCTATCATTATATATATATATATATTTATATATATATTACATATATATGTAAACAAATAAATTATATATATATGTGTATATATATATATATAATATTTTTCCCCTAAAGGATATATTTGGAATGTGAATGTGAATAGGCATCAGACCATTCTACATCACAGGCTCTCTACAAGAGTGCACTTTCATAGCCCTTCTCCAAGCAGAGGGAGCTAGGAGAGGGACAAAATTCTGATAATCTGAGAGGGGTTTCCCTTTCTCCTCCTGGCATCAGGTTAGACAAAATCCACCTCAGGCATTTAAAAACAGACCAAGAGTATCTATTATAAATCATAGAATCATAGAATTGTCAGGGTTGAAAGGGACCTCAAGGATCAGCCAGTTCCAACCCCCCTGCCATGGGCAGGGACACCTCACACTACAGCAGGTTGCTCACAGCCATATCCAGCCTGGCCTTCAAAACCTCCAGGGATGAGGCTTCCACCACCTCCCTGGGCAACCTGTGCCAGTGTCTCACCACCCTCATGGGGAAGAACTTCTTCCTAACATCCAATCTGAATCTACCCACTTCTACTTTTTTTCCATTCCCCCCAGTCCTATCACTCCCTGACACCCTAAAATGTCCCTCCCCAGCTTTTCTTGTAGCCCCCTTCAGGTACTGGAAGGCCGCAACTAGGTCTCCTCAGAGCCTTCTCTTCTCCAGACTGAACAACCCCAGCTCTCTCAGTCTGTCCTCATAGGAGAGCAGCTCCAACCCTCTGATCATCCTTGTAGCCCTTCTTTGGACACATTCCAGCACCTCCAGATCCTTCCTGTACTAGGGGCTTCAGAACTGGACACAGTGCTCCAGAAAGGGTCTCATCAGAGCACTGTAGATGGAGAGAATCACCTCTCTTGACCTGCTGGCTATGCTTCTCCTGATGCAGCCCAGGATACAACTGGCCTTTTGGGCTGCAAGTGCTCACTGCTGGCTCCTGTTGAGCTTCTCATCCACCAGCACCCCCAGGTCCTCTTCTTCAGGGCTGCACTCAAGCTAATCACTGCTCAGGCTATGTCAATGCTTGGGATTGCTCTGACCCAGATGTAGAATCCTGCACTTCACCTTAACACATTCCATGGCCTCGCTTGCTCTTTCCTTAAGGATACACCAAATACAGTCATGCCTTTGATGTGTCCAAAGGCCAGGTTTCAACCTACACAGAACTGTGAGGAGGTGAAAGAAGTGAGTTTCATCTGGAGAGCTGCTCTTAACTTTAATTATGGAGAGCTTAAGCCCTCAAAGCATCTCTCTGACGAAAGCAAGAGGAACTGCAACTATTGCCTGATTTTCATACCAAACCATTAATCAGCCCTGCTTGAGCCAAAGTAGGTCCAGGTTGACTTGAAAGGTTAATGGATCTTCAAACTGTTTAAAAAAAAATAAATACTCAGATGTTCTTTCAGGACTGGCAGGAAACACGAAACCAGGCCTCTTTGGTGTGGCTTGGGCTCATTACAAACATCTTGCAGGCTTTGAAAACTGCTTTTGATGATCAGCCTGACTTCCCTTCCTTTCCTTTAAGCCCATTTCTCCTGATTGTTCTCCTTCACTCCACCCTGGAGTGAATGCTCTCTTTCACCAGTGCTTATGCTTTCAAGGCCTTTGCACTAGGTTTTCTGTCATGCCCCTTCTGTCAGCACATAGCAAAGCCTTCATGTTCAAGGCAGTTAAACAAGCCTTCTAGGCATTTCTGCTGCTCCTTCATAATCCCATTTTCATTTGACAATGCCTTCCAGCTTTCAAGCACCTTTCCCAGTTTTTCTGCTGTGTTCCCAATTTTTCTGCCATGTTAGGAAAGATTCCTTCCTCCCTCTGCAATGAAATTCCTCAGTATTTGCATTGATTATCTGGCCAACATCTTCATCAATGACATTGATGAGGGGACAAAGTGTCTGCTTAGCAAGTTTGCTGATGATACCAAGCTGGGAGGTTTGGCTGATACACCTGAAGTCTGTGCAGCCATTCAGTGAGACCTGGACGGACTGAGAGCTGGGCAGAGAGGGACTTGATGAGGTTCAACAAGGACAAGTGCAGAGTCCTGCACCTGGGAAGGAAGAATAAACTGCAGCAGTACAGGCTGGGAGGTGAACTCCTGGAGAGCAGCCCTGTGGAGAAGGATCTGGGAGTCCTGGTGGACAATAAGCTCTCCATGGGTCATCAATGTGCCCTGGTGGCCAAGATGGCCAATGGGATCCTGGGGGGCATTAAGAGGAGTGTGTCCAGCAGGTCCAGGGATCTTCTCCTCCCCCTCTACTCTGCCCTGGTGAGACCACACCTGGAATATTGCATCCAGTTCTGAGCTCCCCAGTTCAAGAGGGACAGACACCTACTCAAGAAAGTCTAATGGAGGGCTGCAAGGATGCTGAAGGGACTGGAGCACTGCCTGATGAGGAGAGCCTGAGAAACCTGGGGCTGTTTAGGCTGGAGAAGACTGGGAGGGGATTTAATAAGTGTTTATAAATATCTGAGAGTTGGGGGTCAAGAGGGAGGGGACAAACTCTTCTCAATTGCACCCTGTGACAGGACAAGAGATAATGGATATAAACTACAGCACAGGAGGTTCCACCTCAACATGAGGAGGAACTTCTTCACTGTGAGGGTCACAGAGCACTGGAACAGGCTCCCCAGAGAGGTTGTGGAGTCTCCTTCTCTGGAAACATTCCAGACCCATCTGGGTGTGTTCCTGTGTGACCTTCATGTTAGAGTCTATGGTCCTGCTCTGGCAGGGGGGGTTGGACTTGATGATCTCAGGTGATCCCTTGCAACCCTTAACATCCTGTGATCCTGCGGTTAAATACTGTTCCTTTCAAGATCTTAGATCATTCCTGGGTCTGATCAGGTGTTTCTCCTTTCTACATTTCTTTTCCCCTCTATAACATTGCTCAATGTCAATACTCCCCCAGCACACTATCTTTTAATTTTCTACTTTGACTCGTGTTTTGCAATTTTCTGCCAAGGTTTTATGCCTCCATCTCCCCAGCAGTGCCTGTATTCCTCTTTGCTCACTGCTGGTTGCATCCCTCCCAAATTCAGCTGCAAAGTTAATTTGTTTGCCACTTGCCCTTCCTGCTATTAGCAAGCAGTAATGGAAAGATTAACTAACCCACAAACAGTTGATCAGTTTCAATCAGCCACTACCATGATTTAATTCTGGTCTTTTCCATTCCTCTGTTTGCAAATGACTGGCACACAGGTCTGGTCAAGTCATTGGAATTTATTGATTTAGCTATGGATATGTCCTTTAGAATTACTGTTGCTTTGGACAGTGTGCAGGGCTGCACAGCAAATAATATGTTGAAATGCTTCAGCTTTTGTGGAAATTGTTTGCCCAGTTGTGGCTGAAATTCTGTGTCATGACTCAGATGTGGCTGAGTGCTCATCTCAGATGGCAACTCTTTCATTTCCTTGCATTTCATGCTTGTCATTGATCAATCAAACTTCCATACAGCATTACAGAAGGTCTTTCCTGGCACAGCCAGTGCAGCACAAAACCCCCAGCTGGCAGCAGGATACCTGTATGACCTTGCAAACATCATCACTGCAAACCATGCAAACCATCACTGGAGGTGTTTAGGAAGAGACTGGATGGGGTGCTTGGTGCCATGGTTGAGTTGATTAGAGGGTGTTGGGTGATAGGTTGGACTCGATGATCTCGAAGGTCTCTTCCAACCTGGTCTGGTCCATTCCATTCCATTCCATTCCATTCCATTCCATTCCAGTCCATTCCATTCCATTCCATTCCATTCCATTCCATTCCTCTTCTGTGTATTCCAGCTTCTGCTTGTCAAAACAATGGCAGCCTTCCTGCCACATCAATATTAACCAAGATGAATGCTTATGGAGTGCTCAGATATCACTTACAGGAGAATCACAGAATTGTTAGAGTTGGAAGGGACCTCAAGGATCATCTATTTCCAATTCCCTTGCCTTGGGCAGGGACACCTCACACTAGGTCAGGTTGCCCAGAGCCACAACTGGCTTGGCCTTCAAAACCTCCAGGGATGAGGCTTTCACCACCTCCCTGGGCAACCTGTGCAGTCTCTCACCACCCTCATGGGGAAGAACTTCTTCCTAACATCCAATCTGAATCTACCCATTTGTAGCTATATTCCATTCCCTCCCAGTCCTATCACTCCCTGACACCCTAAAAATTCCCTCCCCAGTTTTCTTGTAGCCCTCTTCACATACTGGAAGGCCACAGTAAGGTCTCCTCAGAGCCTTCTCTTCTCCAGACTGAACAACCCCAGCTCTCTCAGTCTGTCTCCCTAGGAGAGCAGCTCCAACCCTCTGATCATTCTTGTGGCCCTTCTCTGGACATGTTCCAGCACCTCATCAGAGCACTGTAGATGGAGAGAATCACCTCCCTTGACCTGCTGGTTATGCTTCTCAGGATGCAGCCCAGGATGGGATTGGCTTTCTGGACTGCAAGTGCACCATGGTAAAAGAAAGTAGGATGATTTGCACTGAGAACCTTTATGGAAATACAGTTGTTGAGATGTCTCTAAAACAGACAGGCATCTCCCATGTATCACAGGGAGTATCACACTGCAATACTGTTGTGCCTTGTGTGGAGAGAGGAAATCTTTGCTTTTGTTCTCTTAGAAGGGCAAAACCAGGCAGATCTTTGATGGAGAAAGCAAGAGATGTCAGGGTGTGTATCTAAGGTAATAAAACCCCAATGGCTTTCTGTAGAATTCCTTATTATGTAGATGTAGAAAGGAATTGGTCTCTTCTCCCAGGCAACCAGCACCAGAACAAGAGGACACAGTCTCAAGCTGCACCAGGGGAAGTTTAGGCTCGAGGTGAGAAGAAAGTTCTTCACTGAGAGAGTCATTCGCCATTGGAATGTGCTGCCCAGGGAGGCGGTGGAGGTGTTCAAGAGGGGATTGGACGTGACACTTGGTGCCATGGTTTAGTCATGAGGTCTGTGGTGACAGGTTGGACTTGATGATCTTTGAGGTCTCTTCCAACCTTGGTGATTCTGTGAATGTATGATTCTGTGAATGAACAGCAATTTTGACTTGACCAAGCTCCTGCAAATCAGAGAACTCAGGATGCCAGTCTCTCAAACCTTTGTTCTGACTTTCTCAGTAGACAGATTAATTAGTTGGTTCATACAGTTCAGCCAGGTGTAAACATAACATCACAAAAGTGACAGTGAGGAAAGGAATGGAAAGAGACAATGGCCTAGCTGTGACAGAGAAAAAATTACCTACTTCAGTTGATTATGGACCTGGGGATGTAGATTGATATTGTACCAGATATTATTATTATCTGCCTGGAGAAGAGGAAGCTCCAGAGAGACCTAATAGCAGCCTTCCAGTGCCTAAGTGGGCCTACAGGAAAGATGGAGAGAGACTGTTTACAAAGGTTTGCAGTGAGAGGACAAGGGGCAATGGCTTCAAACTAGAGAAGGGCAGATTCAGATTGGGTATCAGGAAGAAGTTCTTAGCTATGAGGGTGGTGGAACACTGGAACAGGTTGCGCAGGGAGGTGGTTGAGGCCCCATTCCTGGACATAAGGGATCAAAGGTCTCTTCCAACCTGGTTAATTCTTCTTTTCTTTTCTTTTCTTTTCTTTTCTTTTCTTTTCTTTTCTTTTCTTTTCTTTTCTTTTCTTTTCTTTTCTTTTCTTTTCTTTTCTTTTCTTTTCTTTTCTTTTCTTTTCTTTTCTTTTCTTTTCTTTTCTTTTCTTTTCTTTTCTTTTCTTTTCTTTTCTTTTCTTTTCTTTTTTTTCTTTTCTTTTCTTTTCTTTTCTTTTCTTTTCTTTTCTTTTCTTTTCTTTTCTTTTCTTTTCTTTTCTTTTCTTTTCTTTCCTTTTCTTTCCTTTTCTTTCCTTTTCTTTCCTTTTCTTTCCTTTTCTTTCCTTTTCTCTTCTTTTCTCTTCTTTTCTCTTCTTTTCTCTTCTTTTCTCTTCTTTTCTCTTCTTTTCTCTTCTTTTCTCTTCTTTTCTCTTCTCTTCCCTTCTCTTCCCTTCTCTTCTCTTCTCTTCTCTTCTCTTCTCTTCTCTTCTCTTCTCTTCTCTTCTCTTCTCTTCTCTTCTCTTCTCTTCTCTTCTCTTCTTTTCTCTTCTCTTCTTTTCTCTTCTTTTCTCTTTTCTTTTCTTTTCTTTTCTTTTCTTTTCTTTTCTTTTCTTTTCTTTTCTTTTCTTTTCTTTTCTTTTCTTTTCTTTTCTTTTCTTTTCTTTTCTTTTCTTTTCTTTTCTTTTCTTTTCTTTTCTTTTCTTTTCTTTTCTTTCTTAAGTCTTGGATGATTTTCCTTTTGTCTGACAATAGAGGCTGTCTAGATGGGCAAATCTTCTATAGAATAGAAGAGCCTTGACAGGGCTCTGGGCAACCTGATCTGTTTGAGGATGTCCCTGCTTACTGCAGAAGGGGTTGAACTAGGTGACCTTTGGAGGTCCCTTCCAGGCTGGACCATTCTATGATTCCATGATTCTAATAGTTGGGTCTCTCAGTGGGATTGCTGGAGGATCCTGGCGACAGTCAACTGCCTCTAGGGGGGCTGTCAAGTGCCCTGAACTCCAGACAAAATGGGTGGCAGGGGAAGAAAGTGCAGGGCCAGAACCTAAGAGAATTCACTTTGCACAAGGTGTGAGAAGCAGCTCCTCTTCCAAGAGTGAGGTAAGCACCAAGGAACTGCACCTGACCTTTCTCTTGGAAACAGGCAGGGATGTGTAAGGTGATCACATTTTGACCTCTGAGAAGGGAAAGACCAAATGTAGACACACATGCGATTGCAATCAGCTGCCTCCAAAGTGAAGCCATGGCTCTACACAAAAGGTTTAACTCTTCAGAAAACAGATTGCTCCTCATGCCAGATGTGTTAGCACAGAATTGTCCTTCAGAAAGGGGGTCACTGGTCAGGAAAGCTTGTCCTCAGTGACTTAGTAGGGTCACAGACACAAAGGTAGTCATGAATAGTGCTGTAGATTGGTTGGAAATGGAATACTGTGCCTAGTACTAGGCTCATCAATTTAAGAAGGACATTGAGATGTTTGAATGGGTCCAGGGAAAGGCAATGATGCTGGGGAGGGATCTGGAGCACAGGCCTATGAGGAGAGGCTGAGGGAGCTGGGGGGTTGTTTAGCCTGGAGAAGAGGAGGCTCAGGGGAGACCTTCTTGCTGTCTACAACTACCTGAAGGGAGGTTGTAGCCAGGAGGGGGTTGATCTCTTCTCCCAGGCAACCAGCACCAGAACAAGAGGACACAGTCTCATGGTGTGCCAGGGGAGGTTTAGGCTTGAGGTGAGGAGAAAGTTGTTCACAGAGAGATTGGCCATTGGAATGTGCTGCCCAGGGAGACAGTGGAGTCACTATCCCTAGAGGTGTTCAAAAAAGTTTTGGATGTGGCACTTGGAACCACGGTTTAGTAGTCCTGAGGTGTTAGGTATTAGGTAATAGGTTGGACTTGATGATCTCTGAGGTCTTTTCCAACCTTACTGATTCTATGATTCTGTGATTCTATGAAATGTAGATGGATTTTTCATACTGGAGTGAGCAGCTGTCTTGCTGTGCTTTGCTCAGCCAGTCCATTTAAAAGCAAAAGGAAATGTCAGTGGCTCAGTAGGCTGAGCTCCATCTCCATAAGAGATTAGCCGGATACCATTCACTGGGGCTCAGTGCTCAGGTGTGTCATTTCATCTAGAAACGACCTTGCATGATTAAAAGCAGCTGACCTGCTGCAAAGATTCTGAAGCTCTTGGTGGCCTTATCCTCAGCTCTGATTGTAGCTGCAGTCCCCAGCCCATCTGCAAGAAGAATGCTTTCGTTTCAAATTCCTTCACTCTTACAGTCCGGTTGGCCCTGAGGATGGGAGGGTTAACACTTAAAGCTGCCATAACTCAGTCCCACTTGATTTTGTCTCTGAATTCTTCAGCTTCCTAGTGGATCTGGCTCTTGTGAAAGCTTTAGCTTCAATCCATATGTGTTGAAATTTCCGTATCTTGAGAAGTGGAAATGTTCAGGAGGTCACAAAGTCTCTGGGGGGATTCAGCACTCTGAAACAATCTACCTTCATAACTTCCTCCACAGGCACACATTGCACAAATAATCAATTGCTTTCCTGAAACACAGTGCAAATTTTCATACATAACAACCTCATACTCCCATCCTTCAGGATGCAGTGATGTTTATTTTAGTTTCTTTTTCTTGGTCTGTACTCAACAGAGAGCAAGGAAGGTGGGGAAGGGCCTGCAGAATAAATCTGATGAAGACCAGTGTAGTGCTACAGGCTGGGGTCAGAGTGGCTGAAGAGCAGCCAAGCAGAAAGGGACCTGGGGGTGCTGGTTGATAGTAGGCTGAACATGAGCCAACACTGTGCCCAGGGGGACAAGAAGGCCAATGGCATCCTGACCTCGATCAGGAACAGTGTCACAAGCGGGAGCAGCACTCTGCCCCTGTACACTGCACTGGTTAGGCCACACCTTGAGTCCTGTGTCCAGTTCTGGGCCCCTCAGTTTAGGAAAGATGTGGAGCTGCTGGAAGGTGTCCAGAGAAGGGCAACAAAGCTGGGGAGGGGTCTGGAGCACAGCCCTGTGAGGAGAGGCTGAGGGAGCTGGGGTTGCTTAGCCTGGAGAAGAGGAGACTCAGGGGAGACCTTACTGCTGTCTACAACTCCCTGAAGGGAGGTTGTAGCCAGGTGGGGGGTGGTCTCTTCTCCCAGGCAACCAGCACCAGAACAAGAGGACACAGTCTCAAGCTGCACCAGGGGAGGTTCAGGCTGGGTTGTAGGAAGAAGTTCTTCCCAGCAAGAGAGATTGGCCATTGGAATGTGCTGCCCAGGGAGGTGGTGGAGTCACCGTGACTGGAGGTGTTTAGGAAGAGCCTGTCTGGGGTGCTTGGTGCCATGGTTTAGTTGATTAGATGGTGTTGGGTGATAGGTTGGACTTGATGATCTCAAAGGTCTTTTCCAACCTGGTTAATTCTATTCTATGCTATTCTATTCTATTCTATTCTATTCTATTCTATTCTATTCTATTCTATTCTATTCTATTCTATTCTATTCTATTCTAAACTGGAGGAGCTGGGGCTGCTTAGTTTGGAAAAAGAGGAGGTTGAGGGGAGACCTCATTGTTCTCTACACCTACCTGAAAGGACATTGTAGACAGACTGGTGCTGGTCTCTTCTCACAGGTAATTAGTGATAGAACAAGAGGGAATGGCCTCAAGCTTTGACTGGGTAGGTTTAGATTGGACATTAGGAAACATTTTCTCATGGCAAGAGTTGTCAGGCATTGGAATTTGCTGCCCATGGAGGTGGTTGAGTCCCCACGCCTGGATGTGTGTAAATGTGGTTTGGATGTGGTGCTTGGGGCTATGGCTTAGGGGTGAGCCTTGCAGAGTAGGATTCTGGGTTGGACTTGGTGATCCTGAGGGTCTTTTCCAGCCTGAATGTTTCTGTGATTTCTGTGGGTCTTTGCTGTTCCCCTGAGCACAGAAGGGCTACATTGCGTCTCAGCTTAGCAGGATGAGGGAATCAACAGGGCATTCTGCTACTAGTTGCTTTCTGTGAGTTTGTGAAAGCTGTGCTTAACAAGCAAGAAGGGTAACTGCTTTGTAGTCTTTGGCAAAAGCCTGAAGAAGCTGTCAGCCACCACAAGCAACCAGGAGTTGCTCAAGCTGAGAAACGAAAGCTGCTTTTAAATAGTTCAGTAAGCATCGAACGCTTCGAGCTGATTTCCATAAATCATGTCGGGTATTACAAAGCCGAATGCAGAACTCATGACTCACTTTTCCTTCCATTCCAGTTCCTCTTAGCAATGAGGGGAAATATAAATACTTAGGCAGCATCTCACAGTCCTGGGGTTTAATTATTTCCACCAAACATATTAAATGACACTTTGCTCTTCAGCTGTGTAGACTGCTCAGCGACTGATCAAAAGCAAGCAGCTCAGATTTAGATCTGAATCACCACAAACAAAGCTAAACAAAGCTTTCCAGCACTACATAAAGTGTTGAGTCTGAAAAGAGCAGAAAGTGGTTTGCCAGAATCTTCTGGGGATTTACTTTATTGATGGAAGCAATAGGTAAGCTTACTTAATTCCCCTAAAATTAGGTCATCCCTGAGACCTCTAGGTTGGACAGCACAGTGATAAGCAGGAATACAAACCATTACATTGAGTAAAACTTAACTACAGCTGGAAGATCAAACAACTTTGTAATGCAGGAGCTTCTCTTTTCCATGGTGTTTGTTTTTCCCCACTGTGGCACAGATGTCAGCAATCCTGAAGTCAAACTTCCTTAGTGCAAACTAACAGCCAACTATATTACCAAGACAGACTGTTGTTCCTGCCATGCCGTGATATGTTCTCCCACAAATTCTCTGGACCATTTACAAAGCCTCATAGTCACTTACTTCTACTCCTTGCTCCTGGATCTTCTTTGCTCTTGTTGCCATGTTTCCAATCACAGAATCACAGAATCACAGAATCAGTCAGGTTGGAAGAGACCTCCAAGATCATCAAGTCCAACAGATCACCCAGCCCTTACTAATGAACCAGACCATGGTACTAAGTTCCTCAACACCTTCAGGAACATCAACCCCACCACCTCCCTGGGCAGCACATTCCAATGGCAAATCACTCTTTCTGTGAAGTTCTTCTTTGTAAAATCAAGCCTAA
The DNA here is from genome assembly GCF_026170545.1 of Melanerpes formicivorus. Lineage (NCBI taxonomy): Eukaryota > Metazoa > Chordata > Aves > Piciformes > Picidae > Melanerpes > Melanerpes formicivorus. Next base: position 1,346,641 of record NW_027142406.1, on the reverse strand, counting down.
ACTTCCCCTGGCACAGCTTGAGACTGTGTCCTCTTGTTCTGTTACTGGTTGTCTGGGAGAAGATACCAACCTCCCCCTGGCTACAACCTCCCTTCAGGGAGTTGTAGAGAGCAAGAAGGTCTGCCCTGAGCCTTCTCTTCTCCAGGCTAAGCAACCCCAGCTCCCTCAGCCTCTCCTCACAGGGCTGTGCTCCAAACCCGTCCCCAGCTTTGTTGCCCTTCTCTGGACACATTCCAGCAACTCAAAATCTTTCTTGAACTGAGTAAGAAGGCACTGCAACCATTCAGAGGGACCAACTCAAAGAAATTAATATCTTCCTACCTTAATTAATATGTCTTCCTACCTTAATATGTCTTCCTACCTTAATATGTCTTCCAGTGCTTTTCCACGCAACAGAGTGCTTTTTAAGCTGATCTGAGAGCTCTGTGCCCTCTGCCCAATGTTAAATTACCTCTAGGAAGAGCTCAAATCATCAAAGGTGCATCCCAACATCTGTAATGGCACACGGAATAGCATAATACAATAGCAGTGCTGGTCCAAATCTTCTTAGTGGTTCAGGGAATAAACAGGTTTCTGGCATACATCCCAAGATGTGGAATGGCAAAAGAATTGGGTGATAGAGGAGGAGAGAAAGAGAAAACACAGTTGGTATCCCAGAAGCCTGACCAAATCATGGTGCTAATACCTACCCTAGGTAGCTGTCTACTCTCTTTGTGGCACAGGCTCTAAATGTGATGAGTAGCCTACATTTACATCCAGCCACTATTGAGTTCTGAGTCAAATGATGAGCCTTCCATAAGCTGATAGGTCAACAAGGGATACATTTTGGTGTGAATCCAGAGAAGGTGGTGGATAGTATTTTCTGGTTTCACTCTGTCTAAACTCTTCTAAAGCTCCATGGCTTCTAGGATAGGTATGTAGTAGGTCCTGCACAGTAAGATAATTATATTGTTCAGATGGATGTGTCATTATATCTAATATATCACAGAATCACAGAGTGGTTTGGGTTGAAAGGAATCTGTTGAAATCTTGCCTTGGAATGCAAGTCTCCTCTAGTAGAGGTAACTTACTCACTGGGCTGTATTGAGTAAGCACATTTTCCTGCTTTGTGAATTACCCTGTGAATTACACTGTGCAACTTTTGAAACATGTCCAGAAACATCAGGATGATTTGCTTTGAAAACATTGAGACATAAACATTTGAAAGCTTTACATTTTCCTCTCCTTTTTTATCAATTTAACAACACACACACAGAGTACAAATATCAAATTCTCTTCAATATAGATGGGCAAGAAATTCCATTTGGGGCAAGAAGGTATTTATCAAAAGCATTATGACCCAACCCTACGCAGGAGGTTCCACCTCAACACGACGAGAAACTTCTTTATCGTGAGGGTGATGGAGCACTGGAGCAGGCTGCCCAGAGAGGTTGTGGAATCTCCTCTGATGGCTTTCAAAACTCACTTGGACGTCTTCCTGTGTGGTCTGCCTTAAGTGATCCTGCTTTGGCAGGGGGGTTGGACTGCATGATCTCTGGAGGTCTTTTCCAATCCCTGATGTTCTGTGATTCTGCAATTCTGTGATTCTGAGATGCTATGTCTTATACTCAAAACAGAGCCAAAGCCATAACCAACTGCAGGTTCTAGGTAATGTCCATTCCTTCTAGCTAAAATAGTGTCTTAGGTATATCCTGAGGTGCTTGACTTCATGAACAGCCTGACAATTTTGATTCATGTACTGGAATTTCTGAACATGAACTCCAACAAGGCTGAGTTCCAGGTCCTGCACTTGGGTCACAACAACAACTCCATGGCAAGCCACAGGTTTAGGGATGTGTGATTGGAGAGGGACCTGGGGATACTGGTTAATTGTTGACTGAATATGAGTGATCAGAGTGCCCTGATGGCCAAGATAGCCAATGGCATCCTGGCTTGGATTAGGAACACTGTGGCCAGCAGGGACAGGGAGGTGATCATCCACCTGTGCGCAACTCTGGTGAGGTCACACCTTGAGTGTTGTGTTCAGTTCTGGGCCCCTCAACATAGAAAGAACATTGGGGACTGGAGCATGTCCAGAGAAGGGCAACAAGGCTGCAGAAGAGCCTGGAGCACATGGCCAACAAGGAGTGTCTGAGGGAGCTGGGGGTGTTCAGTCTGGAGAAGTGGAGGCTGAGGAGAGACCTCATTGCTCTGTACAACTACCTGAGGGGAGGTTGGAGTGAGGAGGGGGCAGCCTCCTCTCCTTGGTGTCAAGCAACAGGAGCAGAGGAAATGGTTCCAAGCTGCACCAGGGGAGGTTCAGGCTGGATGCTAGGAAATGTTTCTTCACTGAAAGGCTTTTCAAACATTGGAATGGTCAGCCCAGGGCAGTGCTGGAATCACCATCCCTGGAGGTGTTAAAGCAGCTTGTGGACCTGGCACTGTGGAACATGGCTTAGTGTTGACCTTTCAGTGCTGGGTCGAGGGTTGGACTGGCTGAGCTTGGACATCTCACCCAACCAGAGATATTCTGTAGTTCTGTGAATTCTATGAACATGGTACTGAAGAACCTACTAGGTTCTTCATCATTTTAGTTTTGCACCAAACAATTTGCCCGGCACAAATGAAATTGCAAGTCAGATTTAGGAGCAGTTTAACACCCTTCCCACTAAATCCACAAGACATTTCACTTTAGGTTCAGTGAAATATTTAACAGCATCTTTGCCACTAATGAGATTCCTCCATGGACAAGAAAATTAGCTGCTCTGAATTGCTGGAATTCTGAGATCCCTGTCCCTTGGGGAGACTTTTTTTCTCTGGGTGTGTGAGCAGCATGACATTAAAGAGAGTCTGCAGAAACTCCAGCCTTACTTTTCCCACCTCATCACCTCCTCCAACTTGTGTATTTTGCCAGTGCCACTTAGTTTTGAAACTAAGCAGAGCAGGGATTACATGCAGCCACACGTTGGCATGAATAATGCCTTCAGCTTTTGAGCTGAGCATTGTCAGGGCTTTGCTCACCACCGTCCTGCGGACTTGTGTGTGTCAGACCTCGAGTGGCTTAGCTCTTCTCAGCACTGTAAGAAATCTGCTGAATGGCATCTGTTTCATAATATATTATTATTGTTATTATTATTTTGGACTGGTTTTTAAAAGAAGAAAATAATTTATGGAGGGAAGACCAAACTGCACAGGAAAAGGTCTTTTTACACAGCACAGGCTGGGCTGTGAAGGTACTACAGGAAGTAAGTTGCTCTTTGTTTAGCTATGGGAGCAACTTGAAAATCATAGACATTTAAAATGCATTTTATTGTCATTTTTCCGCTCCAAAGCAGAACATTGCTGCAAGCAATGGTCTAGATTTAGGTGAACTCATACTGTGACAAACTGAGAATGGAGAAAACACATTTCTTGTCCATAAAAGGACAGATCACACATCCACAGAGGGTAGCTCTGATTTTGCTGCAGTTCCGAGCCATGAAGTAGGGACTCACTGTTGCTGAAAAGAAAGTTTTCTGAGGATGGAGGATCCTCCAGTAAATTTATTTTGTTTGAGTGGGGGTTTTTGTATTGCCTTCATAAAAAGAAAACGATTGCCCTATTTAAACAGAAAATAATGATATTTTTCATTGATTTTGTAAGCAGATTATTTTTTTTAATTCAAGAGGTCTGATATTTCTGCAGTTTCTTCTGGGAAAACCACAGAGTACCCAGAGTGCCACAGCAAGCCAAGGGCAGTAATCTTTGTCCTCAGCTCAACATTGGTGAGGTCACATCTGGATCGCAGGATCACAGGATGTTTGGGGTTGGAAGGGACCTCTGGGGATCTTCGAGTCCATCCCTCCTGCCAGAGCAGGACCATAGAATCTAGCACAGGTCACAGAGGAATGCAGCCAGACGGGGCTGGAAAGTCTCCAGTAAAAGGAGGCTCCACAACCTCTTTGGGGAGCCTGTTCCATTCCTCCCTTACAAGAAAGAAGTTCTTCCTCATGTTGAGGTGAAACTTCCAGTGCTGTAGTTTCCATCCATTGCCCCTTGTCCCTGTTGCAGGGTGGGAGTGAAAATTCTGAAAGGTGCTTGAAATATAGGTGATACACAAGAATAAAAAGTCAGAAAGCAGTTGCACTCATCATAAGGTGTAAAACCCGAGTAACTTCAAAGAAACAAAGAGCCTGTATATTCTTACCCTGAGAGGTAGGACTAGATGATCCTTGAGGTGCCTTCCAACCTGGCATTCCATGAGCCTACCAATCTGTCCCTATAAAGTGTAGAAGTTCCAAACCAGAATAGAATAGAATAGAATAGAATAGAATAGAATAGAATAGAATAGAATAGAATAGAATAGAATAGAATAGAATAGAATAGAATAGAATAGAATAGAATAGAATAGAATTAACCAGGTTGGAAAAGACCGTTGAGATCATTGAGTCCAACCTATCATCCAACACCATCTAATCAACTAAACCATGGCACCAAGCACCCTATCCAGTCTCTTCCTGAGCACCTCCAAGGATGGTGACTCCACCACCTTCCTGGGCAGCACATTCCAATGGCCAATCTCTCTTTCTGGGAAGAATTTCTTCCTAACATCCAGTCTAAACCTCCCTTGCTGCAGCTTGAGACTGTGTCCTCTTGTTCTGGTGCTGCCTGCCTGGGAAAAGCGATCAACCCCCACCTGGCTACAACCTCCCTTCAGGGAGTTGTAGACAGCAAGAAGGTCTCCCCTGAGCCTCCTCTTCTCCAGGCTAAGCAACCCCAGCTCCCTCAGCCTCTCCTCATAGGGCTGTACTCCAAATCTTTACAGCCTCTAGCAAGCTTCTCTAGTTAATTGTTTTCCTCTTGACTCTCTCCTCCTTTGCAGATCTTACAGGTGAACAAGGTGATGTCCATCTTGTTTTATGTGATATTTCTCGCTTATCTTCGCGGCATCCAGTCTGCCAACATGGACCAGAGGAGCTTGCCAGAAGAGTCGATCAATTCTCTTATCATCAAACTCATCCAGGCGGACATTTTGAAGAACAAGCTTTCCAAGCAGATGGTGGACATTAAGGAAAGCTACCCCACCACAGCGCCAAGGGCGGACAGCCAGCAGGAGACGAATGGGGAGGAAAATGTGAAATCAGACTTCCAGCCAGTTATCTCAGTGGACACAGACCTCTTAAGGCAGCAGAGACGCTACAACTCTCCCCGCGTCCTCCTGAGCGGCATCACCCCCCTGGAACCACCGCCGCTGTACCTCACCGAGGATTACATCGGGAGCTCTGTGGTGGTGAACAGAACCTCCCGGCGGAGAAGGTACGCAGAGCACAAGAGCCACCGAGGGGAATATTCCGTTTGTGACAGTGAGAGCTTGTGGGTGACGGACAAATCGTCTGCCATCGACATCAGAGGACACCAGGTGACTGTGCTGGGAGAGATTAAAACGGGCAGCTCGCCGGTGAAGCAGTACTTTTACGAGACGAGGTGCAAAGAGGCCAAGCCGGTGAAAAACGGTTGCCGGGGCATTGACGACAAGCACTGGAACTCCCAATGCAAGACCTCCCAGACTTACGTCCGAGCACTGACTTCTGAAAACAACAAACTGGTAGGCTGGCGATGGATAAGGATAGACACCTCCTGCGTCTGCGCCTTGTCCAGGAAAACAGGGAGAACATAGACCTGCATCTCTTTGACATATATAAGTTATTACTTTAAATTATATGATATGCATGTAGCATATAAAAATGTTTATATTGTTTTATATATTATAAGTTGACCTTATTTATTAAACTTCAGCAAATCTACAGTATATAAGCTTTCTCTCTCGGTAAACAAGAGCAAAGGGTGTGTGCCTCTGCTGGGGGGGTGCAACTCCAGGGTTTTTTTTGGGGGTTTTATGTTGGGGTGGGTTTTTTTTAATTGTTTTTATTTTAATTTCCATTTTTTGTTTTAATTTTAGACTATGTTTGTAACACTGCTTGTCAGCAGCATACAGGACCCTTACTGTAAAATTCTCTGTAAAATCAGTATTTTTCATTCAGTATTGTCAAGCCAGTGACTGTCATTTAGTAAACTTGTTAAAAATCAGATCAGTGGCAAGAGTTGTGTACATATTTATAACCCCCCTCCCCACACCCACACATGCACCCCCACCCCACTCCTCAGAGCTCTACACATTCAAGTTTAATTGGGTGCAGTGTTGAAGCCTGGCCGCCAAAAAGGACCAAAATCCATGTCGTAGCCTCAAGGTTACGTTGACGTCACAGGCATCAAGCAGCCACAAAATACAATGTGTCTGTATTATGCCAGTTCTGCAGTGAAACGAGTGCTTCCCCTGTGTTGGCTTTTCAAAGTGACTGCTAATAATCCAGTAGCTTTAGTTGGTGGTTTTGAACCGCATTTTAACAGCTGCCGGTGCGATGTCATAAAACCGCGATGCCGTTTTCTGTGTCATAGAGAAAGCAAAATCTCAAATCCCTGTAGCAGAAAGTTATTGAACCCAAGATGCAATCCGAATGGATCTTTGATGCAATGCATAAATGGTGATTTCTTCAGGATTTAGCATTTATTGTGATCATCCTCTTCCTCTTCACATGAATCAGTTGTTTTCTGCTTGCATTGTTGGATCATTCTCCCTGTCTGCATTTTTGCATTATAAACAAAGCTGGTGGTGTCTTAGCCTTGGAAGAGCCCTTGGCTTGTACATTGTAGTCAAGAGATATCACAGTGGCATGGATACCAAAGCCACACACTCACATGAAGCTGTTCTGCTGTCCTCCTTAGCCATCCATTCTCCATTTTGCATGGGGGTAATAAATGTGTAGAACTGCTCAGCAACCCCGGTACCCTTTTACAGGGACATGAAACAACAGATCTGTTTTGAACAACGCGGTGACTAAACTCCAGGTAGTCCACAGCTAAAAAGAAGTCCTTCAGTTCCACAAGGTGAGTTGTTCCTTAGGACAGACATGTGTACTAGCATATATACCTCAAACTCTTTGTTGTATTGTCGTGTAGCTCCACTGGGGACATTAATAGTTTACACCACTTGAAAAGATGATCTATCACACATTAGCTACAAATTGACCTGGATGAGATCCTGCTGCCACAGAAGTAAATGACAGTCTTGTCATGGCTATCAGCAGAAGGAAGATTGGGACATGTGTGTCAGCTAGAGCTTAACCCACAGCCAGGGCTGAAGAAAATCCAGCTAGCCAAAAAGCGCTTCAACTGTAGTGCTCTTAGAATTTTACATTGTGGCTTTCTCTGTTGTGAGGTGTTCAGCTTCCCAAATGAAAAAGAGATCAGAGTACTCCAAAACAAGCCTACAGGATGCCTTTGTTCATGTGGTTTTCACTCCTAGAGAACCAACTCCAACTTAGAGGACACAGTCTCAAGCTGCACCAGGGGAAGTTTAGGCTGGAGGTGAGGAGAAAGTTCTTCACAGAGAGAGTTGTTGGCCATTGGAATGTGCTGCCCAGGGAGGTGGTGGAGTCACCATCCCTGGAGGTGTTCAAGAGGAGATTGGACGTGGCGCTTGGTGCCATGGTTTAGTAGTCATGAGGTCTTGGGTAACAGGTTGCACTTGATGATCTTTGAGGTATTTTCCCACTTTATTTATTCTATGATTCTAAATCTGCAACAGGTCATCAATAGCAGCAAATTGTGTGGTCTCCCTAGTCCCTTACAGAGTGCATTACACATCATAAAACCCACACAACAACTGGACAAGAAGCTCATGAGGCCAAGCACTGGAAAGGCAGTGCCTCTGAAAGTCAAGTTGGAGCATGCAGGTATAATGCTACAATAGAGTCCATAAACAAAGGTTTTGGGAACCATCTAAATGTTCAGCATGAGGCCAGGGTATGTACCTCACGGGAAATGTCATCACCTCACAGGACTAAATCCTAACTTTGCTTCAAGCAATAATAACTTTGGGTTGAATGCTAAGGCAATTGTTAAAAGAGATGATGTAATGTAAGAAGGAACTCAGTATCTCACAGATCTGACTAAAATTTTTCCAGCATTCTCCTTCCTTAGCAAACATTTAAAAACTCAAACATCCTCTACAGATTGTTTTTTCTTCTTTCTTTTTTCTTTTTTTTTTTTTTTTCTGGTTTTACTAGTATGAAAGTTTCAGTTTCAACTAAAGTTTGCTGCTTTGGGGGGAGACACAAACAATTTTTTCAGAACCCAGTTCCTAACATTTTGGCAAGTTTAAAAGTCTAGTTTTAGAACAGAATAGAATAGAATAGAATAGAATAGAGTAGAGTAGAGTAGAGTAGAGTAGAGTAGAGTAGAGTAGAGTAGAGTAGAGTAGAGTAGAGTAGAGTAGGATTGACCAGACCAGGTGGGAAAAGACCTCAGAGACCATCGAGTCCAACCTATCACCCAATACCACCTCATCAACTAAACCATGGCACCAACTACCTCATCCAGTCTCTTCCTAAACACCTCCAGGGATGGTGACTCCACCACCTCTCTGGGCAGCACATTCCAATCGCCAATCTCTCTCCCTGTGAAGAATTTCTTCCTAACATCCAGCCTAAACCTCCCCTGGCACAGCTTGAGACTGTGTCCTCTTGTTCTGGTGCTGCTTGCCTGGCAGAAGAGACCAACCCCCACCTGGCTGCAACCTCCCTTCAGGGAGTTGGAGAGAGCAAGAAGGTCTCCCCTGAGCCTCCTTTTCTCCAGGCTAAGCAACCCCAGCTCCCTCAGCCTCTCCTCACAGGGCTGTGCTCCAGACCCCTCCCCAGCTTTGTTGCCCTTCTCTGGACACATTCCAGCAAGTCAACATCTTTCCTAAACTGAGGGGCCCAGAACTGGACACAGGACTCAAGGTGTGGCCTGACTAGTGTTGAGTACAGGGCAGAATGACCTCCCTGCTCCTGCTGGCCACACTGTTCCTGATGCAGGCCAGGATGCCATTGGCCTTCTTGGCTCCCAGGGCACACTGCTGGCTCATGTTCAGCTTACTATCACCCTGAATTCACAAATAAAGATAGTTTTCAGATGCTAGGAGTAACTGAAAGCAGATCTCATTATGAATCATTAACTGTAGAAATCTCCATGCTTCAGAATGGCAAATAGGTCTATCTTCATAGGAGAGGAAGAAGTAAGACTAAATTAGCTTGACTGAGGGAATGGATGTAAACTACATCACAGGAGGTTCCACCTCAACATGAGGAGGTACTTCTTCATCATGAGGGTCACAGAGCACTGGAAGAGGCTCCCCAGAGAGGTTGTGGAATCTCCTTCTCCTTCAAGACCCATCTGGATGTCTTGCTGTGTGACCTGTGCTAGATTCTATGGTCCTGCTCTGGAACCAGGAGTTGGACTTGATGATCTTCTGAGGTCCCTTCCAACCCCTAACATCCTGTGATCCTGTGATTAAATCCCATTAATCAGAAACTGCTTTGTTCCTGCAGAATGGCTGCCACAATTTTTTACAGCACTGTAAATCCAGAGAAATAGGCTGGGTGTTAGGAAGAGGTTCTTCACGGAAAGAGAGATTGGCCATTGGAATGTGCTGCCCAGGGAGGTGGTAGAGTCACCATCACTGGAGGTGTTTAGGATGAGACTGGGTGGGGTGCTTGCTGCCATGGTTTACTTGATTAGACGGTCTTGGATGACAAGGTTGGAATCAATGATCTCAAAGGTCATTTCCAACCTCATTAATTCAATTCACTTCAATTCACTTCACTTCACTTCAATTCAATTCAATTCAATTCAATTCAATTCAATTCAATTCAATTCAATTCAATTCAATTCAACTCAATCCAATTCAATTCAATTCAATTCAATTCAATCCAGTTCAAATCAATTCAATTCCATTTGATTCGATTCAAATCGATTACATTAGATTCTAAATTCTGTTGAAAGATGGGCAAGAAAACGTAGCTTTATAGCAACACAAACAAATAACAGGATTGATCCCAATGCCTTTATTTCTTCTGTAAAACTAGCAACAGGAACTGGCCTTTGACTTTAAGCTGGACCAATGCACCGAGTACTTTCCAAGCGACTAACAAAACCGCAGCGGAGTAAATACCAGCACCTGTCATCTGAAACACATTAAACGAGAAGGAAGCATGGTGAGTAAGGTTATTAGATCGCCTGCCTCTTTCCCACCCTGCTCTAACAATGAATGTAAGTGTTACCCTCTGGATCTGATCCAGTTTGCACTAAAGTCAATGGAAAAAAACAAACCCCAAACAACCCAACAAATCCTCACCTTCTCCAGTGGAAGCTTGATCAGGCCCCAAGCAAAAGCAAATCTGCAGATCTCGGCCCGAGAGCGGAGCGTTCGCACACATTGGTTATGCCTTCCTGTAAATCCTGTGTACACATAAGATGCTGTATAATTTTGTGACGAGTTTGTAAACAAAGCCTGCAATAATAAATTTACTAAGGTCTAATTCTCTTTTCGCTGTAGTAGCTGGGGGTGGTTTGGTTGTCAGCTTCGGTCACGGCTCAACGAGTTCAAAGTTCCTATCCTATTTTCCCTTGATTTTCCTCTTTACGTCCGTGTGTTGAGCAATCAAGTGAAATACCCAGCTTCTCAGCTCTAGTTTAATTTAAGCATTTCTAAAACTCACTCCCATTAGGCAGCTCAGAGGCTCTGTCAGTGCTCTTTTGCCAATAGATCATTATAAACACACATTTTACTTCGCTTTTCTCCCAAGTGGCTGGAGGCTATTCTGAAATTGCTGGTCTGCGTCAAACTGTGTTTTACTCCATTTTGTTCCCTAGGTTTTTTGGGTTGGGTTTTGGGGTTTTTTTTTCCAGTCCATTTAGTAACACTAAAAAAAAGAAAAAAAAAGAAAGAAACCCCACCAAGCTCCACTGAGATTTTGGGAAACCATCTGCATTTATTTTATCACCTTTGAACATGTGTTCAGGAATGAAGTCTGTGCAGCGAGTTTACTGCTACCAAGAGATTTGTGCGGCTGCACCAGGAAGAAACTTTGACTGGACTTGTACAGAGCCTGTGTTCAAAACCACTCTGCTCCATACTCTGCTGTCCCAGTGCTTTAGCAGTCACAGTCCACCACTCAGCTACACGTTGTGTGTATCTGCAGAAGACCTCCAAACAGGAAACAAAGCCTGATTGGGAGTCCCCCAGAATGAAACATTTCGTGATAACGCTCTGCTGCTTTTTGAGCTTTCCAGCAAAGGCTTTTGTGCACCAAAGTCAAAGCTCAGAATTGTTTGTTGCACTTAGTAGAAAGGCTGTGGCAAAAAGAAATAAGTCATTGGGATTCTCTGTTCTCCACTCTTGGTATGTGTATGTAATTCATCATGCATGGGGGAGGAGGGTGAGGAAGGAGGAAGAAGAGAAGGAGGAGAGGATAAGCTCTACAGCTCGTGAGAAGTAAAAGGTTGTGCTCCGGTTTGGAAGCGTTTGAAAGTGTGGAGGGGTTGCTTTCCGAAATGCTTTCCCCTGTATTCTGTTACAGCAGATGGCAAAATGACGAAGCAAGCACAGATGTGGTGTAAAAAAAGTCAAGCAATATAAAGATAACAAAAGGTTTCCTGGGAAAGTCAGCCATTTACTGCTGCTGTAGGTCCGTGCAGCTCTGTGCAGGTTGTTGCAGAGCTCAGTAATGATGGTTCCCACTTAAATTATCTAATTAACATCTGTGATAAAAAAAATCCTTTTTTTTTTTTTGCTTCCTCAAACTCTTTGTATTTGCAAGCTGGATTATTTTTTATATAATTTTTTAAATCTTTAGCTGCTGTAGTACCTCTGATGAACAGCAAACGGCTGGAGCACCTCTCCTATGAGGACAGACTGAAGGACTTGGGGCTACTCAGTCTGCAGAAGAGAAGGCTCCGAGGTGACCTAATTGTGGCCTTCCAGTATCTGAAGGGGGCTACAAGAAGGCTGGGGAGGGACTCTTTAGGGTGTCAGGGAGTGATAGGACTAGGGGGAATGGAATTAAGCTGGAGGTAGAGAGATTCAGGCTGGGTGTGAGGAGGAAGTTCTTCCCCATGAGAGTGGTGAAGCCCTGGAATGGGTTGTCCAGGAAGGTGGTTGAAGCCCCATCCCTGGAGGTGTTTAAGCCCAGGCTGGATGAGGCTCTGGCCAGCCTGATCTAGTGTGGGGTGTCCCTGCCCATGGCAGGGGAGTTGGAACTGGATGACCCTTGTGGACCCTTCCAACCCTGACTGATATGATAAGGTCTCCAAATAAATATTTCTCTTTTACTGCTGAGCTTTGAAGCCAAAAGCACCTGAAAGAGAGACTCTCACTACAGAGCTGACCTTTTGATGCCATGACCTTATGTTGCCAGACACTTTGAGCATAGGCTCCTAGTGTTACAGAACACAGAATTCACCAGGTCGGAAAAGAACTTTGAGACCATCAAGTCCAGCCTATCACCCAACACCAGCTAATCAACTAAACCATGGCACCAAGTGCCTCATCCAGTCTCTTCCTAAACACCTCCAGGGATGGTGACTCCACCACCTCCCTGGACAGCACATTCCAATGGCCAATCCCTCTTTCTATGAAGGATTTCTTCCTCACATCCAGCCTAAACCTCCCCTGGCGCAGCTTGAGACTGCATCCTCTTGTTCTGTAACTGGTTCCCTGGGAGAAGAGACCAAGCCCCACCTGGCTAAAACGTCCCTTCAGGTAATTGCAGACAACAATAAGGTCTCCTCTGAGCCTCTTCTCCAGGCTAAGCAACCCCAGCTCCCTCAGCCTCTCCTCACAGGGCTGTGCTCCAAGCCCCTCCCCAGCTTTGTTGCCCTTCTCTGGACACCTTTCAGCATCTCAACATCTTTCCTAAACTGAGGGGCCCAGAACTGGACACAGGACTCAAGGTATGTCCTAACCAGTGCTGAGTACAGGGGCACAATGACTTCCCTGCTTCTCTGCTTAGTTTGGAGCCCTTAGCTACACAATTAAGTGAGATCATGACCAGGCTGTTCTAAATTGTACTTGAGATGTGTCTGTGTACACAGCAGTCAAGGAGCAAAGAGAAGGTGAGGCAGAGCTGCACCACCTTGCCAAGCCTTCTGTTCTGCTTTCAGTCTTGAGCTGCAATTTACATGATCAAGACCTCTGTCATCAAGGGCTGTTTCCTGCATGCCCAAGGGTTGAGATGACTTGTAAATCTTTGATAGGACATTTTCTCAGCTCAGATTTTTTGCCTGCCCAGAAATGTGCCTTTTGTGACTCCGGTCTGCCCAGATGTGTTTAAGTAGTGAGTGAACCTGGAGATTATGCATGTGGTTCAGTGCTGACCCTTCAGTGCTGTGTCAAAGGTTGATCTTTGAGGTCTCTTCCAACCAGATATTTATCTGTGATTCTGTGGATTGATAGGATAGGATAGGATAGGATAAGATAGGATAGGATAGGATAGGATAGAAATAACCAGGTTGAAAACACCTTTGAGATCATCGAGTCCAACCTATCATCCAATGCCATCTAATCAACTAAACCATGGCACCAAGCCCCCCACCCAGGCTCTACCTAAACACCCCCAGTGATGGCGACTCCACCAACTCCCTGGGCAGCACATTCCAATGGCCAATCTCTCTTTCTGGGAAGAACTTCTTACTAACATCCAGCCTAAAACTCCCCTGGTGCTGCTTGAGACTGTGTCCTCTTGTTCTGGTGCTGGTTGCCTGGGAGAAGAGACCTACTCCTACCTGTCTACAGCCTCCCTTCAGGTAGTTGTAGAGAGCAAGAAGGTCTCCCCTGAGTCTCCTCTTCTCCAGGCTAAGCAACCCCAGCTCCCTCAGCCACTGTATGGATCTTACGTAAGAGGTTGCTGTGAATTCATCATGGCAGTTGTCCCCTCTTTAAAACACAGAATGTTGTTGCTGTGGAGCTGTGTTCCAGGGAGGAGAGTGCATCATTGATAGGCCAGCTCCATTATTTGTAAATTACATTGGGACACTTAAAAGAGAGCACTAATATGTCCCGGGCAGGCTGCCAAGGAAGAAAGTAAGGCTCTCCTTTTTTGCTAAGCAAAAATATTTCCATAGAGAATGGGAGAAAAGGAAAATAAGTGCTGAAAAAGACAGAGAGTCTGAACTGTTGAGTGGCAAATATCTTGTTGAGATTGCAAAGGAGAGGCGTTGTTCAATTATGATCAGCTAAAAGACTCTTTCCTGCCATGGTAAAGGTTAAGGAATTGCCATTAGATCATCTGAAACATAAATTCAAAAGGAAAATGAGCCTCTATTAATTGAGGCCAACCCCACTGCATTGATTAGGAATGAACAATGCTCACAGAGCACAGCTGATGAAGTCTTGCTCTGGGTTAGCCTTATGCAGCCCTTGCTGTCAGCACTTCACAGTATCACAGTATCACAGTATAACTTAGGTTGGAAAGGACCTCGAGGATCATCGAGTCCAACCTATCAACGCAGACCCCATGACTAGACCATGGCACCAAGTGCCACGTCCAATCTCCTCTTGAACGCCTCCAGGGTCGATGACTCAACCACCTCCCTGGGCAACCCGTTCCAATGACCAATGACTCGCTCGGTGAAGAACTTCCTCCTCACCTCGAGTCTAAACCTCCCCTGGCGCAGCTTGAGACTGTGTCCTCTTGTTCTGGTGCTGCTTGCCTGGGAGAAGAGACCAACCCCTTCCTGGCTACAACCTCCCTTCAGGTAGTTGTAGAGAGCAATGAGGTCACCCCTGAGCCTCCTCTTCTCCAAGCTAAACAATCCCAGCTCCCTCAGCCTCTCCTCATAGGGCTTGTGTTCAAGGCCTCTCCCCAGCCTTGTTGCCCTTCTCTGGACACCTTCAAGTCTCTCAATGTCCTTCTTAAACTGAGGGGCCCAGAACTGGACACAGGACTCAAGGTGCGGCCTAATCAAAGCAGAGTACAGGGGCACAATGACTTCCCTTGTCCTGCTGGCCACACTATTCCTAATGCAGGCCAGGATGCCATTGGCCCTCTTGGCCACTTGGGCACCCTGCTGGCTCATATTCAGGTGGCTGTCGATCAGCACCCCCAGGTCCCTCTCTGTTTGGGAGCTCTCAGCCACTCCGACCCCAGCCTGTAGCTCTGCATGGGGTTGCCGTAGCCAAAGTGCAGCACTCGGCACTTGGACTTGTTGAATGCCATCCCATTGGACTCTGCCCATCTGTCCAGTCGGTCGAGGTCCCTCTGCAGAGCCTTTCTACCCTCTAACTGACTAACATCTGCCCCTAACTTGGTGGCTAGAGATCTCATAAGTGGGGGCAGAATTCAGCTCAGAAGGTATTAAATCCAAATTGAACACATGAGGGGGAGCCTAAACTGAAAGCATGATCCACCACACAAGCTGAGCCAAGGTTTTAACATTAATGTCATGAAAAAAAACCAACGCTGTTCATTGTTTCATCAGGTCCCAGAGATTACAATTTCAAGATACATTTTGCACTCTGATGTGACCAGTACAGTTAGCAGCAATTTATAGATAAAAAGGAAGGCCTGAAAATGGAAGTATGCAGTAAAATAGAAGAGAAGAAGGGGCTCAGGGGAGACCTTCTTGCTCTCTACAACTACCTGAAGGGAGGTTGTATCCAGGACGGGGTTAGTCTCTTCTCCCAGGCAACCAGCACCAGAACAAGAGGACACAGGCTCAAGCTGCACCAGGGGAAGTTTAGGCTCGAGGTGAGGAGAAAGTTGTTCACAGAAAGAGTTGCTAGCTGTTGGGATGGGATGCCCAGGGAAGTGGTGGAGTCCCCATCCCTGGAGGTGTTCAAGAGGGGATTGGATGTGGCACTTGGTGCCATGGCTTAGTAGTCATGAGGTGTTGGGTGACAGGTTGGACTTGATCATTGAGGTCTTTTCCAACCTTATTCTATCCTTCTATGAATACTGCCTGGCACTGTAAATAACTTCTGTGGATTCCCATTTATATTCTCAGGGTCTGAGAAAGGAATCTGAATGCAAATCTGGGTTTGTTTTGCACATAGTACTATATATTATATTATAATATATATAATATCTAATAATCCTATATATGTATACAATATATATTATATGTATTATACATTATATAATTGACATAATACATTACACATTCTACATAACTGGCACAATGGTCTTGAAGGTCTCTTCCAACCTGGTCTATTCTATTCTATTCTATTCTATTCTATTCTATTCTATTCTACCCTATTCTATTCTATTCTACCCTATTCTATATATATAATATATAATGTATATATTATATGATACATTGTACTATAGTGTATAATAAGCATCTCAACTTACTGCTTGGAGATGTTTGTGGTGTGCTGCCCTCGTGGATAGCGGAGCCAAAAACCTGGCTCTGAAGCTGGCTGGGCAATGTGAGAATTTTCAGTCCCACGTTTGTACAGTGGATAGTTACACCAAACCTGTGAAAGAGAGAACACCTGCTTCTCAGGCTCAGAGATTAGATATCTAGTTTCTGAAATACTGACTGCAATATTCAGCATCTTCATCTATGGCATGGGAGTCCTGGTAGATAACAAATTCTCCATTGAAGTGCAATTTGCCCTGGTGGTCAAGAAGACCAATGGGATCCTGGAGTGTATTAAGAAGAGTGTGTCCAGCAGGTTCAGGGAGGTTCTCCTCCCTCTCTACTCTGCCCTGCTGAGACCTCATCTTGAGTACTGCCTTCAGTTTTGGGCTCCCCAGTTCAAGACAGACAGGGATCTGCTGGAGAGGGTCCAGCAGAGGTCTATGAGGATGTTTAGGGGACTGGAGCACTGCCTGATGAGGAGCGGATGAGAGACCTGGGGCTGTTTAGTCTGGAGAAGAGAAGACTTGGAGGGGATTTATTAAATGCTTATAAATATGTGAGGGCTGGGGGTCAGGAGGGAGGGGACAGAAGGGAGGGGACAGGCTGTGTTCACTTGCTCCCTGTGATAGGACAAGGAGCAATGGATGTAAGCTGCAGCACAGGAGGTTCCACCTCAACACAAGGGGAGACTACATTATTGTAAGGGTCACAGAGCACTGGAATAGGCTGTCTGGAGAGGTTGTGGAGTCTGCTTCTCTGGAGACTTTCAAGGCCCATCTGGACGTGTTCCTGTGTGACCTGAGCTAGACTGCATGGTCCTGCTCTAGCAGGGGGGGTTGGACTCAATGATCTCTTTGGATCCTTTCCAACCCCCGACATCCTGTGTGCCTGTGACTGGCAGCTTTTATCAAATGGTTACAAATACCTTGGGCCAGGTTCACATGTGACCCCAAAGCACTGCTCCTGGGGAATTTAATTGTTAAGTCTTTGGTACTGCACAAATGATCCAAATGTGATTCCCATTAAGTTCTGCAGGCAGAAATTTGCTCATTTCTGTGCCGCTGACAGAGTGTGCACCATAAGCCCAGTGTCTGAGCCAAATCACAGGTCAGACCATGATCCCTGAACTTATGTCCTGTGGGAAAAAATTAAAAAACAACTTCCAGGAAGGAAATGTTTTCCATTCTGCAGAGGGTAAGAGTTCAGTCACTACAGTTGTTGTGTCTATGCCATGGTGTCACAAGGCTCTTGAGCAGGTAGAATCTAGCTGACTGGAGAGTTGAAGTGACTGGCCTATGAGCAGCCCTGAAGAAAAGGACTTACAGAATTAACCAGGTTGGAAAAGAACATTGAGATCACCAAGTCCAACCTATCACCCACCACCATCTCATCAACTAAACCATTGCACCAAGCACCCCATCCAGTCTCTTCCTAAACACCTCCAGTGATGGTGACTCCACCACCTCCCTGGGCAGCACATTCCAATGGCAAATCTCTCTTTCTGACAAGACTATCTTCCTCACCTCCAGCCTAAACCTCCCCTGGCACAGCTTGATACGGTGTCCTCTTGTTCTGGTGCTGGTTGCCTGGGAGAAGAGACCAACCCCCACCTGGCTACAACCTCCCTTCAGTAGTTAGGATATCTGTAGTCTCTTCCCAAATCTGCTAGAAACTTTATATCTGGACTACCTGTATGAATTTGTGCACTAATGTAGCCCCCAAATGCTTATGGTTTAGTTTTAAGGATTTAGTAAACCATTGCACTGTAGTGATTGTGAGGTACGGTGGTCAGAAGTGTCACCAAAAATTCCTGCTTAACAAATCAGATATAAACTCTCACATTGCCTTTGTAAGCATTATACCAACAGACGTTGGGGCATTTGCTTTGGGGTTTGTTTTGGGGTTTTGCTTGGCTTTGTTTTTTCAGCAGGATCACAGGCTCACAGGATGTTAGGGGTTGAAAGGACATGGGGGTGCTGGTGGATGAGAAGCTCAACATTGAGCCAGCAGTGTGCACTTGCAGCCCAGAAAGCCAATCCCATCCTGGGCTGCATCAAGAGAAGCAGAGCCAGCAGGGTGAGGGAGGTGATTCTCCCCCTCTGCTCCACTCTGGTGAGACCCCACTTGGAGTACTGTGTCCAGTTCTGGAGCCCCTAGTACAAGAAAGATCTGGATGTGCTGGAACATGTCCAGAGAAGGGCCATGAGGATGGTCAGAGGGCTCCACTCTGGTGAGACCCCACCTGGAGTACTGCACCCAGTTCCAGAGCTACTGTTAGAAAAAAAGTTTGGAGGAGAGTCCAGAGAAGAGCCACAAGGATGATCAGAGGGCTGGAGCTCCTCTCATATGAGGACAGGCTGAGGGAGTTGAGGCTGTTCAGTCTGGAGAAGAGAAGGTTCCAAGAAGGCCTTATTGTCTCCTTCCATTATCTGAAGAGGGTTACAAGAAGGCTGAGGAGGGACTCTTCAGGGTATCAGGGAGTGATAGGACTAGGGGCAATGGAAGATAAATAGAAATGGGTCGATTCGGATTGGATATTAGCAAGAAGTTCTTCCCCATGAGGGTGGTGAGAGACTGGCACAGGTTGCCCAGGGAGGTGGTGGAAGTCTCATCCCTGAAGGTTTTGAAGGCCAGGCTGGATGTGGCTGTGAGCAACCTGATCTAGTGTGAGGTGTCCCTGCCCATGGCAGGGTGGTTGTAACTGGATGATCCTTGAGGTCCCTTCCAACCCTAACAATTCTATGATTCTATGAAATAGTAGTAATTCTTTTATTTTGTTTTTCTGTGCTAAAAATAGTAATAATCTCCCTGTCTTGATTAGAAATCACAAACAAAGCTGGGAACACATGTGTACTGTGTCCAGTTCTGGAGCTTCTATGAGAAGAAAGACCTGGAGGTGCTGGAAGGTGTCCAGAGAAGGGCCATGAGGATGAGCAGAGGGCTGGAGCACCTCTCCTGTGAGGACAGACTGAAGGAGTTGGAGCTGTTCAGTCTGGAGAACAGAAGTGTCCCTGCCCATGGCAGGGAGGTTGGAAGTAGATGATCCTCGAGGTCCCTTCCAGCCCTGACAGTTCTGTGATTGTGTCCTGTAAACAAAGCAGGATGGATGGTTACAATAATTACTAGATTGAGGGAATCAAGGCACTCAGTTCCTTGAAAATTAGACCCCTCAGGCATGGTGATCCTCCTGGTCTCAGGAGGTAAGTCAGAAGCACACGTCCCCTAGGTCACGAATCTTGTCTGTCTTGGATTCCTGAGCCTTGGCGTCAGGCATGGTTCTTGTCCAAGGCAGGGGTAAAGGTGAAAAAAAGCCCTTCTCCCACCATCATCAGATAACAGGAATTATGTACAAGGCAGTTCTCATGGGAACAGTTTGGGCTCAGAATCCCATGGGGGTTTTGTTGTTTTTTTCTTCTACAGAAATGGAAGGTAGGGGTTCCTGAGAACAGCCTGCTGCCTGTCCTTTTCTCTGAGGGATATGAGGGCATTGGAGGGTAAAAGTTATAGAGGAAAACTCTCCTTTAGCAAAGTCACTCAGATATCCATTTCCCCTTCAGGTTTCCACTTGCCACATTGGTGCATCAGTACAAGAATATATAGGAAAGTCTTTTGACATAGAGCCTGAGGAAGAGAGCATTTATATGTGAGTGGAAAAGAACACCACAGGATCATGAGAGACCCCACTTGGAGTACTGTGTCCAGTTCTGGAGTCCCTGTTACAGGAAGGATCTGGCCATGTTAGAACGTGTCCAGAGAAGGGCCACAAGGATGATCAGAGGGCTGGAACTCCTCTCCTATGAAGAGAGACTGAGAGAGGATTCCAGGTGTGGTCTCAGCAGGGGAGAGTAGAGGGTGAGAAAACCTCCCTAGACCTGCTGGCCACACTTTTCTTCACATTTAATTCCTCTATCAGGGAGATTTTTTGTACTTAAAACATTTAGTAGGTCTCTGTGGGAGATTATTGTATGTCAGGATTTAGACTAGACTTGACTTAACCAGACCAGACCAGACCAGACCAGACCAGTTTGGAAAGGACCTTTGAGGTCATTGAGTCCAACCTATCACCCAGCACCATCTAATCAACTAAACCATGGCACCAAGCACCACATCCAGTCTCTTCCTAAACACCTCCAGGGATGGTGACTCCACCACCTCCCTGGGCAGCACATCCCAACGGCCAATCTCTCTTTCTATGAAGAACTTCTTCCTAATATCCAGCCTGAACCGCTCCTGGCACAGCTTGAGACTGTGTCCTCTTGTTCTGGTGCTGGTTGCCTGGGAGAAGAGACCAACCCTCTCCTGCCTACAACGTCCCTTCAGGTAGTGGTAGACAGCAATAAGAACCACTTCCATATGACTGGCTGCATTTAAGTGGATTTAATTCACTCACCCTGCCTTGCATAGGTCTTGATCCAAAAGAGTCCTTAAGCATATATCCAGTTTTAAAGGGAAGAATAGCTGCCTTGAAGTTGGTAAGATTAAACTCATGCTTAAAGCTAAACTCATGATCAAATGGTTTTTTTTATGGACCAGGATAATAACAAAGTGCCTCAGAGGTTTGATTACTGGCAATAACAGCAGTTCACAAACCCAAAACCCAAGAGTGGAACAAGAACATGAGCAAACCTCCTAGTTCCCATCCCATAATACTCCTAAGGGAAAAAAAAAAAAAGAAAACACAACAGGTAATCTGTAAACATTTAAGACCTGCTCCAAGGTCCACGGATAGGTTGCAAAGTGGCCCAAATATTGCCCATGAATCCTGAATGCTGTGGTTAGCAATGGAACTATGGCCAATAAAAACCCATGGGTCTATAGGATAAAGAAAACCCAGCACACTAAATAGAGTTGATCATTTGGGTTTTGTTTATTATTGCCATTTATTTTTATTATTCGTTGTTTTAATCAAAGCACAATATCAGGAGATAAAGCAGTACCCAGAGGGCAGTAAAGAATTTGGCAGTACTTCACAAGCTCTTACTTCATAAAGTCTTTCAAGCAGCCATGGATATAGAATCATAGAATCAATAAGGTGGTTTGCATAGAATCCATAAGTGGTTTGCATCACAGTATCACCAAGGTTGCAAGAGACCTCAAAGATCATCAAAAACACCTGATGTCAGCCTCTTGTCTGGATGGCAGCAAATGCTATGCAAAGAATCAGTGTAGGCTTCCTGTTGCTTTCAGTTTTTGCTCAGGTGCAGCTCTTGGCTGGAAGAAGAAGGATGGACCTAGAGTTTAGGAGCAGAAAGGCATTGACTGCACCCTCAGCACCAAACTGTGTGGTGTGGGTGACAAACTGGAGGGAAGGGATCCATCCAGAGGAGCTTTTGCAGGCTGGAGAGGTGAGCCCATGACAACCTCATGAGGTTCAGCAAGACCAAATGCAAGGTCCTGCATCTCGGTCTGGGCAATCCCAAGCATCAATATAGGCTGGGCAGGGACTGAGCAGCCCTGAAGAAAAGGACCTGGGGGTGCTGGTGGATGAGAAGCTCAACATTGAGCCAGCAGTGAGCACTTGCAGCCCAGAAAGCCAATCCCATCCTGGGCTGCATCAAGAGAAGCAGAGCCAGCAGGGCAAGGGAGGTGATTCTCCCCCTCTGCTCCACTCTGGTGAGACCCCACCTGGAGTACTGGATCTAGTTCTGGAGCCCCTAGTACAGGAAAGATCTGGAGGTGCTGGAAGGTGTCCAGAGAAGGGTCATGAGGATGATCAGAGGGCTGGAATTCCTCTCCTATGAGGACAGACTGAGGGAGTTGGGGCTGTTCAGTCTGGAGAAGAGAAGGATCTGAAGAGACCTAATTGTTGCCTTCCATTATCTGAAGGGGGCTACAAGAAGGCTGGGGAGGGATTCCTTAGGGTGTCAGGGAGTGATAGGACTGGGAGGAGTGGAAAAAAAAAACAAAACTAGAAATGGGTAGATTCAGCTTGGATGTTAGGAAGAAATTCTTCCCCATGAGGGTGGTGAGACACTGGCACAGGTTGCCCAGGGAGGTGGTGGAAGCCTCATGCGTGGAGGTTTTGAAGGCCAGGCTGGATGTGGCTGTGAGCAGCCTGCTGTAGTGTGAGGTGTCCCTGCCCATGGCAGGGGGGTTGGAACTGGCTGATCCTTGAGGTGCCTTCCAACCCTAACAATGCTATGACTCTAAATACTCTGTATTGGAGCACTTTAGAGACCTTCTCTTCATCCAGTGCAAAATACTCCAGCATAGGCATTACCTCATTGGCAGCAGGTGAAAGAAAGAGGTAAAGAGACTTCAAACACTGAGAACAGATTTTAGTTAGGACCATCACAAGAGATCCTGGGAGATTCATGATTTTTATCAGCAGAGCAGACTAGATCCTGTGAAAAATGGATGAAGGTTCACCCTCTCCTGAAGTTTCACCCTCTCCTGCCTCTTGGCATCTGATTAGTACTCCAGATGTTTAAACTTCATGTGGGGTAATGCAAGTATTTGAGCTATTTCCTTTCTGCATCCTCCTGTGTGGCTCCTTCCTGCACTGCTGACTTAAAGACTGTGCGGTGTCATGTCAGGATAGGTAATCATCCTTCACTGTGGGGATCCAGAGGTGGTAAAAGGAGAGGACTAATAGCTGTCACTGAAGCTGACAAACTGCTGTTAAGACAGCAATAGCAGTTGCTTTCACATCTCACTTCCCTCTGCTGTTAATGTCTGGATCTGGATAAAAGTGTCTGTGTTTGCTGGCAGCCTTGGAGGAGCTGGTCAGCTGTCAAAACTAACACAGGTTATATGACATGTGCTTAAAGAAACCTTTACCATCCTGGACACAAGAAACAACTGATTCTCTCAAAAAAAGGTCTAACAATTCGAAATGAAAGCTGAGCTAACCCTGAGATAACCCTGGGCACCGCTCAGGGTTAACTAAAGTACAGTTCTCCACATTAGTCTCTCACCCATGTGTGAAGAGCTCTAAGGAAAGGTGACCAAAACCAAGCTGTGGTCTTCTCCAGCCTAAATGATTCTATGAAACATTTAGCCAGCTGGAAACAGCTTGTTTGTTGCAGCCTAAGCATCCATCTGTTAGAACGGAACGGAACGGAACGGAACGGAACGGAACGGAACGGAACAGGACAGGACAGGACAGGACAGGACAGGACAGGACAGGACAGAACAGAACAGAACAGAATAGAATAGAATAGAATAGAATAGAATAGAATAGAATAGAATAGAATAGAATAGAATAGAATAGAATAGAATAGAATAGAATAGAATAGAATTAACCAGTTTGGAAGAGTCCTTCAAGATCATCGAGTCCAACCTATCACCCAACACCATCTAATCAACTAAACCATGGCACCAAGTGCCTCATCCAGTCTCTTCCTAAACACCTCCAGTGATGGTGACTCCACCACCTCCCTGGGCAGCACATCCCAATGGCCAATCTCTCTTTCTGACAAGACTATCTTCCTCACCTCCAGCCTAAACCTCCCCCAGCACAGCTTGAGACTGTGTCCTCTTGTTCTGGTGCTGGTTGCCTGGGAGAAGAGACCAACCCCCACCTGGCTACAAGCTCCCTTCAGGTAGTTGTATATGGATTCCATCAAAGAATTAAAAATTAAGATAAACTCCTTTGCTGTCACCATCACAGCCTCAGATGCAGACCACTTTGCTGGGCTGCTTTCCTGATATGCACTGGCAAACTAAAAGCAGTATTTGAAGAGAAAGACATCTGGGCTACTTGAGAGATTTTTGGCACTGCCAGACTCAGCTGCTCAGAAAAGAGGAATTTAGCCCATCAAGAAAGGAATTTTCCCTTAAAATAATGAAAGGTGTGATGTTTATTGCGGTTAAAGACACAGTTGTATACTTATTAATTCATTTCTCTCCTTGATGCTAGACAGTCTGTAAGATGGCTGAGGGGTTTGATTTAGGTTTTTGCAGACTTATTCTATGCTGTGCAATTCCAGAAGCCTGGAATTCCAGTCCCATGGACCGAAAGTCTGGTCCCTAGTAAGTTTACATACTCATTCCAGGTAGGTGAAGGGAAGTGGCATGGACTGAATCACAGAATAGAATCATAGAATCCACAAGGTAGGAAGAGACCTCAAGATCATCAAGTCCAACCTGTCACCCAACACCTCATGACTACTAAACCATGGCACCAAGTGCCACGTCTAACCCCCTCTTGAACACCTCCAGGGATGGTGACTCCACCACCTCCCTGGGCAGCACATTCCAATGGCTAACAACTCTCTCTGGGAAGAACTTTCTCCTCATCTCGAGGCCAAACCTCCCCTGGCACAGCTTGAGACTGCGTCCTCTGAGAAACACAAGACCTGTATTTTGACTTATGATGCTCTCTAAAGAGGAAGCCTAAGGTGTTTTCAGCAAAAGTGTGAGCTCTGAAAATGAAGTTAAAGCTTTCAACACCAGCTGAAAATGAAAGGGGTCGTGGCACAGCGTCTATTGGAGGTGGAAGTCCCAGGGCAAATAGCTTCAAAGAATGTAAAAAAAGAGAGGGAGGGCAGGAGAGAACAAGGCAAGAAGAGACAACTTCTTCAGACATTTGGCAATGGGGAGAAAATGCCAGTCCTCAGATAAAAATGTAGTTTACAATAGAGATGACAAATTGGGTGCAAGAGAATCCAGGCTGGGCAGGGTACAGGATAAACTAGCAAGAAGATTGACTAAGGTTAAGGAATAGCCGAGGCCAAGAAGCTGAAGGCCACCCACAGAGATCAAATGGGAAAGCACTAATGGGAAAGACATTTTGTAAGTTAAAAATATAGCTGGTTCCTTAATCTGGGGACACAGAGCTGTAAAATAACAGCTGGACAGCAAGGCAGAACAAAGTTTGCCTCGGTGGCTTGAGCGAAAGGTGGTTGAATGGAAAGGCATCATCTGCTTTATCAGAAATAGGTCCTGCCAGGCCCTCAGCCAGGCTGGCTTTGGGGTGGAGAAAGGCAGGGTCACATTCCTCTGGGATGGCAGCATGGCTCTGTCACACAGGCCAACGCAGCAGCCTTCAAAGTAACGATGAAATCGTAGACGTTTTAAAAGGATTTCCCACTATTATTGATGTTGTTCCCATAACACAAGCCAAGGAGTAGGAAGGCAGCACATCAAAACATTTGCATGCACTTGAAAACAGGCATCTCTCTTCTGTACCAGATCATGCTTTCTACTGACTATAAAGGCAATGTTTGAACTGTGATTCCATGGGGGAGAAAAAAGCCTAAATCCTCCTGCAGCACCTGTGCTGAAGGCAGGGTGCTGAAGCAAGCAGCCTCTAGCGCTGATGGTGTTTGAAGTAAGTAACAAAACCCAGAGGCAGGCTGAACACTTTGATTCTGCCCCAGCCTGACCATCACAGGATGTTAGGGTTTGGAAGGGACCTCCGAAGGTCATCGAGTCAGAATTAACCAGGTTGGAAAAGACCTTTGAGATCATCGAGTCCAACCTATCACCCAACACCATCTAATCAACTAAACTATGGCACCAAGCACCCCATCCAGGCTCTTCTTAAACACTTCCAGTGATGGTGACTCCACCACCTCCTTGGTGCTGACTCCAGCACCTCCCCAGGCAGCACATTCCAATGGACAATCTCTATTTCTGTGAAGAACTTTCTCCTCACCTCCAGCCTAAACCTCCCCTGGCACAGCTTGAGACTGTGTCCTCTTGATCTGTTGGTAGTTGCCTGGGACAAGAGACCAACCCCCACCTGGCTACAACCTCCCTTCAGGGAGTTGTAGAGAGTAATAAGGTGTCCTCTGAGTCTCCTCTTCTCCGGGCTGAACAACCCCAGCTCCCTCAGCCTCTCCTCACAGGGCTGTGCTCCAAACTCCTCCCCAGTTTTGTTGCCCTTCTCTGGACACATTCAAGTATCTCAATTTCTTGCTAACATCCAAGAACCCTCCCAGAGCAGGACCATAGAATCTAGTACAGGTCACACAGGGACACATCCAGATTGGGTCTGGAAAGTGTCCAGAGAAGGAGACTCCACAACCATCTCCACTGCTACAAGGACAACACCTGGCCCTACAGTTTAGAACTGCTGTGCCGGTGGTGGCTGACCTAGTGCAGAGCATGCCCATGAAATCCTCTCATATTCAGACTGATTGCACAACACTCATGGCTACTTCACTTCAGGAACACAGGTGATGCAATGCAGGTAAGATGTTACAGCTGTTGCAAGAAGCTAATTAATTATTCATCTGAAAGTGGCACTTCTGCTGAAGAGTGAGCTTTAGTATCACTCAAAGTGCCCCTGAAGGACCACACACCACATAATGCAGGGTGCTGTATATCTCAGGGGCTGAAACACTCTTTGCACAGTAATCATGTTTTGGAATGGCACAAGACACAGGCACTGACACACTCTGCCTCTACATGCATTTCTCTCACTATGACAGCTCCTACATTTTTATTTCAAGCTGAGGTGCAGGATGAATGCAAAACAGTGACAGCTTCTACAGGTTTTTATCTTACAGTCATAGAATCATAGAATCAAGAAGGTTGGAAAACACCTTAGAGATCATCAAGTCCAACCTATTACCTAATACCTAACACCTCAGGACAACTAAAACAATGGCTTCAAGTGCCACATCCAATCCTCACCTCGAGCCTAAACCTCCCCTGGTGCAGCTTGAGACTGTGTCCTCTTGTTCTGGTGCTGGTTGCCTGGGAGAAGAGACCAACCCCCTCCTCGCTGCAACCTCCCTTCAGGGAGTTGGAGAGAGCAAGAAGGTCTCCCCTGAGCCTCCTCTTCTCCAGGCTAAGCAACCCCAGCTCCCTCAGCCTCTCCTCACAGGGCTGTGCTCAAGGCCTCTCCTCAGCCTTGTTGCACTTCTCTGGACATATTCAAGAGTCTCAATGTCCTTCTTAAACTGAGGAGCCCAGAACTGGACACAGGACTCAAGGTGTGGCCTAACCAGTGCTGAGTACAGGGGCGCAATGACTTCCCTGCTCCTGCTGGCCACACTACTCTTGATGCAGGCCAGGATGCCATTGGCCCTCTTGGTCACCTGGGCACACTGCTGGCTCATGTTCAGCTGGCTGTCAACCAGCACCCCCAGGTCTCTTTCTGCCTGGCTGCTCTCCAGCCACTCTGACCCCAGCCTGTAGCACTGCATGGGGTTGTTGTGACCAAAGTGTAGCACCTGGCACCTGGGCTTGTTGAATAATATATATGGTATATATCACAACTCACACAGAACTCACAAGCCACACATCTCTGAATGCCTGAAGACATGAGAGACTGTGACCTTCTCAAGCATCTCAGCACCAGAGGAACTGCTGTGCAAGTTTCACTTGTTGCAGTACATTTCTGGAAACATGGTGATTTTTTTCCCCCCACTAATTAAAATGTTGTAAGGCTCATTCTTCTCTTACTTACACCACTAATTTGAATCATTTCACAGCTCTCTCAATGAGGGCCATATCAGACTCTGGTTCGCTGTGCCTAGTCCCAGCAGTTTCCATTTGTGCTTTTGTGTAGCTCTGTGGATTGTAGCATTTTTCACAGTGTGCCATTAGCATGATTGATTACATTATAAACATGCAGGGAAAACTTGCCAGATGCAACTTAAAACTGGATTCTTGGTGAATATCTGAGCCTGAATCTGCTTTTTTCTTCTAGCTTGTGCAGTCTGGAGCAGCAGCTCTGAAGGCAATGTGTGTAGGAGTAAGATTAGAAGGGATCTGTGGGCTGAATCCTACACCCAAGAACAGCTCTGAGGATATTAGGCTGGGATGACAGACACTGAACACGTGGCAATTGGAACCTTGCTTTTGCTTTTAATATTACACACTGCAAACATTACTAATACAGGGCAAGACTTTGTGTATTCTGTGATCAGTTAATGGGGTTTATCATCTCAAGGTTTTGTTTAACAATGGAAATTCAAAGGCAGTCACTTAAAGGGACTCCTTGGTACCCCCATGAAAACAAAGGTTCCTTGTGAGGCATTAATACAGGTGGGAAGAATTTGCCATACAGGAATAAGAAGATTAGGCAGGAAATGTTCCAATGATTACTTTAAATGTCTCTGGGTGAGGTAGCAGATAAACAGGACTAAGGAACTTCAGGGAGATTGAAACCTTTTGCTTTCTGAGCCAGACTGCCCTTTTCCAGGGACATACTCCAAAATAAAATACAATAAAATAAATTAGGTACCAAATGATTTATTAGCTGGAAAGGGGGGGCAAAAAAATGTTTAGAAGTATTTTTTCTTCATTGCTTTAACATGAAGCAACTGAGAGTGTGTGTGTGTGTGTGTCCATCCCTAGACTTGAGGGCGGAACAAGATTATTCCACAACACAACTATGCTTTGAAACAAGAAGTCACTTTATAGCAAGCTATAAGGTTCTATTTAATTGTCTAGAGCTGGATTTGTGCTCCTTTAAATATATGTTGACATAAGAATTTGATTAAGTGCATATATATATGGGGGTGTGTATAGATATATATTACTGGATTGGGGCTTAAAACTTCATCGAGGGTATTGAGTCCATCATCTTTAAGTTCGTAGAGGACACCAAGCTGGGGGCAGGAGTTGATCTGTTAGAGGGTAGGAGAGCTCTGCAGAGGGACCTTGACAGGCTGGGCAGATGGGAAGGGTCCAAGGGCATGAGGTTGAACACATCCAAAGGCCAGGTTCTACACATTGGCCACAACAACCCCATGCAGTGCTACAGGCTGGGGTCAGAGTGGCTGGAGAGCAGCCAGGTAGAAAGGGACCTGGGGCTACTGGTTGATAGTAGGCCAAACATGAGCCAGCAGTGTGCCCAGGTGACCAAGAAGGCCAATGGCATCCTGGCCTGCATCAGGAACAGTGTGGCCAGCAGGAGCAGGGAAGTCATTGTGTCCTGTGCTCCGCACTGGTTAGGCCACACCTTGAGTCCTGTGTCCGGTTCTGGGCTCCTCAGTTTAGGAAAGAAGTTGAGTTGCTGGAAGATGTCCAGAGAAGGGCAACAGAGCTGGGAAGAAGTCTGGGGCACAGCCCTGTGAGGAGAGGCTGAGGGAGCTGGGGTTGCTTAGCCTGGAGAAGAGGAGGCTCAGGGAAGACCTTCTTGTTCTTTACAACTCCCTGAAGGGAGGTTGTAGCCAGGTGGGGGTTGGTCTCTTCTCCCAGGCAACCAGCACCAGAACAAGAGGACACAGCCTCAAGCTGCACCAGGGGAGGTTTAGGCTGGAGGTTAGGTAGAAAATTCTTCCCAACAAGAGAGATTGGCCATTGGAATGTGCTGCCCAGGCAGGTGGTGGAGTCACCATTACTGGAGGTGTTTAGGAAGAGACTGGATGAGGCACTTGGTGCCATGGTTTAGTTGATTAGATGGTGTTGAATGCTAGGTTGGACTTAGTGATCTCTGAGGTCTTTTCCAACCTGGCTGATTGTATTGTATTGTATTGTATTGTATTGTATTGTATTGTATTGTATTGTATTGTATTGTGTTCTGTTCTGTTCTGTTCTGTTCTGTTCTATTCTATTCTATTCTATTCTATTCTATTCTATTCTATTCTATTCTATTCTATTCTTTTTCCCCTCTGTCAAACACTATCATATCCCACAGTAGATGATTGTATCATGCGTACTGCTGCCTGGTGTGCGACTTCCTGCAGCCAGGGATGTGTCAGGCAATGCTCTAGACGAAATGGAAATGCTATTTAGCATGTAATCCCCTGGTGGTTATGTTAGATTACATGGAACTGCCTCTTCCTTGTTGATATTTCCAAAGGTTAAAAAAAAAAGGGGGGGGGGGTGGGGGGGGTGAAGAAAAGGTTTGTGTCAGAGCTGTTAGTTGAAAAGTAAGGTGATAAGGAAGAAGATAAAGTAGTTGGCAACAGAAAGCTGTAGTGTTTGCAAAAGGAAAAGCAAGGAGGTAAAGGACTTGCAAAAGCCTGGGTAGAGAAAGCCAGAAAGACTATAGAAGAGTTTTCCTGTCTCATGAAGACAATGGGCACTTGCTTGAGAAAGTAGAAGCAGAGCAGACAACAGCAGGAGAAATGTTTCCAGCGGTTCTCACAGCATTGGAACACGGAGTTTTCTTTGGCAAGTAAATTAGCTGCAAGTGCCAAATGTCTTCAGAAACAGCTTATCCTCTGGTAGCTGTCTTTTGCTTAAACTCTCTGAAAAAGGCATCTGTAAAGCACTGTGAAGCATGAAGCCATTCCAAATGCAATCAGTTAGATAAGGCAGCGGCCACTGCGGCTTAGCCACTTGTCGTAACAAACGCAGCAATTAAGAGCTCTGTGGAGGAGCAGCTTTAGGCTGCCTGCCGCAGGGCAGGACATCGTGGATTAGCTTCCTACCTAGAGGCCAAGGGGTTTAACGAGACCTCAGCCAAGATACAAAGACCAAAGAGGGGGTGGGAAACATCTTGCCCTTAGATCTACAGAGCTGATCTCAGACTATGATCTATGACATTAGAGCACAGGTCTATGCTTTTCCTCCTGTCTGCATTCCTGGGAGAAAGCACCAAGTGGAGAAACAGCAATCGCTTGGAAGGGGTTTGAGCACTTGTTTTCTGTGTCTGCCGTTTGATGGGAGGAGGGAAGAGGCTGAGGGACAAGGAACATTCGTCTTTAGCATTCCACAAGGAATAGCTTTTCTTCGAGGGCATACATCAAAGTTCCCAAATACATTTCAAATCCATTCCTTACAGGGTGTTGATCTGATAGGACAGAAAAGCCTCCAGGGAGGCAGTGGCTCATGAGAGGAAATTAACGACTGGCATGCAGCTTATACACTGCTGGTTATGTCCTTGTTTCTCAGCTGCCAGCAGCAGAGGCAATTAGGAAAATTCAAGTCCAGTTGGAGCCTAGATACTAGCTTGGCACCAGCTTCCCCCCTGTCAGGCCTTAGCTGACAAAATGTCCCAGTTGTAGAGTGACTCCGATGTTTTATGACTGATATGTTTCATATAAATGATGAAAGGTAGCTGAAACAAACATCACAGTCTCACAGTACACTAGAGGTTGGAAGGGACCTCAAAAGATTGAGTCCAACCCCTTTGCCAGAGCAGGATCACCCAGGGTGGGTAGTATGCAGAGGAATGAATCCAGAAGGGTTTTTAAAGTCTCCAGAGAAGAGGACTCCACAATCCCCCTAGGCAGCCTGCTCCAGGGCTCTGTCACCCTCACTGTAAAGAACTTGCTCCTCATGTTGAGGTGAAACCTTCTATGTTCAAGTTTGAACCTGTTGTTCCTTGTCTTATTCTTGTGCACTACCAAAAGGAGCTTGGCCCCCTCCACTTGCCCCCCACCCCTCAGATGCTGATCAGATCCCCACTCAGTCTTCTCTTCTCCAAACTAAACAGCCCCAGGGCTCTCAGTCTCTCTTCACAGGGGAGATGCTCAAGTCCCCTAATCATCCTTGTGGCTCTCTGTTGGACTCTCTCCAGCAGGTCTCTGTCTCTCTTGAACTGGGGAGCTCAAAACTGGACACAGTATTGCAGGTGTGGTCTGAGCAGGGCAGAGTAGAGGGGGAGAAGAACCTCCCCTGGCCTGCTGGCCACACTTTTCTTGATGCACCCCAGGATCCCATTGGCTTTCTTGGCCACAAGGTCATGCTGCTGTCCCATGCAGAACTTGCTGTCCACCAGCACTCCAAGCTCTTTCTCTGTGGAGCTGCTTTCCAAGAGGGCAACCCCTAACCTGTACTGGTGCCTAGAATGTCTTTATTATTACCTCAGTGGATTGGGGATCAGGGTCACGTGTTCTGTTTAATCCAGCACTGAAGTATAATTTCAAGAACATAAGTGGAAAAAAGAGTCATGTGAACCAAGATCCTCGGGCTCTACTCATATGAAGACTTACACATGTGCTGGGTTTCGTGCAGTGAAAAGCCAGTAAATGGTGACACTCTTCACAGGTTGAAGAGGATGTCTGGAGATTTTTGCAGGATTAGGTCCCTCATTTGCTGCTTGAAAATGAACGTCTCTGAAAGTGCTTCATATGCTGAGGCATAAAAATGAAATGCATTGATAAACCTGCAAGGAATCCTACATGTCCTTGAGGGCTAGGAGCCTTTTCAGAACAGGGAGGCAATCAAAAATAATTCCCTTATTGACATGTAATATACCTTTCTCTGAAATGGAGAGGTGTGAAATTAAATCTCCTTTTCTCATCTGTTTGATTTCCTTCCTTTCATCTTCTTCTTTATTTATTTTTAGAATAAACCAAACCAGGTTGGAAGAGACCTTCAAGATCATCGTGTCCAACCCATCAACCAATCCAACCCACCCAAACAGCTAACCCATGGCACCAAGCACCCCATCAAGTCTCCTCCTGAACACCTCCAATGACGGCGACTCCACCACCTCCCCGGGCAGCCCATTCCAATGGGCAATCACTCTCTCTGTATAGAACTTCTTCCTAACATCCAACCTGAACCTCCCCTGGCGCAGCCTGAGACTGTGTCCTCTTCTTCTGGTACTGGCTGCCTGGGAGAAGAGACCATCATCCACCTGTCTACAACCTCCCTTCAGGTAGTTGTAGAGAGTGATAAGGTCACCCCTGAGTCTCCTCTTCTCCAGGCTGAGCAACCCCAGCTCCCTCAGTCTTTCCTCATAGGGCTTGTGTTCCAAACCCCTCACCAACTTTGTTGCTCTTCTCTGGACTTGTTCCAGCAAGTCAACCTCCTTCCTAAACTGAGGAGCCCAGAACTGGACACAGTACTCGAGGTGTGGCCTAACCAGTGCAGTGTACAGGGCAGAATGACCTCCCTGCTCCTGCTGGCCACACTCTTCCTGATGCAGGCCAGGATGCCATTGGCCCTCTTGGCTGCCTGGGCACACTGCAGGCTCATGTTCAGCCTGCCATCGACCAGTCCCCCCAGGTCCCTCTCTGCCTGGCTGCTCTCCAGCCACTCTGACCCCAGCCTGTAGCACTGCATGGGGTTGCTGTGGCCAATGTGCAGAACCTGGCACTTGGATGTGTTAAATCTCATGCCCTTGGACTCTGCCCATCTGTCCAGCCTGTCCAGGTCCCTCTGCAGAGCCTCTCTACCCTCCAGCAGATCAACTCCTGCCCCCAGCTTGGTATCATCAGCAAATTTACTGATGATGGACTCAGTGCCCTCATCCAGATCATCAATAAACATGTTAAAGAGCATGGGGCCCAGCACTGATCCTTGGGATCCTTCTTCTTCGTCTTGTCTTAGCCTTGTCCATCTGTGTGATAAGAGTTTTTGCCCAGGGAGATGGTGGAGTCACCGTCCCTGGAGGTGTTCAAGAGAGGATTGGTTGTGGCACTTGGTGTCATGGTCTAGTCATGAGGTCTGTGGTGACAGATTGGACTCGATGATCTTTGAGGTCTCTTCCAACCTTGGTGATACTGTGATACTGTGAAAATGAGACACAAAGTTTTATGCCCCTATAAAAATGGAAATGCATGGAAGCTCACTATTTATTTTTAAGGTGGCTAGGATTTCACCTGAATTTTATTGATATATTCACATTTAGACATGCCTGGGGTTTACTGGTAAGGACACACTAGCATTAGAATGCAGACTACAGAGTTAACCCAGGTTGGAATAGACCTCAGAGTTCATCGAGTCCAACCTATCACCCAACACCATCTAATCAACTAAACCATGGCACCAAGCACTCCATCCAGTCTCTTCCTAAACACCTCCAGTCATGGTGACTCCACCACCTCCCTGGGCAGCACATTCCAATGGTCAGTGTCTCTCCCTCTGTGAAGAACTTCTTCCTAACACCCAGCCTAAACCTCCCCTGGTGCAGCTTGAGATTGTGTCCTCTTGTTCTGATGCTGGTTGCTTGGGAAAAGAGACCAACCCCACATTCTTGTCAGACAGGGCAGGGAACTAGCTCAGGATGCAAGGAATGCACCTCAGAGGACCATATTTCTGCCTCCTCAGCATGTGAGCAGTTCTCAGAACAGAGGATTTGTTGTTGCTTTGCATAGTCAAACTTTTGCCCCTTCAGTTTCATTCCTTTCCCCCTTTCCTCAGGAGTCTTCTGAAGCAATCATGACAATAGTCAGGCACAGCTATCGGTTTTGGACTCCTCTATTTCCAAGTCATTTGGAAATCTGCCATGTTTCTTGGTAGATATTAGGGTGTAAATTAAAATGACTCCCCTGTGCTATCATTAATTGATTAGGTGTTGTTGGGTGATAGGTTGGACTTGATACTCTCAAAGGTCTCTTCCAACCTGGTTAATTCTATTCTGTTCTATACTATTAAGTTAACTTATTCAGCGCAGAGTAAGGGTTCAGTTCCCTCTTACCAAGCACAGAACTGCCAAAACCATTCCAAAAATAATAGAGGCTACAAGTACCTCTACATCAGTGAATCGTAGAATGGTCTGTTTGGAAGCGACCTCCAAAGATTCTCCAGTCCAACCCACTCTGCAGTCAGCAGGGACATCCTCAACTAGAATAAGTTGCCCAGAGCCCTCTTCAGCCTCAACCTGAGTATCTCCAAGGATGGGGCCTCAACCACCTCCCTGGACAACTTGTTCCAGCATTCCATTAACATCATAGTAAAAAACGTGTTCCTAACATCCAATCTAAACCTGCTCTTCTCTGGTTTGAAGCCTTTGCCCCTCATCCTATCGCTACAGGCCTTTGCAAACAGAGTTTGTTAGTCCTTCTTGGAGCGCTTCTTCATGTACTGCAAGGTGGTTATTAGATCTCCCTGGAGACCTCTACTTCAATGATATGGTAAAGATAGCTCTGGGCCAAGTTCTGGGCTTCTCAATTTAAGAAAGACATTGAGACTCTTGAACATGTCCAGAGAAGGGCAACAAGGCTGGGGAGGGGTTTGGAGCACAGCCCTGTGAAGAGAGGCTGAGGGAGCTGGGGTTGCTTAGCCTGGAGAAGAGGAGGCTCAGGGGAGACCTTCTTGCTGCCTACAACTCCCTGAAGGGAGGTTGTAGCCAGGTGAAGGTTGGTCTCTTCTCCCAGGCAAGCAGCACCAGAACAAGAGGACACAGCCTCAAGCTGCACCAGGGGAGGTTTAGGCTTGAGGTGAGGAGAAAATTATTCATAGAGAGAGTTGTTAGACATTGGAATGTGCTGCCCAGGGAGATGGTGGAGTCCCAGTCCCTGGAGGTGTTCAAGAGGGGATTGGATGTGGCACTTGGTGCCATGGTTTAGTAGTCATGAAGTGTTGGGTGACAAGTTGGACTTTATGATCCTTGAGGTCTTTTCCAACCTTATTGATTCTATGATTCTATGATACACTGTAAAGGCTTTCAGTCTGTGTCTTCCTGCATGTTCTGCTTCTTTCCTGTCAAAAGAAATATTTAGGCCTGAAAAGAACAACTTGGACATCTTGGACCAGTTCCAGGTAAATGAGAAACCAATAGAAAGAACTCTCCTTGGATTCAGTAAGATATGGGTCAAGGTGTAAGCCAAGAAAAAATGCCCCACCTCTTCTCCTCATGATGGTTACGCATCAGAGATGGTAAAGGGACTTCTGCAAGGCTTTTGGCTTTCCTACTCAATTAAAGAGTCTATATTTGGCAATGGAAAATAGCCCTATTTAGAGTATTTTGGAAACAGTGTTTGTTATAGGCAATGGATTTTTTCCACTGCCTATATATAGTTGTCTGAAGCATGGTTGCTCCTCAGGTCAAGAGACAAAAAGTGATTGAATTTGACTTAGCTTTAATGCCACATTGACCTGCTTAGCTCACTGTTGAGAAGCAGTTGTACACCATGAGCAGTTTTAATGTGCATGCCCTTACAGTATGGTTAAGAGCACACATTGAGTTTACCAAGATTAAATTATCTATTAGTAGTTAGCAAATTGGAAAGTGAAGCTCCAGACGTGAAAAAGCTGAAGTCCACCTTTGAAATGCAGGCAATCCCACAACCTAAATGAGGTGGAGGTGGGGAGATTCAGGCTGGAAGTGAGGAGGAAGTTCTTCCCCATGAGAGTGGTGAAGCCCTGGAATGGGTTGTCCAGGGAGGTGGTTGAGGCCCCATCCCTGGAGGTGTTTAAGGCCAGGCTGGATGAGGCTCTGGCCAGGCTGATGTAGTGTGGGGCGTCCCTGCCCATGGCAGGGGGGTTGGAACTAAATGATCCTTGTGGTCCCTTCCAACCCTGACTGATACTATGATACTATGATACTATGATGTTGATTCAGTTAGGAAGAGCATCACAGGAACACAGAGTCAGGCTGTAAATTTACAGAGCACCTCTGTGGCCACAGGGTTCATAGAATCATAGAATGGTTTGGATTGGCAGGGACCTCCAGAGGTCATCTAGTCCAACCCCCCTGCAGTCAGCAGGGACATCCTCCACTAGATCAAGCTGCTCAGAGCCTTCTCCAGCCTCATCTTGAATATCTCTGGGGATGGGGCTTCAATTATCTCCCTGAGCAACCTGTTGCAGTGTTCTGACATCCTCATGCTAAAGAACTTGTTTCTAACATCCAATCTAAAGCTGCTCTTTTCGCTTTTCAAACCACTGCCTCTTGTCATGTCCCTGCAGACCTTTGCAAACAGTCCCTCTGCTCCGTTCCTGTAGCCCCCTTCAGGTACTGGAAGGCTGCTCTTAGGTCTGCCTGGAGCCTTCTTTTCCCCAGACTGAACAAGCCCAGCTCCCTAAGCCTATCCTCATAGCAGAGATGTTCCAGCCACCTGATCATCTCCATGGCCCTTGTCTGGACCTGTTCCATCAGATACATGTTCCTCCTGTGTTGAGGACTCCAGTGCTGGATGCAGTACTCTAGGTGAGGTCTCAGCAGAGTAGAGCAGAGGGGCAGTATCACTTCTCTCCATCTGCTGTCCATGCTGCTTTTGATGCAGCACAGGTTCCATTGGCTGTTTCTGCAGGGCTCTCAATCTCCTCATCCCCCAAATGATATTGATTATCTAGGATTGCCCCAACCTAGGTGAAGGGCCCTTCATTTTGCCTTTTTTTTTTTATGTGAGATCTTATTGCTACACACAACAGCCACTGAGAACATTGATACCTCTTTCGAGATGAGATATACCTTGAGGTAAGGATCTTACACAAGAACTACCAGGCACTTTGCAAACACCAGGGAAACAAACCAGCACAGGGGACATTTCCTTCTGCCTTTCTTGAAATCATAGTGGAAAGATGATGGTGAGAGGCCTTGAGCACAAGCCCTGTGAGGACAGGCTGAAGGAGCTGGGGGTGTTTAGCCTGGAGAAGAGGAGGCTCAGGGCAGACCTTCTTGTTCTCTACAACTACCTGAAGGGAGGTTGTAGACAGGTGGGGGTTGGTCTCTTCTCCCAGGCAACCAGCACCAGAACAAGAGGACACAGTCTCAAGCTGTGCCAGGGGAGGTTTAGGCTTGAAGTGAGTAGAAAGTTCTTCCCAGAAAGAGTAATTTGCCATTGGAATGTGCTGCCCAGGGAGGTGGTGGAGTCACCATCACTGGAGGTGTTCAAAAAGGGATTGGATGTGGCACTTGAAGCCATGGTTTAGTTGTCCAGAGGTGTTAGGTATTAGGTAATAGGTTGGAATTGATGATCTCTGAGGTCTTTTACAACCTGGTTGATTCTATGAAATCTAGAAAGTAGCTTGGAATTAATTAATCTTCTTAGTGCCTTGGGATTCACCTCATCCATTCCTACCAATCAGGGGTGGATTCTGAAGGTTATTTTTTTTCCCCTGGGCAATTCTTCTGCAGTCCTGCTCTACTGAAACACTGCTGCCTTCTGATTCAGTCATGTTTTCTTCAATTTCTTGTCAAAACTGCAAAGGAAAATGAAACAGATCATCTTACTCAGACTAATTTGCAGTTCCACCTGCACACACATCTTGCTGGGTTGTTTTGTTTCGCTTTCCCATCAGTCTCTCTTTTTCTTTCTGTTGTGACATTTGCTAGCAGATTTCTCTTAGCTCTGTCTTCAGTTCAGTTTTGTCATAAGTCTTGCCTCATCACGGAATCACAGAATTGTCAGGGTTGTGGAGTCACTGTCTCTGGAGGAGCTCAGGAAAGGATTGGAAGTGGCACTTGGAGCCATGGTTTAGTAGTCATGAGGTGTTAGGTATTAGGTAATTGGTTGGACTTGATGATCTCTGAGGTCATTTCCAACCTGGTTGATTCTGTGATTCTAAGATGCCAAATTACCTCTTTTAGTCCTGCCTGCAATGGGTGAAAAGGAAGTGTCATGGGAGCACCAACCGGGGAAGTGGGGGACTGAATTTCTAATACAGCAGTGACAAGAAGAATGACCTTGGTCCAGCTGTATTTCACCCCACACCTCAGTTCCTCCCCTGTGAAGTGGCAATAGGATGATGCCCCGTTGAGAAGCATCATGAGGAGAAAGTCCTTCCCAGAGAGAGTTGTTAACCATTTGAATGTGCTGCCCAGGAAGGTGGTGGAGTCACCATCCCTGGAGGTGTTCAGGAGGGGATTGGATGTGGCACTTGGTGCCATGGTTTAGCAGTCATGAGGTGTTGGATGACAGGTTGGACTTGCTGATCTCTGAGGTCTTTTCCAACCTTATTGATTCTATGATTCTGTGGTAGAACTGGGCATTGCTGTCTGACTGCTAAGAATGGGAGCTTCTGCACTCCATCAACTGATTCTTTAGCCTGGAGAAAAGACTCCAGAGGGGCCTTAGAGCAGCCTTCCAATATCTGAAGGGAACCTACAGGAAGGCTGCAGGACTCTTTTTCCAAGAGTGTCCACTGATAGGACAAGGGGAAATGGGTTTAAATTGAGGGAGAACAGGTTTAGATTGGATCTAAGTAAATCTTTGCTATGAGGGTGGCAAGACTCTGGAATGGATTGTCCAGAGAGGTTGTGGATGGCCCCTCCTTGCAGATTTCAAGGCCAGGTTGGATGGTGCCTTGAGTAACCTGGTCTAGTTGAGAGACATCCCTGCCCATAGCAGGGAGGTTGGATTAGTGTGATCTAGTGTGTTGTGTCTGATCTACTGTGAGGTGTCTGACCTAGTGTAAGGTATCTGACCTAGTGTGAGGTGTCCCTGCCCATGGCAGGAAGGTTGGTTGGGACTAGATGATCCTTGAGGTCCCTTCCAACCCTAACAATTCTATGATTAGATGACCCCTAAAGTCTCTTCCAACCTAGGCCATTCAATGATTCTTTGGAAGTCAATTCCCCCCTTCCCACCCAAAAAAAAGAAGAAAGTAACCAAGAAGGTCAAGAAACTCCTGCTGCCCTTTATCAGGCAATCCAATGACCCTGAGAGATTATCTCAAAAGTCTCTTCCAGCCTAGGCCATTCTAGGCAGCCAAGAGGGCCAATGGCATCCTGGCCTGGATCAAGAACAGTGTGGCCAGCAGGAGCAGGGAGGTCATTCTGCCCCTGTGCACTACACTGGTTAGGCCACACCTCGAGTCCTGTCCAGTTCTGGGCCCTTCAGTTTAGGGAGGAGGTTGACTTGCTGGAATGAGTCCAGAGAAGGGCAACAAAGTTGGTGAGGGGTTTGGAGCACAGCCCTGTGAGGAGAGGCTGAGGGAGCTGGGGTTGCTTAACCTGGAGAGGAGGAGACTCAGTAGTGACCTTATTGCTGTCTACAACTACCTGAAGGGAGGTTGTAGACAGGCAGAGGTTGGTCTCTTCTCCCAGGCAGCCAGCACCAGAACATGAGGACACAGTCTCAGGCTGTGCCAGGGGAGGTTTAGGTTGGATGTTAGGAAGAAGTTCTATACAGAGAGAGTGATTGCCCATTGGAATGGGCTGCCCGGGGAGGTGGTGGAGTCGTCGTCATTGGAGGTGTTCAGGAGGAGACTTGATGGGGTGCTTGGTGCCATGGTTTAGTTGTTTAGGTGGGTTGGATTGGTTGATGGGTTGGTCACAATGATCTTGAAGGTCTCTTCCAACCTGGTCTGGCCTATTCTATTCTATTCTATTCTATTCTATTCTATTCTATTCTATTCTTCTTTGGAAGCCAATTCCCCACCCCACCCCAAAAAAAAGGAGGAGGACACCAAGGAGGTCAAGAACCTCCTGCTGCCCTTTATGAGGCAACCCAGTGACCCTGAGAGATCTTTGTACACTAGGAAGTGCTGCAGCTTTGCACAGGCCTTTAAAAAGAGATAAAAGCAGACGCAGCCCCGTGGAAGCACAAATGACATCCGTTTGGCATTAGCTCTGCCCCTTTTATCTTCATCAGAAGCCAAGCTGCACTACAACCTTGGGATCCCTCTGGAGACATCAGCTTGTCGCTCTGAATGAGTGGCTGATGGCATTAGGACAGACAAATGAGCGGCAGCAGGAGGCTTTGCCCGCATCCCGCCCACTCCCACAGCCACCGAGGGGGAAGGCTAATGAGCAAATAACCTGCTGCAACTTTCCTGTGTTTCCTGTAATTGAGAACTCCTCTGTACTTTGTCTGGAATGCAGATGCCTGTCAGTCACGGGGTCATAAATAGGATTAGGGGCTGTTTCTGGAAAAGCAGGCAACCAGCTTTAGCTGCTCAGTTGGAGATGCAGATGTTTGCTGGCTGCGTTGCTGTTCAGCATCATGGAATGGAATGGAATGGAATGGAATGGAATGGAATGGAATGGAATGGAATGGAATAGAATAGAATAGAATAGAATAGAATAGAATAGAATAGAATAGAATAGAATAGAATAGAATAGAATAGAATAGAATAGAATAGAATAGAATAGAATAGAATAGATCAGGTAGGAAAAGACCTTGGAGATCATTGAGTCCAACCTATCACCCAACACCATCTAATCAACTAAACCATGGCACCAAGCACCGCATCCAGTCTCTTCCTAAACATCTCCAGTGATGGGGACTCCACCACCTCCCTGGGCAGCACATTCCAATGGCCAATTACTCTTTCTGGGAAGAGCTTTCTACTCACCTCCAGCGTAAGCTTCCCCTGGCACAGCTTGAGACTGTGACCTCTTGTTCTGGTGCTGGTTGCCTGGGAGAAGAGACTAACCCCTACCTGGCTGCAACCTCCCTTTAGGTAGTTGCAGACAGCAATTAGCCTGGTTGGAAAAGCCCTCAGAGATTATCAAGTCCAACCTATTTGGTTTAGGTAGGAGGATGTCCAAACATGTTTAAGCAGAGATGGCTACTAGCTCTTCCCTCAGGCCTCAGTCTTGCAACTGGGTGCAGATCCCTACTAAGATTGCTGGTCCCTAATAATGCTTTTCCCTACTCAATCAGTTGCAAGAGCCAAACATTAAAGTCTTTGTTTAGAGAGGTACAACCCTGTAGTTGTAGATTATTTTGATAGAGGCTGGAGAATCAGTTACAGCATGACAGAAT
The DNA here is from genome assembly GCF_026170545.1 of Melanerpes formicivorus. Taxonomy (NCBI): domain Eukaryota; kingdom Metazoa; phylum Chordata; class Aves; order Piciformes; family Picidae; genus Melanerpes; species Melanerpes formicivorus. The sequence continues at coordinate 1,305,263 of NW_027142406.1, read as the reverse complement.
GGTATGGGTTGGAAGGGACCTCAGTGAGACACTGGAACAGGTTGCCCAGTGAGGTGGTAGAAGATCCATCCCTGGAAGTTTTTAAGGGACAGCTCACACTACAGCAGGTTGCTCAGAGCCACATCCAGCCTGGCCTTAAAAACTTCCAGGGATGAGGCTTCCACCACCTCCCTGGGCAACCTGTTGCAGCATTTCAGCAAGGTCCTTTCCAACCCACACCATTCTGCCAACCTCTTACTGACTTTCCAGCCTCTATCAAAATAATCTACAACACCTAATGGGCACTGAGATATTTTTTATTTCTTTTTCTGCTATGAGATTGGTTTCAGACCATTGCACAAGAAGGATTTAATCCCCCCACAAGGAGAATCCCTAAGTAACTTCCCTAAGTTACCCTAAGAAACCTGATAAAATAGTACAATCTCTGACAACTTGCTCCTCCTCCAGCCCACTTATAATTGGTGCATGACAGAAACATTAATAATTGATTCATTAATATTTATCACCATTAGCCAGGTTGGGGTTAGTCTCTTCTCCCAGGCAACCAGCTCCACAACAAGAGGACACAGTCTCAAGCTGTGCCAGGGGAGGTTTAGGCTGGATGTGAGGAAGGTATTCTTGTCAGAAAGAGAGATTGGCCATTGGAATGTGCTGCCCAGGGAGATGGTGGAGTCACCATCACTGGAGGTGTTTAGGAAGAGACTGGATGGGGTGCTTGGTGCCATGGTTTAGTTGATTAGATGGTGTTGGGTGATAGGTTGGACTCAATGATCTCCAAGGTCTTTTCCACCCTGCTCTATTCTATTCTATTCTATTCTATTCTATTCTATTCTATTCTATTCTATTCTATTCTATTCTATTCTATTCTATTCTATTCTATTCTATTCCATTCCATTCCATTCCACTCCATTCCATTCCATTCCATTCCATTCCAATTTCTCCTGTCAAAACAAACAAATAAAACCTTAAGATCCTCACAAGGCATTAGGGTCCCTTCATTAGTACATAATACATGCTCTGAAAACCACCTCATCTCAATATCCAGGATACAGAAAGTATAGGATGAGAGCTACCGCAGTGAAGCAGCATCATCAAGGTCACGCAGGAGCTAAGTGGTCATACCGGGATTAAACCCTTTACTTCACACATCACTTTGTTGTGCTCTCTTTATCTTTAGTAGGAAGGAGTCGATGCTGAAGCTCATTGGTTTCATCCAAGGCACATTCCACTCTATCTCACAATAATGAAGGTAGGGAGAGGCTTTAGGAATAGAATAGAATAGAATAGAATAGAATAGAATAGAATAGAATAGAATAGAATAGAATAGAATAGAACCCAACACCATCTGATCAATTAACCATGGCACCAAGCACCCCAGCCAGTCTCTTCCTAAACACCTCCAGTGATGGTGACTCCACTACCTCCCTGGGCAGCACATTCCCATAGCCAATCTCTCTTTCTGACAAGAATACCTTCCTAACATCCTGCCTAAACCTCCCCTGCCCTGGCGCAGCTTGAGACTGTGTCCTCTTGTTCTGGTGCTGCTTGCATGGGAGAAGAGACCAACCCCCACCTAGCTACAACCTCCCTTCAGGGAGTTGTAGACAGCAATAAGGTCTCCCCTGAGCCTCCTCTTCTCCAGGCTAAGCAACCCCAGCTCCCTCAGCCTCTCCTCACAGGGCTGTGCTCCAGACCCCTCCCCAGCTTTGTTGCCCTTCTCTGGACATCTTCCAGCAGTTCAAAACTCATATATCCACTTTAATCAGTCTACCAAAGCTTACAAAACCTTGGCATGGAATGCAGCTGAGTAGAAACCCCTCCCATTTCAGCAGCTTATTCAGGATATGCAAACCAGATGGAAGTCTGTGTATTGCACGATGAAATGCACTGAAGATCAGAAAGGAGCACTCCCCAAAATGATCCAGAGCCATGGTATGAGAGAGGTCATTGCCCTCCATTCATCTATGCTATGGTCAAAAAAGCCTCCACAGAGATAAAGGGATGTGGTCAGTGCTCTGAAAGGCTGACCCAATAATTACAGGCAGGACAAAGGGGCCAGGGGGTAAAGCCAGAAGCTAGGGTGAAGGAGTGACGTGGTACAATGAGGAGAAGGCCACAAGGTTATTCAGCAGATACACACTCAACAAGGCTGCCTGTGTCTCCTGCTGACATTGGGTTGGTATTAAGTGCAGAGGAGGTTCTGCCTCTTTGGGGATGTCACTGTGAAGTGCCCATATCCAAATGCACCCTTTTGTCATAGGACACAGAAGGTTTCAGGGGAACAGTTCCTGCCACTGAACAGCGTTCCTCTATTCTGAGGTCACTGCTTGTCTCCAGGCCACAGCCAATGTCTCACACACAGAAACATGCTGGATTTAGAGGAAAAACAAACAAAAAGATATTCTACCTAACTGCCAGGTCTGCTTGTGGATTTCATTTCCAGACAGCGCATCACAAGTTCACATTTCTCAGGTAAAACACACTTGAGTTGGCATCATGCAAACTGCCAGGCAAGATTGGCTTTATTTTGTCCTCTAGTGTTGTGTCCTCCTGGGGTGGTTGTTGCATGAGTAGATGTCCTTAGGCACCCACTTAAATTCCTCCTTTCATCTCTGCTGAGAAGCCATGCTTGCTTGGAGAGGATCTGCCCTGCAGAGAAACATCACTCACCATCCCTGTACATTTTGCATCCCCATCTGCAAAATCCTATTTTCCAGGACTTTTTTTATTGCCCCTTTTTGCTCCCTCACATCTTCCTCCTTTCCCCCTCTTCATATGGCAGAAGCAACCCTTCCATAACTTTGTACCTGCAAGGCAGTAAAATTGAGGTTTGGGGCAACAATTTCAAGAGCAGCTGACTCAGACTGCAAAATGTTATGTACAGCACTGAGCAGATAGGAAATTGGGCAAAAAAGGAGAGGACAATGACATCATTTGGTTACCTTAGAGGTCTCTGCCCATGTGAGCTGTTCAAGCATAGCCCACTTCATTCTCAGCTGTCTTTATGGAAAGGCACAGGCTGCCTGCAGGGCTTGTGACAAAGCAGACAGACTCATGAGGATGTTTGGAATAGAATAGAATTAGAATAGAATTAACCAGGTTGGAAAAGACCTCAGAGATCATCAAGTCCAACCTATTACCCAACACCATCTAATCAACTAAACCATGGCACCAAGTGCCTCATCCAGTCTCTTCCTAAACACCTCCAGTGATGGGGACTCCACCACCTCCCTGGGCAGCACATTCCAATGGCTGATCTCTCTTTCTATGAAGAACTTCTTCCTAACATCCAGCCTAAACCTCCCCTGGTGCAACCTGAGACTGTGTCCAACAGCCCAGAACATTTTTGAGCAGTAGAACTTCACAGAATCATAAAATCAACCAGGTTGGAAAAGATCTCAGAGATCATCAAGTCCAACCTATTACTTAATACCTAGCACTTCAGGACAACTAAACCATGGCTCCAAGTGCCACATCCAAACCTTTTTTGAACACCTCCAGGGACAGGGACTCCACCACCTCCCTGGGCAGCACATTCCAATGGCTAACAACCCTCTCTGTGAAGAACTTTCTCCTCACCTCCAGCCTAAACCTCCCCTGGTACAGCTTGAGACTGTGTCCTCTTGTTCTGGTGCTGGTTGCCTGGGAGAAGAGACCAACCCCCACCTGGCTACAACCTTCCCTTCAGGGAGTTGTAGAGAGCAAGAAGGTCTCCCCTGAGCCTCCTCTTCTCCAGGCTAAGCAACCCCAGCTCCCTCAGCCTCTCCTCACAGGGCTGTGCTCCAGACCTCTCCCCAGCCTTGTTGCCCTTCTCTGGACATGTTCAAGAGTCTCAATGTCCTTCTTAAACTGAGAAGCCCAGAACTGGACGCAGGACTCAAGGTGTGGCCTAACCAGTGCTGAGTACAGGGGATTGTATGGGGATAGGTTAATTGATCTTCAGGTGACTCACCTCATTATTTTTTTCCATATCATTTAGGTGCAAACCTGTGCTTCCCCTGTCACTGCCACAGTCAGAAACCACTGGACAAAAGAGGAGCCTTGGAGCAAAGCTCATGTTAAAGAGATGCTTTGTTTATTTGTGTCAGGTCAATAATGGGACTATGATGACTCAACCACCAAGAGGGATGGACCAAGAGCTCAGTGATCCTCATCAAAGTTGCATCCTGGAGGTACATGAAGGAAAAGAAGAGGACAAAGGGGAAAATGAATAATTTATACATCTGAATAGGAACAGGGCCCAGGGGCAATGAAGCTCTTTCAGCAGCCCTGAATATGTATTCATGTACCAAGAGACTGACAAATAGTAAATATAATCCAGCTGCAATGGGCTGAAGGTAGCAGAGCCCTCACTGTGTTTCCCACCTGCCAGGCAACACATTCTGAAAATGAAAAGTGCTGCTTGATTCCAGCCCTGCCTGGCTGTCTAGCCAATTAGAAACCCACTGAGTGCCTTTCAGAAGGCTTTCCTGAGCATCAGTGTGAACCCTGAAAGTGGATGACAGCCATGTTTACAGCTTTCCCACCTGTGAACACCAAAACTCCTACCAACACTCTAGGGGAGTCAGGAACATCAATAACATCAGCGCAGATGAAGCCCAAAAGCAACAGGAATCATAGAACTGCTAGGGTTGGAAGGGACCTCAAGGATCAGCCAGTTCCAAACCCCACTGCCATGGGCAGGGACACCTCACACTACAGCAGGTTTCCCAGTCTGGCATTAAAAACTTCCAGGGATGAGGCTGCCACCACCTCCCTGGGCAACCTGTGCCAGTCTCTCACCACCCTCATGCTGAGGAACTTCTTCCTAACATCCAATCTGAATCCATTTCTAGTTTTGTTCCATTCCCCCTAGTCCTATCACTCCCTGACACCCTAAAAATTCCCTCCCCAGCTTTCTTGTAGCCCCCTTCAGATACTGGAAGGCCACAATAAGGTCTCCTTGGAGCCTTCTCTTCTCCACACTGAACAACCCCAACTCCCTCAGTCTGTCTCCATAGGAGAGGAGCTCCAGCACTCTAATCATCCTTGTGGCTCTTCTCTGGACACCTTCCAGCACCTCCAGATCCCTCTTGTCATAGGGGCTCCAGAACTGAAGGCAGTACTCCAGGTGGAGTCTCACCAGAGTGGAGCAGAGGGGGAGAATCACCTCCCTTGACCTGCTGGCTCTGCTTCTCTTGATGCAGCCCAGGATGGGATTGGCTTTCTGGGCTGCAAGTGCTCACTGCTGGCTCATGTTGAGCTTCTCATCCACCAGCACCCCCAGGTTCTTTCCTTCAGGGCTGCTCTCAAGCCAATCTTCAGGGAACAGGTTGAGGTATTTGGAAGGGTGTTAGGTGAAGAGTGTTCTCTGTCCTATCAGGGACATGGAGAAAATGTATCTGCCATCAGACCCATCGATGGGCAGTAATCAGTTTGAGGCTGTACATTCTTTTGAAAGGGATGGGTAACTATTTTGAAGAAGAATTTTCCCCCTCCAAAGGAAAAGCCCATTCAAAAAAATATCCCAGAGCTGCCCAGCCACTATGAATCATTTTTCAAATTACCCAAGGAAAGGAGAAAAACCACTAAAGAGAGTTCCTAGACTGATCCTGTTCTGCTGTGGCCTCTCTCTACTCTCTGTACCTAGGAAAACCATACTTTTATTACATTAAAGGAGCACATTGCTTGTGCTGCCAGTGCAAAATGTGGCTAGCATTAGAGGGCTGCTTCCCTAAGGCAGTTTGGGCCCCTGCCTCAGCCTCTTAACCTCTAGCAAGCTCTCTGATTTGCACCATTGTTCCTTAATAAACACAATGTCATCACTGAGCAGACAGGGGCTATTGAGCCTGATATCTGTATGTGGGTTTTTCCTTCAGAGCTGGCTTGGTTCCCTCTGCCCAGCACTGCACCACATGCTTGTGCCCTACAGCTTCATTTATAGCAAAAGCTAATCAATTACTGGTTTGGTTTTTTTTTTTGTGTGTTTTAAAATCAATCTCCATTGCTTCTTGGTTATAGTGAGGACTTTGACAGGTTGCACTTGATGATCTTTGAGGTTTCTTCCAACCTTGGTGATTCTGTGACTTTAGTTTCACTGTGAGCACAGCATTCTCCTAGGCTAAGGTCACTGTTGCCAGAGAACCAAGTGAAAAAATTGCCCCCTCAAAGGATATGTGGAATCTCACTCAGGGACCTACACTTCCCTGACATGAAGATATAAAGAGTGAAGACTTTCTAAAGCAAGTCATTTGTGAGGAGGCTGAACGAGCTCCTGAGAGTTGTAAGTGAGCTGATAGGAAACATGATATTCTACAGAGAGGAGAAAGGTTAAAGGTTCTTGAAACCCCCAAAACTTCAGATCATTCCCACTGCCCACCTGGTAAGGGGATCCTTTCAGCCATCAAAAAATAAAGGGAAGGAGGAAGATCAGAGAATCACAGAATCAGTCAGGGTTGGAAGGGGCCACAAGGATCATCTAGTTCCAAGCCCCCTGCCATGGGCAGGGACACCCCACACTAGATCAGGCTGGCCAGAGCCTCATCCAGCCTGGCCTTAAACACCTCCAGGGACAGGGCCCCAACCACCTCCCTGGACAACCCATTCCAGGGCTTCACCACTCTCATGGGGAAGAACTTCCTCCTCCCCTCCAGCCTGAATCTCCCCACCTCCAGCTTCATTCCATTCCCCCTAGTCCTATCACTGCCTGAGATCCCTCCCCAGCCTTCTTGTAGCCCCCTTCAGATACTGGAAGGCCACAATGAGGTTACCTCGGAGCCTTCTCTTCTCCAGACTGAACAGCCCCAACTCCTTCAGTCTGTCCTCACAGGAGAGGAGCTCCAGCCCTCTGCTCATCCTCAATGCTAAGTTCTTGATTCCTTACAACTTAGGCAGCACATTTTGCACAGCGCTTGCAAAGTTTTCCTTTCTAGGACATCAGTGCATATAGAATCACAGAATTCCTGAGGCTGCAAAAGACCTCTGAGATCATCAAGTCCAGCCTATGACCTAACACCACCACATCAGCTAAACCATGCCACCAAGTGCCACATCCAAGCTTTTCTTAAAGACCTCCAGTGATTGCAACTCCGGCACCTCCCTGGGCAGTCCATTCCAGTACCTAGAGTTAAGCACTCTCAGGTGGATGAAAGTTAGATGAAGTACTACAAGGAATGGCCAACAGAATATATCTGGCATTGTTTCAAGCTCTGAAGAATGATGCCATTAGCTAGCAGGAAGGAATCAGAGCTCAGCCAGGGCTTGTTAGTTTTCTGCTTAAATAGCTGTAACACACATTAATGTGAACTGTACACCCAGCTAGATTTTGATCTTGGCTAGAGGGTTTCACAGAATGTTAGAGCCTGGAAGGGACCTCAAGAGATCATCCAGGCCAATCCCCCTGACAGAGCAGGATCACCTAGAGCAGGTCACACAGGGTCTGATCCAGGCAGATCTTGGATATGTCCACAGAGGGAGACTCCGCAGCCTCCCTGGGCAGCCTGTTCCAATGTTCTGTCACACTCACAGGGAAAAAACATTTCCTCCTGTTTCCAAGGAGCTTCCTATGCCTCAGCTGCCACCCATTGCCCCTTGTGCTGTCACTGGGCATCACCCAGCAGAGCCTGGCTCCAGCCTCTTGGCACTCACCCTGCACATCTTTATAAGCATGAATGAGGTCACCTCTCAGTCTCCTCTTCTCCAAGCTACAGAGCCCTCAGCTTCCTCAGTCTCTCCTCATCTCCACCACTGCCTTTCCTTTTTCTCCCTGCTAGCTGCATTGTGCTGATAGCTATAAATCCAGAGGTAAAGAACAGCTCGAGAGATCCTGGCAGTTCTGTACCATCCTGCCCTTTGTCTCAATATCCACGGTGGTGGCTTTCCTACCTGCTGCCATGCACTGCCTTGCTACACCAAAAGCCAAAGCCCATTTTCATCTGCACAAAAGGGCATTCAACAGTGCACTCTGGATGTGTGTCTACCTTGAATCCTGATGCATCTGTTGCCCCTTTTTGTCATTGTAGAATCATAGAATCAATAAGGGTGGAGAAGACTTCAAAGATCATCAAGTCCAACCTTTCACCAACCTTTCACCCAAGACCTCATGACTATTCATGACCTAATTGTGGCCTTCCAGTATCTGAAGGGGGCCCATATGAAGGCTGGGGAGGGACTTCTCAGGGAGTGATAGGACTAGGGGGAATGGAATGAAGCTGGAGGTGGGGAGATTCAGGCTGGAGGTGAGGAGGAAGTTCTTCCCCATGAGAATGCTGAAGCCCTGGAATGGGTTGTCCAGGGAGGTGGTTGGGGCCCTGTCCCTGGGGGTGTTTAAGCCCAGGCTGGCTGAGGCTCTGGCCAGGCTGATCTAGTGTGGGGTGTCCCTGCCCAAGGCAGGGGGGTTGGAACTAGATGATCCTTGTGGTCTCTTCCAACCTTGACTGATACTATGATACTACTATGATACTACTAGACCATAGTCCCAATCTTTATCAGTGGAAGTCTGTTCTGATTTTACCAGCCCCTGTCATGTATTCCAGCCACCTGGCACCTGTCTTTCTCCTTAGTTTCAACTTGGGTCACTTTACACACCCTTAATCTGCATGGCTGCTGCTCGTGGGCGGCTGGGAGGACGAGGCTGTAACTCAGGAGGAGAAAATCTTGCAGTTGTTTGGAGGATGGAAGGGGTAGGGCCTTTATCCTGCATCAAAGAGGATGGCTTTGAATGGAAACCAAACTTCCCATTTTAAATATTCCTTTGAACTGAGGGATGACATGCATAGTCTGCTCCTAAGAATAGCAACCCTAACATCCTCTTATAGTCATTTGTTGTTCGGGGGTTTGTTTTTAGTTCTGTACAAATCTATTTCAACCCAATCACACTATCTCCTTCAGCTTTTAGCACCCAAAAGAATTCATATCAGGTATTCAGATTCAGGAAAGAAGAGATGGAACTGATCTCAGTGAAACAGATTCCTACATGAATACCTCTAGTGACTTCTTTCACCTCCTTCAGTTCAGCTCTGTGTAGAAGGTAATGGCCTCGTTGCCTTTTTGAACTGTGATATGGTCTGACAGCACACAAGCAGCATTACCCTTGGAGCAAACTAACCTGAAAGGTGCATCCAGAACTGCACCTGAAGGTCTCCAGCCAGGAACAGACTTCAGGCTGTAGAAAAAAATGTTGGAAGTAGTCTGAAGGAAGCTACCTGTCAAATATGTGTAAGCTGGACATCTGGGATACAACACTCACTGCTTCTCTACTGATTAGTTTGTATGGTCTGCTCCTGTAGAATAGAATAGAATAGAATAGAATAGAATAGAATAGAATAGAATAGACCAGACCAGGTTGGAAGAGACCTTTGAGATCATCAAGTCCAACCTATCACCCAACACCATCTAATCAACTAAACCATGGCACCAAGTGCCTCATCCAGTCTCTTCCTAAACACCTCCAGTGAGGGTGACTCCACCACCTCCCTGGGCAGCACATTCCAATGGCCAATCTCTCTTTCTGGGAAGAATATCTTCCTCACATTCAGTCTAAATATCCCCTGGCACAGCCTGAGACTGTGTCCTCTTTTTCTGGTGCTGGTTGCCTGGGAGAAGAGACCAACCCCCACCTGGCTACAACCTCCCTTCAGGGAGTTGGAGAGAGCAATGAGGTCTCCCCTGAGCCTCCTCTTCTCCAGGCTAAGCAACCCCAGCTCCCTCAGCCTCTCCTCACAGGGCTGTGCTCCAGACCCCTCCCCAGCTTTGTTGCCTTTCTCTGGACACCTTCCAGCAACTCAACATCTTTCCTAAACTGAGGAGCCCAGAACTGGACACAGGACTCAAGGTGTGGCCTAACCAGTGCTGAGTACAGGGCACAATGACCTCCCTGCTCCTGCTGGCCACACTATTTGTGATGCAGGCCAGGATGCCATTGGCCTTCTTGGGCACACTGCTGGCTCATGTTCAGCCTACTCTCAACCAGTACCCCCAGGTCCCTCTCTGCCTGGCTGCTCTCCAGTCACTCCAACCCCAGCCTGCATGGGGTTGTTGTGGCCAAAGTGCAGCACCCAGCACTTGGACTTGTTGAATGCCATCATGTTGGACTCTGCCCATCTGTTTTGTGGTACTCTGAGTGTACTGAACCACCACATGGCCAAAACTTTTAAAATCTCCTGCTCTCCATAAATTATCCTGCCCTTCACAAGCATCTATGTGGAAGCACTGCCTATTTTCTCTCCTTTTTTTCATCACTCTGGTATATTTAAAGAAACTATGATGGTGAATTGAAAATAGATATTATTTTCCATATGGCCTGGAACAAACTTTTGGATAAACAGAAGGACTGAGCTGTCTGGAAACAACAGATGGCAGTGTTTTAAAGATGAAGAGATGAAAGCTTGGATAAGGGTCTCTGAACGTCAGTAGGAACTTGTGATGGAAGCAGGGCTCTTACAGCTGGGAGTTTATTCCTGCCATCCTTCTGCAGGATGGACATGTGTGCAAAGCAGAGGGCTTCTTGGGAATGAAAAGAGGAAAGTGAGCTACCTGCCATATTCCAGCAGCCAGACTTACAGTCTGCTTGATTTAATTTCAATAGCATTGCTGGTGGCTGTGAATCCTAGAGTCATAGGATTGGTAGGGTTGGAATCGATCATCCAGTTATAACCCCCTTGCTATGGGAGGGTTGGAACTGGATGAGGTTTCCCAGAGCCACATCCAGCCTGGCCTTAATAACCTCCAGGGATGAGGCTTCCACCACCTCCCTGGGCAACCTGTGCCAGTCTCTCACCACCCTCATGGGGAAGAACTTATTCCTAACATCCAGTCTGAATCTACCCACTTCTAGTTTTGCTCCATTATTCCCCCTAGTCCCATCACTCCCTGGCATCCTAAAAAAGTCCCTCCCCAGCTTTCTTGTAGCCCCCTTCACATGCTGGAAGGCCACAAGAAGGTCTCCTTTGAGCCTTCCGCAGACTGAACAGCCCCAACTCTTTCAGCCTGTCTTCACAGGAGGGCAGCTCCAGCCCTCTGCTCATCCTCGTGTCCCTTCTCTGGACACATTCCAGCACCTCCAGATCCTTCCTGTAATAGGGGCTCCAGAGCTGGAGTCCTTGTTGCATGGAGGCAAAGCAAACCAGGAACTGCAGTTGTGCATTATGAAAGGTTCATGGAAAACAAAAGTGATTTTAAATCCCCTTCTTTCACCACCCCCTCCCCTTTCCCACCATATCTGACCCTTTTCCACCCCACCCACCCCATTTTCCCCCTTTTTCCCCCTCAAGTCCCACAGCACCTGGGCTCTGTTGGAGTCTCCTCCCACCCCAGGTGAGGCTGCTTTGCCCTCCCCACCACTCCCCCATTTAATCGCCTCCAGGAGGGGCAGCAGCCCCATGCTGAGCCCATCTGGGCTGAGGATCCTCCTCTGATCGCAGGTGAGTGCCCCTGGTGCACACTGGGTGATGGTGGTGGTGACAACAAAGGCTGGGGGGCCTGGCGGCCCCCTGGTTAGCTAGGGACACTGTTGATGATTTCCCCAATACCATCCATGGGGCTGCACTGCTTTCCTCACTGGGACTGAGCTTCTCTGGGTGGTGTCTTGGCGGGTGAGGGTCTTGCTCCTGGCTCTGGGATGGCTGCAAAAATGGTGGTGGTGGAGCAGGAGCTGCTTAGGCAGGGGGGAGGATGGGGTTAGAGGGAGCAGGAGCTGCTTTAGGAAGATGAAGGCTGGTGGGGGGAGGCAGGAGGTTTACAGTAGGTGACCTTTAGAGGCCCTTTCCAATACTGGTGATTCTATGACTCTATGATCTAGTTTTGACCACTGGAAGGCCCCCATTAGGTCTCCTTAGAGCCTTCTCCCCTTCAGTCTGAACAACCCTAGCTCCTTCAGTCTGTCCTCATAGAAGAGCAGCTCCTTCCTCATCCTTGGGGCCCTTCTCTGGACACATTCCAGCACCTCCAGATCCTTTCTGTACTAGGGGCTCCAGAACTGGACATAGTACTCCAGGTGGGGTATTCCTTGTCTTATTACTGTACACCATAGAAAAGAGCTTGGCTCCCTCCATTTGACACCCACCCCCACCTATTCATGGACATTGATCAGATCCCCTCTCAGCCTTCTGAAGACTAAACAGCCCCCAGGGCTCTCAGCCTCTCTTCATAGGGGAGATGTTCATGTCCCCTGTATTTTGGGTTCTCCTTGGTGCTTGGTCATTGCTCAGTGTGAAGACTCAGAGGGGGCCTTCAGTTACCACTGGCCATGTGTATGTGTAAGTCCAGGTCCTTCCTTCCTTTGGACTTAGCAGGAACCCTGCCCGTAGAAAAACTTTGGGCAAGGTAAGGCAAGAACCAATACCACTCTTCAGAATCCACTGCACACCTAGCTCATAGTAAGGAACAAAGCACTGACATGAAGGAAGAAACAGGACTGAACACATTTGGCACACTTGTACCTCACCTTCCCTTGGTGGGTTTGGGGTTTTTGTTTTGTCTTATCTGTAGAGCTGGAGTTGCTCTTCAAAGGTAACTGAAATCACCCTGGGTTTACCCAGAAAGGGAGCAGGAATAGATGGAGACTGTGTTTCAACAGTGACACAGAGCATGGGATCTGGATTTTCTTACTGGATTTTTGAGTCAGAGTCAGCCCTCACCACTGCTTTGTCTGTGTGGCTGGTTTATGCCAGCATCTGAGAGGAGAACAGGTGGCCCTTGAAAATGGGGACCTAGCCTTGATGCTTTACTGAGAAACTAGATGTTGCCTTCAGCATCTGCATCTTTTAAGCCACTGCCTGCCTGTTGGAATGCAATCCATTAGGCTTTAGGCAAACCTTGTTAGCAGCATCATAAGGACAGAGGGTCCCCTGGGCTGCCTGGATGGCTTGGAGAGAAAGACTGTGACTAATAGATTTCCTCAGGAGCAGATTAGAGATGTTAATTGCATCTCTCTTTAAAAGGAAGATAAAAATCCTCCAGCAAATACAATTCTGTCAGTAGAGCTGAGGTGTTTGGGGTTGTTTTGCCAGGAATCAACAACCTCTTCCTCTTTCATCCAGGTGAATCGGAGGGGATCCCCTTGGAGGCCTAAGAGTGACACCAGCAACATAGGAGGGCAATTACAAGCTAAGTCCCCCAAACATCAGTATTTACAAGGTATTACTGCTCAAATAACATTCAGGCTCTTCATTGGCATCAGCTGTCTTTCCTTTCATCCACTCATTGTGTAATACATGCAAAAGAGCAAGCAGATTGGTTTCATCTGTTACATGTTGCATGGGCCAAACCCCAGGAAAATATTTCCCTTGGCTCATCCCAAGAAAAACATTCACACATGCTGTTTATTTTGATACTCTCAAATACTACTTTTATCTTCTGGCTCAGCTAGATGTTCCTTTAAACTGCCACTTCCCCCCCCCCCCCCCCCCCCCACCCCCCCCCCCCCAATTCTTTGTCCCTTTGGTATCTCTTAATTAGACCTGGTGACTAAATCAGAAGGAATTATTTATTTACCAAATCCCATCCTCTCCTATCACTAAGCATCTCTAAGCAAAAAATCCTTCTTTTTGGTGGTGGTGTTTTCACTCAGAGTTGGTATTAATTAAAAATTATTTACAGGCATCCAGAGCAGAGTTCTTGCTCAGTAGCTGCATTGTGAAAAGCGTGGCCAGCAGGGCTAGGGAGGTTCTCCCCTCTCTAGTCTTCCCTGGGGACACCACACTGGGATCCTGTGTCCAGTTTTTGGGCTCCCCAGTTCAAGAGAGACAGAGACCTGCTGGAGAGAGTCCAACAGAGAGCCACAAGGATGCATAGGGGACGTAAGCATCTCCCCTGTGAAGAGAGACTGAGAGCCCTGAGGCTGTGTAGTCTTGAGAAGACTGAGAGGGGATCTGCTCAATTTATCAATATCTGAGGGGTGGGTGCCAAGTGGAGGGGGCCAAGCTCTTTTTGGTGGTGCACAGGAATAAGGTAAAGAGCAACAGGTTCATATTATAGTATCAGTCAGGGTTGGAAGGGGACCACAAGGATCATCCAGTTCCACCTCCCCTGCCATGGGCAGGGACACCTCACACTGGAGCAGGCTGGCCAGAGCCTCATCCAACCTGGTCTTAAACACTTCCAGGGACAGGGCCTCAGCAAGCTTGAACACAGAAGATTTCACCTCAACATGAGGAGAAACTTCTTTACAGTGATAGGACAAGGAGCAATGGATGTAAGTTGCAGCACAAGAGGTTCCACCTCAACACAAGGAGGAACTTCTTCACTGTAAGGATCACAGAGCCCTGGAACAGACTGCCCAGAGAGGTTGTGGAGTCATCTTCTGTGGAGACTTTTAAAACCCACCTGGATGCATTCCTGTGCATCATGCCCTAGGTGATCCAGCTCTTGGCAGGAGAATTGGACTTGGTGATCTCTGGAGGTCCCTTCCAACCTCCAATGTGATCCTTCTGCTTCTTCAGGATGTACCATGAGTGCTCTGCTAGGGTGTGCTCTGCAAGAGTGATGCCCCAATGACTGACATGGGTAGCTGTGTGACAACTGGGAATGGAAAATCCAGGCACAGGCTTTTCCTACAAGTACAGAGCAATTATCAGTGCCTGACAGCTCTGTTTTTCATGTAAATCTCTCGATCACTGTTCTTGCTTTCCCAGTCCCTGACAGAAGGTATGGTCCTGTACAGCTTGGGAAGGTCTCCATGCAGTTGTTTGTCCTTGCAGCGGCAGCCAACAGCTGTAAAATGCTATGTGAGCACAGTCTCCTGTCTCCCTGGCTCTCTTCCCTCCCTGGTGGCTCTTATCACTCAAATGTCTTCTCCTTTTACTGAAAGAAAAAGGGGAGGGAAAGAGAATGGAAAGGAGAGCTCTGTTTGCTTCTTCCAATCAGGTGTCCACACTCCTCATGTTGCTCCTGCAATCTGTGGCACATGAGTGCATATCTGTGTGTGCAGCTGGAGTGTGGGCTGGGATGTGGGAACATCCCTGTAGCTTTCCATTGGCTTTCTTGTCCATCCTGCTCCTGCAGCAGCACATTCTCTCTGCAGCTGGAGCAGAGATTAGACCTCTCGGCTTGCTCTGCTCATGGCATATGTATGCTTGAGGAGCACATCAGACCTCAAGGGCACCCCTCAGCAGAGGGCTGCTTTGCAGGAAATGAGGCAGTTGTTGCCTTTCTCCAGAGGTTTGAACCTGATAAAGGGCAAGAAATTGGTAGAGACTCTGTTTTTGTCACAAGGAAAGAAAAAACAAACCCATACACACCTGCTAGGCTTACCTGTAGCTGAAGAAAACACCCCACCACTGTCTAAAATGTGCTGTGCGCACAGCCCCTCCTGTGCTTAGAGCTGATGCAAGCCTGACTTCCCACCTACAGCTATCGAGCTCACAAATCGCAGCTCGAGTACCTTGAAGATGAGGAAGTCCCAGAAACAAAACCCTACACTGAGAGGAGATGAAAAAAGGTTTCCCACAGCACCTCTGACATCCATGTGGGTTTGATGCTTGTCCTGGGATGTAAAGCCCCAGGGCAGGAGGCACTTTTCCTCTGCTCACATATTCCACATGAATTGCAGCCTGGCCAGCCATGGCTTTGAGGCAGCCTTGCAGCCAAGCACCAGTACCAGCATCTCTTCCCATTCAGGTCCTCCTGGCTGACAAGCATGGGCAGAGAAAAAGTCTCCATCAAGAACACCTTTGAAAAAGGAGTCAGTTTGGAAGGTGTTTAGAACCTTTCAATATTTCTCTTGGTTTTCTTCCTTTTTATTGTTGCTGTATTTATTTGCTTTGGGGCTTTTTTTGGGGGCGGGGTGGGGTGTGTGTGGGGGGGGTGTTTGGTTTATTTTTTCCCCCACCATAGGCCTTTTTAAAATTGAATTGACCACAAATTTTGTCTTCTAGTTTTCAAAATGCCTATTTCAGCTGGCTTTTGGCAAAGAAAGTTGGGAAACTGCAGGGAAATTGAGCTGGAAAGTGAGGTCAAGCTGCCCGCTGCTGTGCAAATTGCATGGGGGATGATCACACAGAGCTTGGAGGTGGTTGCACAGGGCTGAGAATCAGCTTTTTGGAGTTGAGGGAGCATAAAGAGGAAAGCCTGGAGGAGGCAGGAGACCCCTCCTCCTCACTGTCAGCAGGGGAAGGAGCCGTGCTCACAGATGTTCTCCTTTTCCTTAAGCTGGGCGTCACAGACTTCCTGGGCTGGTGACAGGACACAGGCCTCACGGATGTTGCTGGCTGGCTGCTGGAGGCTTCTGTGATAAATAAACCCAGTTTAAGAGGGGAAAAAAAAATAACAAGAAAAAAGACATCCCTGGTCCAAGTGAGAGCTCTCCTCATTCATTTTCACCCAAACCAGTAAAGCCAGTTAAAAACAGGCCAAACCATCCTGCTCCAAGTGAGAGCTCTCCTCATTTATTGTCACAAAAATAAGTGGGTTTGCTTTTTTTTTCTTGTCCTATAAGATTTTATCTGTGGATGGGAAGGGAATGGAAAGGGGGGGGGGGGGGGGGGGGGGGAGTGGGGGGGGGGGAGGGAGAACAGTAGTGTTCTTTCTTTTGCAGCCCATTGGAAAAGGATCTGGGGGTGCTGGTGGACAGCTGAACATGAGCCAGCAGTGTGGCCAAGATGGCAAAGGGCATCCTGGCCTGAATCAAAGCCAGTGCCGCCTGGGATGCAGAACCTCTTGGTAAATGAGGTACCACATGGCATATACAGAGTCAGAAGAGAGGCAGTGAGAAATAAGAGGCTGGAGATTGTATGGGATGTGTGTATCTTGTCGCATTCAATGCTTCTTCCCAGCATTAGCTTTTGTTGAAGCATTAAGCTGTCCTAATCTCCCCTAAATCCAAGAGAATAACAAACCAGTTATAATTAATCCCTTCTTCTTGGCTTTGGGGGGGGGGAAATCCCAAGTGGTTCTTTTGCTTTATCTACTAAGCCAATTCCAAGGAAAAACTCCTGTCAGAGTCAGTTATGTGCAAAGTGTATCTGACTGAACTTGAATCCATGGAGTAGTTTCCCAAGTGCTTTCTCCTCTCTTGGTTTGGGACAGGTTGGATGACTGGGTGTGGAATTCCTGCCCTGCCTCCTGTGCCTCCACTGAGCACCCTCTAGGTCTGTGGCAATTTTCCTTCTGCTTTCTTGCTCCATCTACTGGAACCAGTTCTGAAGGACATTGGAGTGAGCAAACCAGGTGATGAGGATATTTGTTTATGCTTGTAAAAAACCCAACAACAATAAAAAAACTCTTAATCCAGTCTTTGCAGTTGATTTGTTTTAGTTTCATAATGAAGTGCACCTCTTATCAACTGTCTCCCCCCCCCCCCCCTTTTTCAGGCTCTTCATCTGAGCCCTGGCACTAATAATACTCTTCTGGATCAAAATCATAGAATCACAGAATGGTTTGGGTTGGAAGGGACCTCCAGGGGTCATCTAGTCTAACAACCCCCTGCAATTAGCAGGGATGTCCTCCACTGGAGCAGGTTGCTCAGAGCCCTGAGCAGCCTGATCTTGAATATCTCCAGGGATGGGGCCTCAACTACTTCCCTGGCCAACCTGTTGCAGTGTTCCAGCACCCTCCTGCTGAAGAACTCACTCCTCACATCCAATCTAAATCTGCTCTTCTCTCATTTCAAACCATTGTCCCTCATCCTGTCACTGCAGGCCTTTGCAAGCAGTCCCTCTGCAGCCTTCTTGTAGGCTCACTTCAGGTACTGGAAGGCTGCTCTTAGGTCTCCCTTAGGTCTTCTCTAGGCTGAACAACCCCAGCTCCCTCAGCCTGTCCTCACAGCAGAGCTGCTCCAGCCCCTTGATCATTTTCATGGCCCTCCTCTGGCCCTGCTCCATCAGGTCTGTGTCCTTCCTGTGTTGAGGGCTCCAGGGCTGGACACAGCACTGCAGGTGAGGTCTCACCAGAGCAGAGCAAAGTGGCAGAATCCTCTCTCCCCATCTCTGGCCACATTGCTTGTGATGCATCCCAGGCTGCCATTGGCTTTCTGGGCTGCAAGCTCACACTGCTGGCTCATGTCCAGCTTCTCATCCACCAGCACCCCCATGTCCTTTTCTGCAGGGCTCCTTTCTATCACCTCCTCCCCCAGCCTGTGCTGATAGTGAGGTTTGTTCTGGCCCAGGCGCAGGACTCTGCACTTGTTGAACTTCATGAGGTTCACCTGGGCTCATCTCTCCAGCTTGTCCATCCTCTGGATGCCATCCTGTCCCTCTGGTGTATTGACAGCACCACTCAGCTTGGTGTCATCTGCACACTGCTGATGGTGCATTCAATGGCATTGCCTATGTCCCTGATTGCCTATGTCCCTGATGAAAGTGTTGAACAGGATTGTGCTGCCAAGCAGACTGAAAATACACATGAAGAAAAAGTCTCCATTAGATCATTATGCATGAGTAAAGTGTCTTACCAAGCTGTCTCAGGAGCTGATATGGAATCTGAGTAATTTTAACCATTCCACGGGCAGTGGGAAGCAGGCAAGAAGGGTAATTGGGTAAATAATACAGCCTGGTAATTAATGCAGTGATTCATAATTTAATAATCAATTAATAATTGAGTATGGGGAACATAGGGAATATTCAGATTTTGGTAGGAGTGAGGGATGGAAGGAAGGTTGAAACACACTTAGAGAATAACTAAAACAGAACCTTCCTCAAGTAGGTTGCACAAAAAGCACAGAGGATCTGTGCTCATCTTCTGGTTACAACTACTCTTCAACCTCTGCTGCCTGTGGACCCTCCAAATGACCCAGGTTCTGATGTCTTTTGCAAGGCCATACCTGGGAGCTCAGCTGTACACCCTTCCCCCCCTTTCTGTACCCATAAGTGCAATAAAGGCACCTTCCTAGAATGGTTTGGATTGGTAGGGACCTTCAAGATCATCCAGTTCCAGCCCCCTGCCATAGGCAGGGACACCTTCCAGGATGCTCAAGGCTTCATCCAACCTGGCTTTGAACATCTGGGATTGTTTAGCCTGGAGAAGAGGAAGCTCAGAGGAGAACTTATTGCTCTCTACAACTAGTTGAAGGGAGGTTGTAGCCAGGTGGGGGTTGGTCTCTTCTCCCAGGCAACCAGCACCAGAACAAGAGGACACAGTCTCAAGCTGCACCAGGGGAGGTTTAGGCTGGAGGTGAGGAGAAAGTTCTTCACAGAGAGTTGTTAGCTGTTGGAATGTGCTGCCCAGGGAGGTGGTGGAGTCACCATCCCTGGAGGAGTTCAAGAGGGGATTGGACGTGGCGCTTGGTGCCATGGGTTAGTAGTCATGAGGTGTTGGATGACAGGTTGGACTTGATGATCTTTGAGGTCTTTTCCAACTTTATTGATTCTATGATTCTATGATCTTCAGGGAAAGGGCATTCAGGACCTCCCTGGGCAACCTGTTCCAGTGTCTCAGCATCCTCACTGGAAAGAATTTCTTCCTAATCTCCAGTCTTAATCTGCTCTTCTCAAGCATGAAACCATTCCCATTTATCCTATCACAACAAGCCCTTGTACAAAGTCCCTTTCCAGCTTTCCTGTAGGCCCTCTTCAGGTACTGAAGGCTGCTCTAAGGTCTCCCTGGAACTTTATCTTCTCCATGCTGAACAACTCTCACAGCCTGTCCACACAGGGGAGGTTCTCCAGCCCTCTGTTCATCTTTGTGGCTCTCCCCTGGACCTCCTCCATGTCCCTCTTATGCTCGTGGAACCAGAACTGGACACAGTACTCCAGGTGGGGTCTCATAAGAGCAGAGCAGAATCACCTCACTTATCCTGCTGCTCACACATAGAATAGAATAGAATAGAATTCACCAGGTTGGAAGAGACCTTTGAGATCATCGAGTCCAACCTATCACCCAACACCATCTAACCAACTAAACCATGGCACCAAGCACCCCATCCGGTCTCTTCCTAAACACCTCCAGTGATGGTGACTCCAATACAGGGCTGGCTTTCTGGGCTGCCATTTCTGCCTCATGTTGAGTTTTTGTCATCAGCTGACATCCCCAAGTCCTTCTCTTCCCAAGTACTCTGGAGTCACTCCTCACCTAGCCTACTTTGTATGCTTTCTCCCTGGTATACTGGACACAGGAGATGTCTTAACCAGTATATGGTGTGAAGGAATTCACCTACAGGAATAGCCACAAAAAAAACCTCATTTATATGTTCTTCTCAAGAAAAAAAACACAAACCAAAAACCAGAAAACCCAAAAGAATTAGACCAGACAGGAAATAAGAAGTACCATCTGTGCCTAATTGGAGGGTGAGACTGCCTACCAGTAACAGATGTTATGTTATTGCAGTCAGATGAGTTTATTGCTAACAGTGGTAAATATTGTTCATGGTGAGTTGGATATTTTCAAGCAGTAACTTAACAGGCAGACTTCCACACAGGCTGCCCTTTTCAGCCTGGACTACATTGCATCAGTTGTGAGTGGCATATGGACCTCCTAGAATGTGTCCAGAGAAGGGCCACAAGGATGACCAGAGGGCTGGAGCTCCTCTCTTGTGAGGACAGGCTGAGGGAGTTGGTGTTGTTCAGTCTCACAGTATCACCAAAGTTGGAAGAGACTTCGAGGATCATCGAGTCCAACCTGTCACCACAGACCTCATGACTAGACCATGGCACCAAGTGCCACATCCAATCCCCTCTTGAACACCTCCAGGGATGGTGACTCCACCACCTCCCTGGGCAGCACATCCCAATGATGAACGACTTGCTCAGTGAAGAACTTTCTCCTCATCTCGAGTCTAAACCTCCCCTGGCACAGCTTGAGACTGTGTCCTCTTGTTCTGGTGCTGGGTGCCTGGGAGAAGAGACCAACCTCTACCTGTCTACAACTTCCTTTCAGGTAGTTGTAGAGGGCAATGAGGTCACCCCTGAGCCTCCTCTTCTCCAGTCTAAGCAACCCCAGCTCCCTCTGCCTCTCCTCACAGGGCTGTGCTCAAGGCCTCTCCCCAGCCTTGTTGCCCTTCTCTGGGCACCTTCAAGTCTCTCAACGTCCTTCCTAAACTGAGGAGCCCAGAACTGGACACAGGACTCAAGGTGTGGCCTAACCAAAGCAGAGTACAGGGGCACAATGACCTCCCTGCTCCTGCTGGCCACACTATTCCTAATGCAGGCCACGATGCCATTGGCCTTCTGGGCCCCTTGGGCACACTGCTGGCTCATGTTTAGGCAGCTGTCAATCAGCACCCCCAGGTCCCTCTCTGTTTTGGCAGCTCTCCAGCCACTCCGACCCCAGCCTGTAGCTCTGCATGGAGTTGCCGTAGCCAAAGTGCAGCACTCGGCACTTGGACTTGTTGAATGCCATCCCATTGGACTCTGCCCATCTGTCCAGTCTGTTGAGGTCCCTCTGCAGAGCCCTTCTGTCCTCTAACTGACTAACATCTGCTCCTAACTTGGTGTCATCTGCAAACTTGCTGATGACTGACTCGACCCCCTCAACCAGATCATCGATGAAGACGTTGAAGAGCACAGGGCCCAGCACTGATCCCTGGGGGACACCACTGGTGCCTGGCTGCCAGCTGGATGTGGCACCATTCACCACCACTCTCTGGGCCCAGCCCTCCAGCCAGTTCCTAACCCAGCACAAAGTGTTGCTGTCCAAGCCACAGGCTGACAGCTTAGACAGCAGTTTGCTGTGGGGGACAGTGTCAAAGGCCTTGCTGAACTTGATCAGCTTCTTGCAAAACCTGTTCACTCCTCCAACTGATGCTCTGTCTCCTGGCCAAACCTGACACCTCCAGCATCATTCCACACACATAAAGGCTGCATAAGGAGACTCATTTGAAAGGGTTTTGGTTCCTTCTCTCCCTGCCCATTTCTCTCAGCTTTCTCTTTGGGCTCCTCCTGGAGATGCCACTCAATATCCCAAGATAAAATGAGGTTTGATGGAAGGGTACAGTGTCTGTGGGCTGGTGTTCATCTCCCAGCTGACACACGCAGAGCTGCAGGAAAATTCACTCATTTTAGCTCCCAAAATGCTGACAGATCCTGGCATTTCCTGCACACACATTTGCTACCTGGGCCCTTGATCCTGTCCCCTTTTGGGGGGACAAGGCCTAATTCCTGCCTCACCATTGCCAGACCCATCCCTCATGCCCAGCCCATCCATGCCCCTGGTGGCTTTGCTGTCCCATGGCTCTGTGTCCCCCATCCTCCACTGCCACTCCAGCTGGAAGAGTGGTGTGGATGCCTCTAAAGAGCTCAGCTGGAACCAGAGGCACAAGAAGAAGGAGCCTGAGACTAAAGGCTGGGATGAACTGGAGGGCTGAAAGAACAGCAACAAGCCAAGAGGAAAGGGTTACAGATGAGAGGTGGTGAAGGACCCTGCAGCCACCCCAGCAGGAACTGATGAAGGGGGATAGAGAGTGAGAGCTCAGGTGACTTCTGCCAAGGGGCATGAAATGGGGTGTGCAGATATGCCCCCCTGTCCCCCAGTGCCTGCTTGGGCAGTGTTGGATGTCAGAAGGTGTCAGGGGATTGTCCTGACCCAGAGAGGTCTGGAGAAGGGAAGGCTCCAGGGAGACCTTATTGTCACCTTCCAGAATCTGAAGAGGGCTACAAGAAAGCTGGGGAGGGACTTTTTTAGGATGCCAGGGAGTGATGGGACTAGGGGGAATGGATTCAAGCTGGAGGAGGAGAGATTTAGATTAGACGTTAGGAAGTTCTTCCCCATGAGGGTGGTGAGACACTGGCACAGGTTGCCCAGGGAGGTGGTGGAAGCCTCATCCCTGGAGGTTATTAAGGCCAGGCTGGATGTGGCTCTGGGAAACCTCATCCAGTTCCAACCCTCCCATAGCAAGGGGGTTATAACTGGATGATCGATTCCAACCCTACCAATCCTATGACTCTAGGATTCACAGCCACCAGCAATGCTATTGAAATTAAATCAAGCAGACTGTAAGTCTGGCTGCTGGAATATGGCAGGTAGCTCACTTTCCTCTTTTCATTCCCAAGAAGCCCTCTGCTTTGCACACATGTCCATCCTGCAGAAGGATGGCAGGAATAAACTCCCAGCTGTAAGAGCCCTGCTTCCATCACAAGTTCCTACTGACGTTCAGAGCCCCTTATCCAAGGCTCTGAGCAATCTGCTCTAGCGTGAGGTGTCCCTGCCCATAGGAGGGGGATTGGAACTGAATGATCCTTGAGGCCCCTTCCACCCTTGACAATTCTGTGATTCTGTGGTAGGTCTATAGTAAATGCAGCAGCAAAGTCTTTCAAAGTCATAGAATCAATAAGATTGGAAAAGACCTCAAAGATCATCAAGTCCAACCTGTCACCCAACACCTCATGACTACTAAACCATGGCACCAAGTGCCACATCCAATCCTTTTTTGAACACTCCCAGTGATGGGAATTCCACAACCTCCCTGGGCAGCACATTCCCATGGCCTGGGAGAAGAGACCAACCCCCACCTGGCTACAACCTCCCTTCAGGTAGTTGTAGAGAGCAAGAAGGTCTCCCCTGAGCCTCCTCTTCTGCAGGCTAAGCAACCCCAGCTCCTACAGCCCCTCCTCGTAGGGCTTGTGCTCCAAACCCCTCCCCAGCCTCTTCTCCCAGAGAACCAGCACCAGAACAAGAGGACACAGTCTCAAGCTGTGCCAGGGAAGGTTTAGGCTGGATGTTAATTCTTCCCAGAAAGAGTAATTGGCCATTGGAATGTGCTGCCCAGGGAGGTGGTGGAGTCACCATCACTGGAGGTGCTTAGGAAGAGACTGGATGGGGTTGATTAGATGGTGTTGGGTGATTGGACTTAATGATCTCTGAGGTATTTTCCAACCTGGTTAATTCTCTATCCTCATTTGGTGGTTAGTGCCTGGATCTGGTACTCAGTGTGGTATTATTATTAACTGCTCACACACAAAGGACATGTGAGTTTGCTTGGTGGCTTTAAACGGGGCTTTCACTTACTTTGTAGTGGGGACAGTCCAAAGGGCTAGGAAATTCTGAACTATATGTACAGAGACCTCTAAGCACTTCCTACTCTGCTTTAGTTTTTCTTTCTTGTTTTCATTTTTTTTTCTTTTGCAGGGATTTTTAGCTCCTTTTCATTGCTAAAGCAAAGAGTGTGACAATAGCTCCCAGATTTTATTACCTTTGTGTTTCTCCTGGCATCCCTTCTGTTCTGCTCTTCCCTGGAGAGAGCTTGCCATGCACCTTGCTTGAAACAGCCATTCTGAGAGACAAGTTATGGTAAGGGAGCACTTTGTGGATAGACTTACAAGCATCACACTGATAAAAAGGGATCAGATAAAGTATTGCATTGTTCAGAAGAGATAAGTTAGAGACTGGGAATGAATGAATACCTGAGCAGTGATCTACAGTTACAGGAGCTGATGGGAAGCAGTGTCAGGAGGATCCAGAGGCTGCCATAGAAATGGAACAAAGGCTGCAGCCCTCGGGGACCGCACCTGAGTCAAGTCCCAAAACGTGCAGAGGTTCCCAGTGAATTAAACCCTCCAGTTTGAGAGGAAAAATAGAAGCCATATCAGAGATGAGGACAATTAAGCTGTCTATCCTGGTTGTGCTCTGGTGGTAGATCCCATCTGGATGTCCGTGGTGCTGGCTGCTGCCGCGCTGCTTTCCCAGCCTTGTTTGGGTGCAGGAGAGAACTCTCCTGAGAGCCTCCCCAGTGCCGGTGTACATCTGCTGGCTTCTCTAGTTCCTTTGCCTAGGAAATCTAGAAATACATTATCTCTTTTTTTGGGGGGTGGGGACCATAGCAAAATATTTCAGCTGCTTGTTATGGAAATTGCCTGTAACAACAGCCTAATGCATTCAGCTTTAGGGACAATGTGGGGGTTTATTCTGACCGGTTTTGAGTGACTCACAGGGGTTTTGTGTAAGACTGGGTAAAGGAAGGGGTAGGCAAACCAAAAATGATCATTTTACGAGCCTTAACTCTAAACACTGTGAAAAAGGAGGCCATGCAAGCTGTAATCCACTTTCTAAATGCAAGTACTCCCATACACCTGGGAAAAGACAAGAAAAAGGGAAGAGAATAGAAATAGAATAAACCAGGTTGGAAGAGACCTTCAAGATGATCGTGTCCAACCCATCAACCAATCCAACCCACCCAAACAACTAACCCATGGCACCAAGCACCCCATCAAGTCTCCTCCTGAACACCTCCAATGAGGACATTAAGATAGCTTAAAGCTCTGAAAAGATTGATTTTTTTCTTACTGTATGGCAAGGTTTTCCCCCAGTCAGAGGTATTTTGGAGTAATTGAAGTTTCTCTTCAATCACCTAAAGTTGCAAACAAACAGGCAGGTCAAAAACTCCCAAAGAGTGGTGAGACCCTGGCACAGGCTGCCCAGGGAGGTGGTGGAAGCCTCATCCCTGGAGGTCTTTAAGGCCAGGTCCGATGTGGCTGTGAGCAACCTGATCACTCTGTTTGATTCAGTGGCACATATATTGTCACATAGTGGCATGTGATATAAGAAATGAGTGCTTTCTCCTTTTCTCATGATTATTCAGTCATGTCATTGAAGTTTTTCTCAAGGCTTTTTTCCCTGTATGGTGGACTGGACATTAGGAGAATGTTTGTCAGGGCAAGAGTGGTCAGGCATTGGAATGTGCTGCCCAGGGAAGTGGTGGAGTCCCCAAGCCTGGATGTGTTTCAGGGTGGTTTGGCTGTGGTGCTTGGGGCTATGGTTTAGGGGTGACCCTTGTAGAGTAGGCTTCTGGGCTGGGCTTGGTGATCCTGAGGGTCTTTTCCAACCTGAATATTTCTGTGATTCTGTGTGATTCTGATCTAGTGTGAGGTGTCCCTGCCCATGGCAGGGTGGTTTGGAACTGGGTGATCCTTGAGGTCCCTTCCAACTCCAAAAATTCTATGATTCTAAGCCCACCACCAGAACAGCCTCCAGTGTAAATGAGGGAGCAGAAGTCGTGAATATTTGCTGCCTTAATACATTTAGATCATGGAATCCCCAAGAGGGCTTGTTGGTCTTTTGAAAGTAAAATGAGACAATATGTTTGTGATGAGATACAGTGCTCTCATTTAAATGTCTGGCTTCTAGAGGGAGGCAATTAAAGTTTATGTCCCAGCCCTCTCACATGGCTGTAATAGTAATGGTTAGCAGCATATAAGTAGAAGTTAGTAGTATATAGTAGTTATTCAAGCACTTAGCAAAATTAAACCGTACAGAATACAGAACTAACCAGATTGGAAAAGACCTTTGAGGTCATTGAGTCCAGCCTATCATCCCAACACCATCTAATCAACTACACCATTAAGACAAAACAAAACAAACATCATCAATTAGGAGTCTAGCAGCTGCTAATACTTCCAGTGCCATAAACAGCTCAAGAACTCTGACTCAGGAGTTAGGTGCTGGTCTTTTTAAACCCAAGCAGGGGGGGTTGGAGATGACATTTGGAGGTCCCTTCTAAGCCAGAGCAGTCTATGATTCTGTAAGTTGTAGTCTGGAGTGTATGTAGTCAAACTGAGATCTGGACAGATGGGCAGAGTCCAAGGGCAGGAGATGGAACACATCCAAGTACCAGGTTGTACACATTGGCCACAACAACCCCAGGCAGTGCTACAGGCTGGGGTCAGAGTGGCTGAGAGCAGCCAGGCATGGAGGGACCTGGGGGTGCTGGGTGATAGTAGGCTGAACATGAGCCAGCAGTGTGCCCAGGTGGCCAAGAAGGCCAATGGCATCCTGGCCTGCATCACAAATAGTGTGGCCAGCAGGAGGAGGGAAGTCATTCTGCCCTGCACTCAGCACTGGTTAGGCCACACCTTGAGTCCTGTGTCCAGTTCTGGGCCCCTCAGTTTAGGAAAGAGGTTGAGATGCTGGAAGGTGTCCAGAGAAGGGCAACAAAGCTGGGGAGGGGTTTGGAGCACAGCCCTGTGAGGAGAGGCTGAGGGAGCTGGGGTTGCTTAGCCTGGAGAAGAGGAGGCTCAGGGGAGACCTTCTTGCTCTCTACAACTACCTGAAGGGAGGTTGTAGCCAGGTGGGAGTTGGTCTCTTCTCTCTAGCAAGCAGCACCAGAACAAGAGGACACAGGCTCAGGCTGTGCCAGGGGAGGTTTAGGCTGGATGTTAAGAAGAAATTCTTCCCAGAAGAGAGATTGGCCATTGGGATGTGCTGCCCAGGGAGGTGGTGGAGTCACCATCACTGGAAGTGTTTAGGACGAGCCTGGCTGGGGTGCTTGGTGCCATGGTTTAGTTGATTAGATGGTGTTGGGTGATAGGTTGGACTCGATGATCTCTGAGGTCTTTTCCAACCTGGTTAACTCTGTATTCTGTAAGATGGCCTCCATGTCTGTGAGGCGCTGGAGGTGATAAGGGATGAGAAAGAACATTCTCTGAAGTAAAAAAACATCAGCAAACAAGAAGACACTTGGAGAGATCAGACATATACAGTTATTTTTTTCAGTGAAGTTACACATTTACAATTTTAATCAGGTTGACCTCATGATTTCTAAAGTGATCTACAATAGATGAGACAACCTTACATCAATTTATGGGGTTTTTAATGAAGCTTTTAATTTCAGCCACTCCCACAAGGCTTCTCCCATTTTCTTTCTCTTTCATTTAGGCACATAATGAAAAATAATAATAATAATAATAATAATAATAATAATAATAATAATAATAATAATAATAATAATAAAAACCACAACAATTATTTTCACATCCCTCATTAAATTACCAGAAGTTCTTCTCAAAAGAAATCTTTCCATCCATGAGAACAATGAAATTGGTGCCATGGTTTGGTCATGAGGTCTGTGGCGACAGGTTGAACTTGATGATCTTTGAGGTCTCTTCCAACCTTGGTGATTCTGTGAAATTCTCAGGCTTCAGAAATAGATTATATACCATTATAAAGAGTCCTTGTGGCAAGAGGACCAGCGGGATCCTGGGGTGCATTAAGAAGAGTGTGTCCAGCAGATCCAGGGAGGTTCTCCTTCCCCTCTACTTTGCCCTGGTAAGGCCCCACCTGGAATATTGCATCCAGTTCTGGGCTCCCCAAGTCAAGAGGTGCAGGGATCTGCTGGAGAGAGTCCAACAGAGGGCTACCAGGATGATGAAGGAACTGCAGCACTGCCTGATGAGGAAAGGATGAGAGGCCTGGGGCTGTTCAGTCTGGAGAGGAGAAGACTGAGAGGGGATCTAATCAATGTCTATAAATATCTGAGGGCTGGGAAGGAAGGGACAGCCTCTGCTCACTTGTGCCCTGGGATAGGACAAGGGGCAGTGGATGGAAACTACAGCACAGGAGGTTCCACCACAACATGTGGAGGAACTGTTTTACTGTAGGTGTGACAGACCACTGGAGCAGGCTGCCCAGAGGGCTTGTGGAGTTGTCTCCTCTGGAGACTTTCCAGCCCCATCTGCATGTCTTCCTGTGTGACCTGTGCTTGATTCTGTGGTCCTGCTGTTGTTTTAAGGCCAGGCTGGATGTGGATCTGATCTAGTGTGAGGTGTCCCTGCCCATGGCAGGGGGGTTGAAACTGGATGATCCTCCCTTCCAACCCTAACAGTTCTGTGATTCTATGACTTTCCAGCCCCGTCTGGATGTGTTCCTGTGCAATCTGTGCTAGATTCTATGGTCCTGCTCTGGCAAGGGGTTGGACTCAAAGATCTCCAGAGGTCCCTTCCAACCCCTAACATCCTGTGAGCCTGCAATGCCTGAATCTGAAACAATTCTTTGTGTTTTTGATGGGTTTCAAAGGATTATGAGAAGACAAAAGAAGAAGAGTTTTTTTACTTGATTCTTTTAATCCAGACTCCGAATGTGACATCAGCTTAGAGAGAGAATCTACAGTAAAAGACATGGGATTTTAAAGAAAGGGTTTCTTTTTCATCCACAGCAGAATAAAGGGAGTCATTCAATGATGTGAAAGCTTGCTCACTGGATGTGCTTCTCTTCCAAGGACAAGCTGCCCTGCAAAACGTTTTACAGGGAATGCACCACAGCAGTGACTTCCCTTGCTTTATGCACAATGTACATGAAAATGCCACAGGGCTGGATGCCATTCCCACTCCCCAACATTACACTAGTGGTGGTTTAGTGGCCCTGATTCCTCCTGACACTGGCTGAGATCCCAGTCTAAGTGAGAGGAGAATGAAAGGGGCAGGTTTTTGGTTTCTTGAGGACAATGAGTGAGCTTCCCTGCTTCCAGCAGCTGAACTCCATTCTGATGCACACGTTGCAGCCTCTCTGCTCATTAGCACTTGCATTCAAGCTCCAGCTAAGCAGAGCACAGCGTATCTGTAGATGAAAAGTGCTCAGTGAATTTTATCCTCTCCCTTCCCACAGCTCTGTGCCCTTAGCAGCCCTGCGTGCTCTACAGAGGCAGCACCAAGCGGCAGAGTCCCAAGGCACAAAGACTGCCTGAGACTCACCGTGTTTACAGCCATCCTCTGGTGGCTACCAGCTGTGAGACCATGTGCTGTGCATGCTTCACCATAGAACCATAGAATTGGCAGGGATGGAAGGGACCTCAAGGATCAGCCAATTCCAACCTCCCTAACATGGGCAGGGACTCCTCACACTAGAGCAGGTTGCTCAGAGCCACATCCAGCCTGGCCTTAAAGACCTCCAGGGATGAGGCTTCCACCACCTCCCTGGGCAACCTGTGCCAGTCTCTCACCACCCTCATGGGGAACAACTTCTTCCTAACATCCTATCTGAATCTACCTATTTCTATTTACTTTTTTCCATCCCCCCTAGTCCTATCACTCCCTGACACCCTAAAAAGTCCCTCCCCAGCTTTCTTGTAGGCCCCTTCAGATACTGGAAGGCCACAATAAGGGTCTCCTTGGAGACCTGCCAAAAGTTAGATCCTAAAGCAGGAGTGTTCCTTTTATTTCCTGTGCCCCACTGGCTGACTGCAGGAGGAAGGATGGATGTGTTCCTACCACAGAGACCTCGTGAGTGACAATTCCTGCACGCCTACCCAACTCACATGCACCACCACAAGGACCAGCTACAGCCACAATGAAAGCCTTATCCTGAGCTGATAAAAATGTGGAAATGCTCCAGCCCAGACAGCACACAAAATGCAACACAGACCCTTCCATTTGGATTTTCCTGAGGAAGCCAAAGAAGCCTCCAGTTTGGATCCCTGCCTCTTCCTTGACTGCCTCTCTTGCTTCAGGCTGAGAATCACATCACACAGCAAGCAGATAGTACAGAAGTAAGCATAGTTTGTGTTACCCTTCCCTAAGTGTCACACCTCTGTGTGCTGGGAGCTAAAGGAGGTGAAGCTGCTTTGCCTGCTGCGGTTGACCTGGTAGCCCTGGAAGCTGGCAGCCCGGATCCTGCTGCCTTTGGCCCCACTTTTGTGTTTGTGCTTGTCATGGCTGATGAAGCTTTCAATCAGCTTCAGTTTTTCATGCTCTTCCTTCAAGAAGAAGTCAACAAGCACACTCTTCTCCTTTTTGATCTGCTCACTGATGTCCTTGGGGATGTCAGGAATCATCCAGTCCACCAGAACGCTGAGGAACATCACCAGGTTCTGCAAAGACAGAACCAGACAGTCACAGAATGTTATAGAATGGAATGTTATGGAATGGAATGGAATGGAATGGAATGGAATGGAATGGAATGGAATGGAATAGACCAGGTTGGAAGAGACCTTTGAGGTCATTGTGTCCAACCTATCACCCAACACCACCCAACCAACTAAACCATAGCACCAAGCACCCCAGCCAGTCTCTTCCTAAACACCTTCAGGGATGGTGACTCCACCACCTCCCTGGGCAGCACATTCCAATGGCCAATCTCTCCTTCTGTGAAGAATTTCTTCTTAACATCCAGCCTAAACCTCCCCTGGCACAGCTTGAGACTGTGTCCTCTTGTTCTGCCACTGTTTGTCTGGGAGTAGAGACCAACGCCCACCTCACAGTATCACAGTATCACAGTATAACTAAGGTTGGAAGAGACCTCGAGGATCATCGAGTCCAACCTATCAACACAGACCCCATGACTAGACCATGGCACCAAGTGCCACATCCAATCTCCTCTTGAACACCTCCAGGGATGATGACTCCACCACCTCCCTGGGCAGCACATTCCAATGATGAATGACTCGCTTGGTGAAGAACTTTCTCCTCACCTCAAGTCTAAACCTCCCCTGGTGCAGCTTGAGTCTGTGTCCCCTTGTTCTGATGCTGTTTGCCTGGGAGAAGAGACCAACCCCTTCCTGGCTACAACCTCCCTTCAGGTAGTTGTAGAGGGCAATGAGATCACCTGTGAGCCTCCTCTTCTCCAGGCTAAGCAACCCCCTTAAACTGAGGAGCCCAGAACTGGACACAGCACTCAAGGTCATCAAGTTCACCCTATAGATCATCAAGTCCATACTCCCAGCCTCACCTGAGACAGACTCACCTGAAACAGAATAACAAAAGCCAGGCGAGCAGACAAGACTGCCCAGTGCTGTTTAGAGAACTCATACTGGTTTGGGGACCAAGGTGGCTCTCTGTAGTCTTTGAACCTGTTGGTGAAGACAGCTCAGTTACCACACAGCTCCTGAATGGCATGCTTGGCTTAGCAGGATGTTTTTCCAATCACCAACCCTAAAGACTCAAATCCTGCAGATGTCCCTGCTTCAAGCCTTATTGTGACACACCACTCCAGGATTAGAGCTGGACCATCTCCACTGCGTTTAGCAAGCTGAGGCTGGTTTGCACAGTTGTGATTGTTCTCATCTTGGAAGTAGCCAGATTTTTCCAGGAGTTGCAAATGTCCCCTTTGGGGGTTTGACTTTTGGGGGCTTTTGGGATTGGTTGGGGTTTGATTGTGTTGTTTTATTTTAATCTGTCTGATTAGTTTTGGGTTGGTTTTGGGTTGGGGGGGTTGTTTGTTGTTTTGCTTTTCTATGTGTTGGGTTTGAGTTTGGTTTTTTTGGGGGGGGTTGTTTGTTGTATTAGAGTTAGATTTGGAATTGGAATTGGAACTGGAACCAGGTTGGAAAGGACCTTTGAGATCAAGTCCAACCTGTCATCCAACACCATCTCATCAACTAAACCATGGCACCAAGCACCCCAGCCAGTCTCTTCCTTAAACACCTCCAGGGACGGTGACTCCACCACCTCCCTGGGCAGCACATTCCAATGGGCAATCTCTCTTTCTGGGAAGAACTTCTTCCTAACATCCAGCCTAAACCTCCCCTGGTGCAGCTTGAGACTGTGTCCTCTTGTTCTGGTGCTGCTTGCATGGGAGAAGAGACCAACCCTCACCTGGCTACAACCTCCCTTCAGGTAGTTGGAGAGAGCAAGAAGGTCTCCCCTGAGCCTCCTCTTCTCCAGGCTAAGCAACCCCAGCTCCCTCAGCCTCTCCTCACAGGGCTGTGCTCAAGGCCTCTCCCCAGCCTCCTTGCCCTTCTCTGGACACATTCAAGAGTCTCAATGTCCTTCTTAAACTGAGGAGCCCAGAACTGGACGCAGGACTCAAGGTGTGGCCTAACCAGTGCTGAGTACAGGGGCACAATGACTTCCCTGCTGTCCCTGCATTAACTACAGGTGGAGCCATAGGAAAGGCCCTTCCTAAATGACCTGCCTAGCCTTAGACAGGGTAAAACAGAGCCTTCAGTTCCTTGGTGTAAAGGCTGATGGTTTTTGTGTTGCCATCAATCACTTGGAAGAAAACAACAAGCTAATAAAAGTCACAGATGCTCCTAAATTGGGAAGTTTTGCACATAGCAGGAAACACAGAATGCAATAAGAAATCCAGACAGGAAACACAGTAATAACAATAAATAATAATAATAATCTGGGGAAATGGAAAGTAGTTACAAATAAAGCAACTGAAGGATCTTTGAAAGGATGGAGTTTGAAGGATCAAAGCAGCCTGGAGCTCTCAGTGGCCAGCAAGTTAACACAAGTTTGACATACTGCAGTAGGATACTTGTGCATGGGTAAACAAAAAAGCATGATGGTGATGGGGGAAAGGGGGGGTGGGGGGGCTATTAGCCCTGCTTTGAACAGCTCAGGTAAAGCCACACCTGGAATGCTGCACTCAGCCATTCAGCTGTGGGGATTTCAGGGTCAAAAAGAAAACCAAAAAAGGAGATAGCAACAAACTGAGGATGGGTGCTGCAATTTGGCCACAACAACCCCAGGCAGTGCTACAGGCTGGGGTCAGAGTGGCTGAGAGCAGCCAGGCAGAAAGGGATCTGGTTGATAGGCTGAACATGAGCCAGCAGTGTGCCCAGGTGGCCAAGAAGGCCAACGGCATCCTGGCCTGCATCAGGAATAGTGTGGCCAGCAGGAGCAGAGAAGTCATCATGCCCCTGTGCTCAGCACTGGTTAGGCCAC
The DNA here is from genome assembly GCF_026170545.1 of Melanerpes formicivorus. NCBI lineage: Eukaryota > Metazoa > Chordata > Aves > Piciformes > Picidae > Melanerpes > Melanerpes formicivorus. The sequence goes on along the minus strand of NW_027142406.1, from coordinate 1,272,045 downwards.
ACCTTGAGTCCTGTGTCCAGTTCTGGGCTCCTCAATTTAAGAAGGACATTGAGAGACTTGAAGGTGTCCAGAGAAGGGCAACAAGGCTGGGGAGAGGCCTTGAGCACAGCCCTGTGAGGAGAGGCTGAGGGAGCTGGGGTTGCTTAGACTGGAGAAGAGGAGGCTCAGGGGAGACCTTCTTGCTGTCTACAGCTACCTGAAGGGAGGTTGTAGCCAGGAGGGGGTTGGTCTCTTCTCCCATGCAAGCAGCACCAGAACAAGAGGACACAGTCTCAAGCTGTGCCAGGGGAAGTTTAGGCTGGAGGAGAGGAGAAAGTTCTTCTAGAAAGAGAGATTGGCCATTGGAATGTGCTGCCCAGGGAGGTGGTGGAGTCACTGTCCCTGGAGGTGTTCAAGAGGGGATTGGATGTGGCACTTGGTGCCATCATCTAGTAGTCATGAAGTCTTGGGTCACAGGTTGGACTTGATGATCTTTGAGGTCCTACAGGCCACCTGACCAGCAGATCCAAGCAGATGAGGCCCTCCATAGGCAAATAGAAGCGGCTTCCAGGTCACAAGCCCTGGTCCTCATGGGTGATTTCAACCACCTGGACATCTGCTGGAGGGACAACACAGCAAGGCACCAGCAATCCAGGATGTTCCTGGACTGCATAGAAGACAACTTCCTCCTCCAAATGGTGGAGGAACCAACAAGAAATGGTGCTATGCTGGACCTTGTTCTCACCAACAGGGAAGGGCTGGTAAGCAATGTGAGGCTCATAGACGGCCTAGGCTGCAGTGACCATGAAGCAGTTGAATTTAACATCCTCAGGGCAATCAGGAGGAAGTATTCCAAGCTCACGACCCTAGACTTTAGGCATGCAGATTTTGATCGCTTCAGGGATCTGCTAGCCAAAGTGTCCTGGGACAAAGCCCTGGAGGGAAGAGGGACCCAGGACAGCTGGTCAGTATTCAAGGACCACCTCCTCTGTGTCCAGGAGCTCTGTGTACCAACAAAGAGAAAAGCAGGTAAGAATGCTAGGAGGCCTGCCTGGATGGGCAAGGAGCTACTGGACACACTATTACTTAAAAGGAAACTCTACAGGAAGTGGAGGGAAGGACAGGTAGAACAGGGGGAATACAAGGAAGCTGCCCGAGCAGCAAGAGTCCTGGTTAGGAAAGCCAAAGCAGAGTTTGAGTTGAATCTAGCCAGGGAGATTAAAGGGAATACTAAGAACTTTTACAGGTATATTAATGGGAAGAAGAAGACTAGGGAAGGTGTGGGCCCCCTCAGAAAAGAAAATGGTGACATGGTCACCTGTGATGAGGAAAAGGCTGAGGTACTTAATAACTTCTTTACCTCAGTCTTCACTGCAAGGGCCTCTAGCCACACTCCTGATGTTATGGAAGTCAAAGCCAGGGACAGGGAGGAAGAACTGCCCATTGTAAGTGAAGATCAGGTTCGTGATCATCTGAAGAACCTGAAAGTGTTCAAGTCCATGGGACCCGACGGGTTACACCCACGGGTACTGAGAGAACTGGCAGATGAGGTTGCTAAACCCCTCTCTATTATATTTCAAAAGTCCTGGCAGTCTGGTGAAGTCCCCACAGACTGGAAAAGGGGAAACATTGCCCCCATCTTCAAAAAGGGCAAGAAGGAGGAACCAGGGAACTACAGGCCAGTCAGTCTCACCTCTGTGCCTGGAAAGATCATGGAGCAGATCCTCCTGGAGTCACTACTCGCTCAAAAGAATAGTGAAGAGGTGATTGGGAACAGTCAGCATGGCTTTGCCAAGGGCAAATCCTGCCTGACCAACCTGGTGGCCTTCTATGAGCAGGTGACAAAATTAATAGATGAGGGGGCGAGCAACTGATGTCGTTTACCTGGACCTGAGCAAAGCCTTCGACACTGTCCCGCACCACATCCTGGTCTCCAAACTGGTGACACATGGGTTTGATTGGTGGACCACTAGATGGATAAGGAACTGGCTTGATGGCCGCACCCAAAGAGTGGCTGTCAATGGCTCCATGTCCCAGTGGAGGCCAGGGTCAAGCAGAGTCCCTCAGGGATCAGTCCTGGGACCAGGCTTGGTCAACATCTTTGTGGGTGCCATGGACAGTGGCATTGAGTGCACCCTCAGCAAGTTTGCTGATGACACCAAGCTGTGTGGTGCAGCAGACAGGCTGGAGGGAAGGGAGGCCATCCAGAGGGACCTTGACAGGCTGGAGAGGTGGGCACAGGCCAACCTCATGAAGTTCAATAAGAGCAAGTGCAGGGTCCTGCATCTGGGTCGAGGCAATCCCAGGCACAAATACAGGCTAGGCAGTGACTGGCTGGAGGATAGCCCTGAGGAGAGAGACTTGGGGGTGCTGGTGGACAAAAAGCTCAACATGAGTTCTCAGTGTGCACTTGCAGCCCGCAAAGCCAATCAGATCCTGGGCTGCATCAGGAGAAGTGTGGCTAGCAGGTCGAGGGAGGTGATCCTCCCCCTCTACTCAGCCCTGGTGAGACCCCACCTGGAGTACTGTGTCCAGTTCTGGAGCCCCTATTACAAGAGGGATGTGGAGGTGCTGGAACGTGTCCAGAGAAGAGCCACAAGGATGATCAGAGGGCTGGAGCACCTCTCCTGTGAGGACAGACTGAAGGAGTTGGGACTGTTCAGTCTGCAGAAGAGAAGGCTCCGAGGTGACCTAATTGTCGCCTTCCAGTATCTGAAGGGGGCCTACAGGAAGGCAGGGGAAGGACTTCTCAGGATATCAGGTAGTGATAGGACTAGGGGGAATGGAATGAAGCTGGAGGTGGGGAGATTCAGGCTAGATGTGAGGAGGAGGTTCTTCCCCATGAGAGTGGTGAAACCCTGGAATGGGTTGTCCAGGGAGGTGGTCGAGGCCCCGTCCCTGGGGGTGTTTAAGAGCAGGCTGGATGAGGCTCTGTCCAGCCTGATCTAGTGTGGGGTGTCCCTGCCCATGGCAGGGGGGTTGGAACTAGATGATCCTTGTGGTCCCTTCCAACCCTGAATGAAACTATGAAACTATGAAACTATGAGGTCTTTTCCAACCTTGTTGATTCTATGACTCTATGGAAACCATCCAGGGGCTGAGGAGACTGACTCACCAAGAAAGATTAAAGAGCAGGACATGTACTGCTCCACTTTGGTAAGTAACAGGCACAGTTGGACATGATAACCATGCACAAATTGCCCCCTTAGGACTGAAAGGGATAAATATAGTGCTGCTCACAGTGTTTGACTAGGAGTAATGGGACAAAATTAAGAAAGAGGGGGGAAAAAATCTGTTTTGAATACCACAAAACCCTTCCTGACAGTAAGATTCATTAGGCTGTGGCAAAGCCTCCATCAGGGGATAATGGGGAAGGCTCATTTATAAAACCTGTCAGCTTCAGTTTGCAGGTGTGCTTACCAAAATTACCTTCAGGTTCTAGCCACGTGGTTTCATGTGTTAAATTAGACATTTACAATCCACACACCCCCCCTGCATCCAACCCTCCAAGAAATGCAGGCTGAAATGCTGGATGGGAGCCTGTGCTGCACTGTCTAGAGACAAAGGACACAAGGTGCAGCCCATGGTGGGGAGAAGGGGGACACAGAGGAGCAAAAGCCAGTTTTAGATTGGGGGCTGCAGTTTAAGATTCGGGGGTTTAAACTGGAAGAGCCATCTGGGCTGTGTTAGACACTGATTTGCTTTGTTCACTGGTGGGTTCAGCTTGGCACAGCAGCCAAGCTCTGTGTCCTGTCTTATACAGGATTCCTGTCTGGTCCTGTGTTGTGCCTGCACTGAGATTCCCCACCCTGGTACTCTTCTGTGCAATGTGGACTCCTGCTTGTTGCTGGAAATCTGTGTACAAGTGCTGCAGCATGGGGGCAGAGCCAATCAATTCAATCTACTTGAGCGTCAAAGCTAAGGAAACCCACCGAGTGTGTTATGCATTTTGCCTAGTGCTGTAAATCAATCCCAGTCTTGAAACAGAGCCCAGGTTCAACTGGAAGGGTCACCAACTGTGGTGGGTTTTCCACTTAATGCACTCTGAGCTTCACAGAATATGTAAGTGTTACAGGACATTGGACCCCACAGAAATTTCCCCTGGCTCAGCTGGAAATCACACTGCTCATGATGCCTGAATCCACAAAAGAACACCAGCAAATGATTTATGGGGAAGGGAGGTGTTGCCAGAGCTACAGGCAAGGTAGCTGGCCTCCTCCCTGCCTCTCTTTTTAATTATGCTTTAACTGTAGGACTTCAAAAAGCCCAGGGTTTCACTAGCCACTAGATTCTACAGGTAGTTTCTTTTTGGAATGGAATGGAATGGAATGGAATGGAATGGAATGGAATGGAATGGAATGGAATGGAATGGAATGGAATTAACCAGGTTGGAAAAGCCCTTTGAGATCATTGAGTCCAACCTATCACCCAACACCATCTAATCAACTAAACCATGGCACCAAGTGCCTCATCCAGTCTCTTCCTAAACACCTCCAGGGATGGTGACTCCACCACCTCCCTGGGCAGCACATCCCAATGGCCAATCTCTCTTTCTGGGAAGAATTTCTTCCTAACATCCAGCCTAAACCTCCCTTGGCACAGCTTGAGACTGTGTCCTCTTGTTCTGCCACTGTTTGCCTTCGAGAAAAGACCAACCCCCACCTGGCTACAACCTCCCTTCATGTAGTTGGACAGAACAAGAAGGTCTCCCCTGAGCCTCCTCTCCTCCAGACTAAGCAACCCCAGCTCCCTCAGCCTCTCCTCACAGGGCTGTGCTCCAAACTCCTCCCCAGCTTTTTTTGCCCTTCTCTGGACACATTCAAGTATCTGAATGTCCTTAAATTGAGGAGCAAACTTTCATTGAGGGGAAAAAAAATATCCTTTAATGACTTATTTGCTGCTTTCTTCTGCTTCACTCTTTCATGTACTCCATTATCAGCCCAGATGATAAAGATTGAAAGGTCTAACCCGATAAAAGAAAGCCACATAGCTTCCCTTTCAATTTGCCTGCAGCTACACAAATGTCATGGTGCTCTGAAGTACAAAAGCAAACACAAACAAACAAACAAATCATTACAACCAGTGCCCTGCACCAGAATGGCATTGCAGCAATGTTTGTTTGGAAGCAGTGTCAGAGAGTTCAACACACTGCAGAAAAATGCTGCTCCAAATATCCAGAGAATGTCTTCTGGGTGTTTGGTGGGAGAGTTGTTTCTGGCTCATTATGGTTATTTTTAAAGATACCTTAATCTCTGGCATTGCAGGCTCATTGTAACCACATTTATCTCCAGGGGTCACAGAAATCTAAGAATAAGAGAGGTCAGCTTGTTCCCAACATATTTGCCAGAAACAGAAAAACAAACCAGATTTTGTTTCCAGCTTAAGGGACAGTGTTTGCTGCCTGTCTCTTGGGACACAAGTTAGATACCCCATGTTTTATCACAGTGATAGTTCTGTCCAGTGCTGAGATGTTGATAAGATTCCAACGAGGCTGGTGAGAATGGGAAACACAGAATGTGGATGCTGACTTCTTTTCCTGATAACAGAACAGGAATTCTCTCATGGTTATTTCTCATCCAGACTCATGCTCCTTCTCATGTGCTCATAGAATCACAGAACTGTCAGGCTTCGAAGGCACCTCAAGGATCAGCCAGTTCCAACCCCACTGCCAGGGGCAGGGACACCTCACACTACATCAGGTTGCTCAAAGCCACATCCAACCTGGCCTCAAAAACCTCCAGGGATGAGGCTTCCACCACCTCCCTGGGCAACCTGTGCCAGTCTCTCACCACCCTCATGCTGAAGAACTTCTTCCTAACATCCAATCTGAATCTACCCATTTCTAGTTTTGTTCCATTCCCCCCAGTCCTATCCCTACCTGACACCCTGAAAATTCCCTCCCCAGCTTTCTTGTAGACCCCTTCAGATACTGGAAGGCCACAATAAGGTCTCCTGGGAGCCTTCTCTTCTCCAGACTGAACAACCACAACTCTCTCAGTCTGTCCTCATAGCAGAGCAGCTCCAGCCCTCTGCTTATCTTTGTGGCCCTCTAGTTTTGTTCCATTCCCCCTATCATTACCTGACAATCTAAAAAGTCCCTCCCCAGCTTTCTTGTGAGCCCACCTGTTTGGTATATTCCTCTTGCCTGCAATCTTGTCTTCCTTTTCCCTCAACGGCATAGATTTGATATTACCAGGCAAGGCTCACTTTTATAACTAGTGGGGATTATACCCTTCTGCCTGTGTTCTGGCTCTGTTGAATCCATGCTAACCTGAGGAGTGCATTTCCTCACTGGTCATGCACACAGGTCCAAACACACTGGCAGTCATATAGCATAAACAGAAGCCAGTGTCACTATCACTGGAGGTGTTTAAGAAGAGACTGGATGGGGTGCTTGGTGCCATGGTTTAGTTGATTAGCTGGAGTTGGGTGATAGGTTGGACTTGATGATCTCAAAGGTCTTTTCCAACCTGGTTCATTCTGTATTCTACATTCTATAAGTGGCAGCAAAGTGAAGTAGGAGATCCATGTGGATCAAGATGCTTGTGGAAGGAAAACACAGGGTGATATGGGGAAAGAAAAACCCAAGGAACTGAGAGCAGAAAAGCATCTGGCAGGCTCACAGGTATGGAGATACTCTCATGTGTAAAATTATGCAACAAAATAACTCCTGTTACTGAAACAGGAAGCTGAAAAATATTCCTGATTGGTTTTAATGACAATTCTATATTTCAAGAAAGATATTGTTGGTGTTGTGGCTTTGTTTTTGTTTTGCTTCTAAGTTTGCTTTTTAATGCAGTAGACAAACTCTTCTAAGAGCATTCCAACATAGCAAGGGTATTACAAAATCTGTACTCTTAAACCCACCTCTTTAAAGGCACAATTATCATCAGTTCCCACTTGGAGAAAAATTTGTCTGACAAAAGGCCCAAAGAAATGTAGGGTGTCAGGGAGTGATAGGACTGGGGGGAAAGGAACAAAACTGGAAATGGGTGGATTCAGCTTGGATGTCAGGAAGAAGTTCTTCCCCATGAGGGTGGTGAGACATTGGAACAGGTTGCCCAGGGAGGTGGTGGCAGCCTCATCCCTGGAGGTTTTTAAGGCCCGGCTGTGTAGACGACGGAGATTGGGAATCAATACGGCTGACCAATGTGATCGAGTATTGTTCCTTTATTGTTCCAGTGGTGCAGGCCGATGGTGCAGGCCTGAGGTGCAGGCCTATGGAGCAGGCCTGTAGTGCAAGTATAGCACTGTAAAGTGTAGAAGAAGCAGGAGACAGGAAAGGCAGAAGAAGAAGCGCGTAGCAAGGCAACTGCTACAACTTATATAAGCTCGGAGAGCCTCGTTGGCATAGCTCCATTGGTTCCCTATGAGTGACCACACATTGCACTATTACAGATTATTGGTCCAACTACTAATGACACAGCGAGGCTGTTGATGCAGGTGCATGTCCTGTTGTCCCAAGATAACTGTCCATGTTTATAGCTACCAGTGTCTTGTTTTAGTTACATGCTGCAGGCACAGCACTGTTTTGCTACACTGCTAGCTAACTCTGCATTTATGGCCTACCACCGTGTCAGGCTCTAGGCCTGCACTGCCAGATTGCTCACACTGCTCATCGCTGTCATTGCCACAAGGCTGGATGTGGCTGTGAGCAACCTGCTGTAGTGTGAGGTGTCCCCGCCCATGGCAGGGGGTTTGGAACTGGCTGATCCTTGAGGTGCCTTCCAACCCTGACAGTTCTGTGATTCTCTGAAATTGCTTTGACTCTGCCAACTGTCAACGAGAACTCCCTTACCTGCAGAATAAAACATCTTGTGCAAAAGGGGAGTTTTCTGGCTGTGTCCCAGCCTTGAGATGACTGACATTGAAGTAGGAGAGCGTGTGATTGATGAAGCCATGCATGGTTCCATTCTGACTGTAGGCATATTGATACATAAGGCGTGGAATGAAATCAGATGTGATGGCAATGACAAAAGCCTGATAGACAAAAAAAAAAAACCACAAAAAAACAGGTAAACAGCAGCATTGTGAATCAACATTTAGAATAAACTTTATTTAGAATAAACCAAACCAGGTTGGAAGAGACCTTCCAGATCATCGTGTCCAACCCATCAACCAATCCAACCCACCCAAACAGCTAACCCATGGCACCAAGCACCCCATCAAGTCTCCTCCTGAACACCTCCAGTGACGGCGACTCCACCACCTCCCCAGGCAGCACATTCCAATGAGCAATCACTCTCTCTGTATAGAACTTCTTCCTAACATCCAGCCTGAACCTCCCCTGGTGCAGCCTGAGACTGTGTCCTCTTGTTCTGGTACTGGGTGCCTGGGAGAAGAGACCAACCCCCACCTGGCTACAACCTCCCTTCAGGGAGTTGTAGAGAGTGATAAGGTCTCCCCTGAGTCTCCTCTTCTCCAGGCTGAGCAACCCCAGCTCCCTCAGTCTTTCCTCACAGGGCTGTGTTCCAAACCCCTCACCAACTTTGTTGCCCTTCTCTGGACTCATTCCAGCAAGCCAACCTCCTTCCTAAACTGAGGAGCCCAGAACTGGACACAGGACTCGAGGTGTGGCCTAACCAGTACGGTGTACCGGGGCAGAATGACCTCCCTGCTCCTGCTGGCCACACTGTTCCTGATGCAGGCCAGAAATATATTTATAGAAGGACTTTTTGTTGTCTTTCACAGTAGAGGCCAGTTTAAGCTCCAAATGTGCTTTTGCCTCCCTAATTTTCTTCCTACATGATTTGGCAACATATTTCAGAATAAGTTAATTCAGGTGATAGCTTTCATGTTCACGTAAGTTTAGAGTGGTGATGAATTAACAGCTCAATGGTCAGACCTGGGGCAGGGCATATCCATATGTAAATGCACAGGACTGTGCTCTGTCTCTCCAGGGAAAGGCTGCAGCTAGGGAATCGGAATACATCTTAGGACGCAGAGTAGCAAAAGTGGCTTGAGAGTGGTCTCAAGGAGAAAGACTTGGGGGTGTCAGTTGATGAAAAACTCAGTGTGAGCTCACAATGGTCACTGGCAGCCCATTAGGCAGCTGTGTGCTGGGCTGCATCCAAAACAGGGAGAGCAGCGGGACAGGGAGGGGATTCTCTCCCTCTGCTCTGTTCTTGTGAGTCCCCACTTGGAGCACTGTGTCTAGTTCAAGTGTCCCCAGCATAAGAGGGATATGGAGATACTGGAGAGGGTCCAGAGGAGGCCACAGAGATGATCAGAGGGTTGGAGAACCTCCCCTATGAGGCTGTTCAGTCTGGAGAAAAGAAGGCCCCAGAGAGATCTCAGAGCAGCCTTCCAGTATCTGAAGGGGGCTACAAGAAAGCTGGGAAGAGACTTTTTACAGGGGCTTGTAGTGACAGGATGAGAGGGAACAGCTTTAAGTTTGAAGAGGGAAGATTTGTACTGGAGATTAGGATAAAATTCTTTACAGTGAGTGTGACTACATCAGGTTTGATTTTGAATGTCCCCATGGACATAGCCTCAACCACATCCCTGGGCAACCAGTTCCAGTATTTTCCCACTCTCATTGTGCAGAACTTCCTCTTGATGTCCAATCTAAACCTATCCTGCTCCGAACCATTGCCCCTCGTCCTGTCACTGCATTTGTAAATAAATCAAGTACTACACTTCCAGAGGACCAGGGTCATTTAGATTTTACTGTATTTTCAAGCAGCTGAGAAAGTTACACCAAGATGATGCTTAGAGACTGGTGTCACCCAAATACTTACGTTAATGATGACTGAAAGCTTTCCAATGCCACTCAAGATGTTATACCAAATTCCTGCAAGTGAAAACCAGGGCTTATGAATGGCCTTAGGATAGGATAGGGTAGGGCAGGGTAGGGTAGGATAGGATAGGCTAGGCTAGGCTAGGCTAGGCTAGGCTAGGCTAGGCTAGGATAGAATTGAATTGACCAGGTTGGAAAAGACCTTCAAGATCATTGAGTCCAACCTATCACCCAACACCATCTAAGCAACTAAACCATGGCACCATGTGCCTCATCCAGTCTCTTCCTAAACACCTCCAGAGATGATGACTCCACCACCTCCCTGGGCAGCACATTCCAATGGCCAATCTCCCTTTCTATGAAGAACTTCTTCCTAACACCTAAACCTCCCCTGGCACAGCTTGAGACTGTGTCCTCTTGTTCTGATGCTGGTTGCCTGAGAGAAGAGACCAACCCCCCCTGGCTACAGCCTCCCTTCGGGTAGTTGTAGAGAGCACTTTCACTTTTCTCCTTTCTGATTGAATGTTGGATATTACCTTCACCCTAATGCCTGCCATTACTTACCTATGTCCTTTTCTCTCACTGTGTCTGGTCGCCTCAGTTCAGTAACAAATTTTTTCGCATCAAGCCGGACTTCTATGATGTTGTTCAGCAGAGCAAAGACAGGTGCCAGCGGAAAAGAGGCAACAAAGAGGGTGACAAAGCCAAACTGGATGACTGGAAGAGAAAGATGCAGTGTGTTTTGATATCTCCTGAAGGCACTTGGCAGCTGCAGCTGACAGCAGTTCACTGGTGAGCTTTGCGGGTTGCATAACCCACAAAACTCTGCTCTGCAAGTTGGTCCCAGTAATAAATACCACAAAGCAAGGCTATTATCATAGAATTGTAGAATCACAGTATCAGCCAGGTTGGAGAAGACCTCAAAGATCATCAAGTCCAACCTATCACCTAATACTTAACACCTTGGGACAAGTAAACCATGGCTCCAAGTGCCACATCCAATCCGTTTTTGAACACCTCCAGTGATGGTGACTCCACCACTTCCCTGGGCAGCACATTCCAATGGCCAATTACTCTTTCTGGGAAGAACTTTCTCCTCACCTCAAGCCTAAACTTCCCCTGGCACATCTTGAGACTGTGTCCTCTTGTTCTGGTGCTGCTTGCCTGGGAGAAGAGACCAGCCTCCTTCTGGCTACAACCTCCCTTCAGGTACTTGTAGAGAGCAAGAAGGTCTCCCCTGAGCCTCCTCTTCTCCAGGCTAAGCAACCCCAGCTCCCTCAGCCTCTCTTCATAGGGCTTGTGCAGGAAGGTTTGTCACTGTGCTTTAAAAATGCTTCTAATAATGCTTTTATTTAATCTCTATCACAAGCAAATAAAACCCAAGCCCAAACAAACAAACAAAGAAAACCCCCAAACAAACAAAAAAACCAAACCCCAAACCGAACCAAACCGGGAAAAAACAAAGGACAAAGGATTTGGGGTGTATTCTACTGCATTCATACACAGTTGACTGATTGTGTGCTGTACTTTCTTGTCCTTTTGCATGTAAGGAAAATGACACACAGGGAACCAAGAGAAGATCATCTACAAGGTGTCAATGCTTCTTCCCAGCTTCCTTTGGAAAACTGTTTGGCAATCTTTTAAGAGTAAGAACAAGGACCTGAACATCTCCCCTATGAGAGACTGAGAGACCTGGGGCCGTTTAGTCTGGAGAAGTCTGAGAGGGGATCTGATCAATGTCTATCAACATCTGAGGGGTGGGTGTCAAGTGGAGGGGGCCAAGCTCTTTTCAGTGGTGCACAGGTGTAAGACAAGGAACAATGGATACAAACTTGAACAGAGAATATTTCACCTAAACATAAGGAGAAACTCCTTTACAGTGAGCGTGACAGAGCCCTGGAGCAGGCTGCCCAGAAAGGTTGTGGAGTCTCCTCCTCTGGAGATGTTCAAACCCCACCTGGATACATTCCTGTGCAGACTACCATGGGTCATGCTGCTTTGGTAAGGGGGTTGGATTGGATGATCTCTGGAGGTCCCTTCCAGCCTCTAATGCACTGTGATACTGTGACTGATATATCTACTTTGCTCTTCTCAGTGACAGTATATTTGCACTGCAAGTTATCATGTGTGCACTATATCTATATAGATTTTACATCTTTGTCCTCATTTTGCTTTGAGATCAAGTCTCCATCCTAACATACACTCAGATGTAGCTCTTTCAAAGCAGGCAAACACCCTGCCCTTGAAATCATGCTTGCCTGGATGCTTTATGTCCCGAGTCAGGAAAAGGAATTAGCAAGGAAACAAAACCAGATGTTAGAGCAAGGTCCAACAAAACTGTCAAATACTTGAGAAGCAAAATACAAATACATAGCACCAGGCTATGTCTGATTTGGAATTTAAGTGAATTTAGCAGGAACAGAGTTGGGAGGATTCTGGTAAAAAGAAATAAAATGGTTTGCAATGCTTTCAGTAGAAGCCATAAGCCCCACACGCATTTGCTTTGATGTCGTCTGCAGCCCTTTGATTCATTTCCTGGGGAAAAAACAATTGCTAGTGTAATTGCCTTTTCTTTTTTTTCCAAGTTCAAGGTATGCAAAGGGCTTCTGGACAATTGTGTAAATAAGTTTTCATAGAAAACTCTACGCCAGAAGAGTTTGTGTGGCCGTCATGAAATCTCTGCAGTCCTCCAGCCTCCTTGATCTGAAAGTGTGAATGATGCAGGAAGCAGGGGGAAAAAAATACCTGAAAACAAAGCCAAGCACACAGTCTTGGTCTGTTGGTATAGAAAGAAGAGAAGAGAAGAGAAAGAAAGAGAGAAGAGAAAGAAGAAAGAGAAGAAGAGAAGAGAAGAGAAGAGAAGAGAAGAGAAGAGAAGAGAAGAGAGAAGAGAAGAGAAGAGAAGAGAAGAGAAAGAGAAGAGAAGAGACTGAGAAAGAGAAGAGAAGAGAAGAGAGAGAGAAGAGAAGAAGAGAAGAGAAGAGTAACGAGAAGAGAAGAGAAAGAGAAGAGAGAAGAGAAGAGAGAAGAGAAGAGAAGAAGAGAAGACGAGAGAGAGAATTAACCAGGTTAGAAAAGACCCTTTAGAGATCATCGAGGCCCAACCTCTCACCCAACACCATCTAAACAACTAACAGGCACCATAGGCACCAAGCACCCCATCCAGTCTCTTTCTAAATACCTCCAGTGATGGGGACTCCACCACCTCCCTGGGCAGCACATTCCAATGGCCAATCTCTCTTTCTGGGAAGAATTTAGAATAGAACAGAACAGAGCAGAACAGAGCAGAACAGACCAGACCAGGTTGGAAGAGACCTTCAAGATCATCGTGTCCAACCTATCATCCAACACCACCTAATCAACTAACCCATGGCACCAAGCACCCCATCAAGCCTCCTCCTGAACACCCTCCAATGATGGTGACTCCACCCACCTCCTCAGGCAGCCAATTCCAATGGGCAATCTCTCTCTCTGTGTAGAATTTCTTCCTGCTGTAGTTTGAGGCAAAATGCTTAAGAGACCTGTGCCAGGAGTTGGACTCCTGAGTATCCAGCTTTTTCCCCGTACTTTTCTGCTTGCCTGGTAGGCTAGCCTGTAGACAACAGATGAACATTATTCAGCTTCATGACACAAAAAGGATGAAGGTTGTGTTTATACGGAAAGTCAAGGACACAGGAAAAAATGCCTTCTAGAGTATCAGAGCAGCAGACTAGGTATGCTGTCTGAGACCTAGATTCTGTTTCTGATGAGAAAAAAAAACCTAACCACACACCACTGGTGCTCAGGACAAGTCACCTTTACTGTCTAACTTCAGCAGGAAAGAGGCAAAGGCCTCAGAACCAGCCGCTGAGTTTCTCAACACTTGAGGCCACATCTGCAGCATCTCATCCAGAAACAGGCTGGCTGGGCTCTGAGACAAAAACTAGGCATGACAAACAGCATCAAGAGAATTTTTGCAGACCACAGTGCTTCTCAGAAGTCAGCTTTTCACTGAAGCTGTTCCTCTGCGCTCAGGTCCTGAACAGAACTCAGCGCCAACAAAGACTTAGCACATAGAATCATAGAACTGTTAGGGTTGGAAGGCACCTCAAGGATTATCCAGTTCCAACCCCCCCTGCCATGGGCAGGGACACTTCACACTACAGCAGGTTGCTCAGAGCCACATCCAGCCTGGCCTTCAAAACCTCCAGGGATGAGGCTTCCATCACCTCCCTGGGCAACCTGTGCCAGTGTCTCACCACCCTCATGGGGAACAGCTTCTTCCTATCATCCAATCCCAATCTCCCATTTCTAGTTTTTTTCCATTGCCCTATGTCCCTCTTACTTTGGCCTCCAATTTATGATGAAGAGCACAGATCAAGGCTTTTGAATTCTGTTTCTGGGGAGTACTGGCTATTCTTCTTGTGTAGGGGATGCAGAATACATCCTCAGCATGAAAACTTCTGTAGTGACTGCCTCTGGGGTTCTCCCAGTTTTACACACTGAGTAGTATCACAGAACCACAGAATTGTTTGGGTTGGAGAAGGTGGATGAACCTGGAAACTCCAGGCTAGTCAGCCTGACCTCAGTGCCAGGGAAAGTGATGGAGCGGATTATCCTGGCGGCAATAACTGCACACCTGAAGGATGGCCAAGGGATCAGGTCCAGCCAACATGGACTTAGGAAGGGCAGATCCTGCCTCTCCAACCTGATCTCTTTCTATGATCAGGTGACCTGTCTGGTGGACATGGGAAGGCCTGTGGATGTGGTCTACCTGGACTTCAGCAAGGCCTTTGACACTGTCCCCCACAGCAAACTGCTGGCTAAGCTGTCAGCCCGTGGCTTGGACCATTACACTCTGTGCTGGGTTAGGAACTGGCTGGAGGGCCAGGCCCAGAGAGTGGTGGTGAATGGTGCCACATCCAGCTGGCAGCCAGTCAGTAGTGGAGTCCCCCAGGGATCAGTGCTGGGCCCCATCCTCTTTAACATCTTCATTGATGATCTGGTTGAGGGGGTCGAGTCAGTCATCAGCAAGTTTGCAGATGACACCAAGTTAGGAGCAGATGTTAGTCAGTTAGAGGACAGAAGGGCTCTGCAGAGGGACCTCAACAGACTGGACAGGTGGGCAGAGTCCAATGGGATGGCATTCAACAAGTCCAAGGGCCAAGTGCTGCACTTTGGCTACGGCAATCCCATGCAGAGCTACAGGCTGGGGTCGGAGTGGCTGAGAGCTCCCAAACAGAGAGGGACCTGGGTGTGCTGATTGACAGCCACCTGAATATGAGCCAGCAGTGTGCCCAGGTGGCCAAGAAGGCCAATGGCATCCTGGCCTGCATTAGCAAGAGTGTGGCCATCAGGAGCAGGGAAGTCATTGTGCCCTGTGCTCAGCACTGGTTAGGCCACACCTTGAGTACTGTGTCCAGTTCTGGGCCCTTCAGTTTAAGAAGGACATTGAGAGACTTGAATGTGTCCAGAGAAGGGCAACAAGGCTGGGGAGGGGTCTGGAGCACAGCCCTGTGAGGAGAGGCTGAGGGAGCTGGGGTTGCTTAGCCTGGAGAGGAAGAGGCTCAGGGGTGACCTCATTGCCCTCTACAACTACCTGAAAGGTGGTTGTAGCCAGGAGGGGGTTGGTCTCTTCTCCCATGCAAGCAGCACCAGAACAAGAGGACACAGTCTCAAGCTGCGCCAGGGGAAGTTTAGGCTGGAGGTGAGGAGAAAGTTCATCACTGAGAGAGTCATTTGTCATTGGAGTGTGCTGCCCAGGGAGGTGGTGGAGTCCCTATCCCTGGAGGTGTTCAAGAGGGGATTGGATGTGGCACTTGGTGCCATGGTCTAGTCATGAGGTCTGTGGTGACAGGAGGGACTTGATGATCTTGGAGGTCTCTTCCAACCTTGGTGATACTGTGATACTGTAAACAGTGGAAGAGTCACTCTAGGGCTGTGTCTTTCCCAATCCCTAAGAAGAAACTTTTGAGTATATTTATTAAGCCTGGCTGAGAAAGTGAGCAAAACCCTGTAATTTCCAGCCCTTTGGTAATAAATGTGTGCAACAAGCCTGCACACAACAGGCCAAGTTGGTATTTTCAAATCCATCCTCATTATGGAGATTATAGAAAAATGCAGGTTTCTCTTCAATGATTCCTACTATTTCCCCCCTCCCCTTTCTTTTGCTGCCTCACACATTGCCTTTTTTTGATGGCTTTTCCTGCTTTAGGGGAAATTCTTCCAGACCTCTAAGATTAATCCTTCCAGTAGTTGGTAGCTAAAGACATCAGGTCTGATTATTTTCTTCTTCAGATTCAAAAGGCAGCTTTGCCACAGACATTTGACAGAGGTTAGATGACAAACCCCATTATTATAATTATTGTTTCTCTTTGAGAAAAGAAATTGCTTTCAATTAATTGCCACATGAGTCTTGGACTCTCAGAGGGGTTAGGCTGGGAGGCCAAATGAAAGAAGAATCTGAAAGTCAGTGCTGACATGAGTTTCTTCTCAAGGGGGTCCTAGTGGATGGAAGGTTGGCCATGAGCCAGCAATGTGCTCTTGTGGCCAAGAAGGCCAATGGCATTCTGGGGTGGATTAGGAGGCCTGTGGTTAGTTAGTCAAGAGAGGTTCTCCTCCCCCTCTATGCTGCCCTAGTGAGGCTGCATCTGGAATATTGTCTCCAGTTCTGGGCTTCTCAGTTCAAAAGCACCTCAGGGAACTGCTTGAAAGAGTCCAATGCAGAGCCACAAAGGTGATGAAGGGAGTGGAACATCCTCCTTATGAGGAGAGACTGAAGAAGCTGGGGCTCTTTAGGTGAGAGAGAAGGAGGCTAAGGGGTGTCCTGATTCATGTTTATAAAGATGGAAAGAGTGAGTGCCAGGATGCTGGAGCCAGGCTCTGCTGGGTGAGGCCCAATGACAGGACAAGGGGCAATGGGTGGCAGCTGAGGCAGAGGAAGCTCCTTGGACACAGAATAAAAAATTCTTTCACTGTGAGGGTGACAGAGCACTGGAACAGGCTGCCCAGGGGGCTGTGGAGTCTCCCACTCTGGAGATATTCAAAACCTGCCTGGATGTGTTCCTGTGTGACCGGCTCTAAGTGATCCTGCTCTGGCAGGGCGGTTGGACTGGGTGATCTCTCGAGGTCCCTCCCAGCCCCTAACATTCTGTGATTGTGTGAAAACAGTAGTGGTACAAATGTCACATATTCTCATGAATCATTTAGCTTTTAAATCAAAGTCTAAACAAAAGGAAGGTAACTTTTTGATGATCCTGTTGCTTTTTTCCCTTCCTTATGGATCAATAATATCTGTCATAGGATCATGTGCTACTGCAAGTAAAGGATGAAATAATCACTCTCTGGTTCTGGTGCCAGTTTAGAATAGAATATTTCTGATGCAGGCCAGGATGCCATTGGCCTTCTTGACCACCTGGGCACACTGTTGGCTCATGTTGATCCAGCTGTCAATCAGTACCCCTAGGTCCCTTTCAGTCTGGCTGCTCTCCAGCCACTAATCTCTCTTCTTAGTAGGAGAGTTGTTCCAGCCCTTGGATACTTTTTATGGCCTTCCTCTAGACCCATTCCAACAGGTCCATGTCTTTCTTGTGCTGAGAACTGTAGAGTTGGCAATAGCATTCCAGCTGAGGTCTCACTAGAGCACATTGGCAGAATCATCTCTCTTGACCTGCTGGCTGTGCTTCTTTGGATGCAGCCCAGGAGGTGGCTTGCCTTCTGGGCTGAGAGTGCACATTGCTAGTTTATGCCAAACTTTTCATCCACCAGCACCCCCAAGCCCTTTTCCACAGGTCTGCTCACAATCCCACAAGCCCCAAGCCTGTACTGATACAGGGGATTGTCCCAACCCAAGTGCAGGACCTTGCACTTCCCCTTGTTGAGCATCATATGGTTCACATGGGTCACACTGCTTGAGTTTGTCCAGATCCTTCTAAATGGTATCTTGTCCCTCAGGTGGGATAGGATAGGATAGGATAGGATAGGATAGGATAGGATAGGATAGGATAGGATAGGATAGGATAGGATAGGATAGAATAGAATTAACCAGCTTGGAAGAGACCTTTGAGGTCATCAAGTCCAACCTATCACCCAACACCATCTAATCAACTAAACCATGGCACCAAGCACCCCATCCAGTCTCTTCCCAAACACCTCCAATGATGGTGACTCCACCACCTCCCTGGGCAGCCCATCCCAATGGCCAATCTCTCTCTCTATAAAGAACTTCTTCCTAACATCCAGCCTGTTTGTTTCCTTAGCTCTATTCATTGTAACTCTAGACATTAATTTCTTATCAATTTTTATCACTGCAGACGTTGCAAGCTTGCTACCAGCTGGATGAGGAAACTGCTGCCTGCTGTGGGAATGTGTGCAGTCTGGCATGTTTGTCTAGGTCAAAAGCCACTGCACAGTTTTAGAAACAGGAAAGCACTCGTGACAAATTTGACACAATAGCAATGGCAATTTATGTCTTGAGGCTCCTGGAGCGCAATTTCCTGATCACTCAGGGGCATTAAAGGAGTCTCTCGTGATGAGTGTCTGCTAAAACACACAAGTATGTATTGGTTAGCAGTATCTAAACAAACAGCCATCAGAAATTTCCCTGGGGCACATCAAAACTGCGTGCAGACACACTATTGACTGACAAGGCAACTCCAAAAGAGAGGTTCAGCACAGCCTGCTGACAGAAATCAATCTCAGAGGTCAGCTCACTGACGACCTACAAAAGCTTTCCCCAAAGGAAAGTTTAGAGTTTATTTGCCATGCTGAAGTGTTGGCCTCTTGCTCTCTCACTACTGCTATCGGTTATGCCTAACCCTAGTACAGAATAGAATAGAATAGAATAGAATAGAATAGAATAGAATAGAATAGAATAAAATAGAATAGAATAGAATAGAATAGAATTAACCAGGTTGGAAAAGACCTTTGAGATCATCAAGTCCAACCTATCACCCAACACCATCTAATCAACTAAACCATGGCACCAAGCACCCCATCAAGTCTCCTCCTAAACACCTCCAGTGATGGTGACTCCACCACCTCCCTGGGCAGCACATTCCAATGGCCAATCTCTGTTGTTGGGAACAATTTTCTACCTAACATCCAGTCTAAACCTCCCCTGGTGCAGCTTGAGACTGTGTCCTCTTGTTCTGGTGCTGCTTGCCTGGGAGAAGAGACCAACCCCCACCTGGCTGCAACCTCCCTTCAGGGAGTTGGAGAGAGCAAGAAGGTCTCCCCTGAGCCTCCTCTTCTCCAGGCTAAGCAACCCCAGCTCCCTCAGCCTCTCCTCACAGGGCTGTGCTCCAGACCCCTCCCCAGCTTTGTTGCCCTTCTCTGGACACCTTCCAGCAGCTTAACCTCTTTCCTAAACTGAGGGGCCCAGAACTGGACACAGGACTCAAGGTGTGGCCTAACCAGTGCTGACTACAGGGGCGCAATGATATTCCTAGTCCTGCTCCTGCTGGCCACACTGTTCCTGATGCAGGCCAGGATGCCATTGGCCTTCTTGGCCCCCTGGGCACACTGCTGGCTCATGTTCAGCCTACTATCAACCAGTACCCCCAGGTCCCTCTCTGCCTGGCTGCTCTCAGCCACTCTGACCCCAGCCTGTAGCACTGCCTGGGGTTGTTGTGGCCAATGTGCAGAACCCGGCACCTGCATGTGTTCAATCTCATACCACTGGATTCTGCAAAAGCCACTGGAGTGAGTGGAAGCCTGCCTGATGTGCAGACTTTGAGTTCTACCCTCTCATGTTTTCTTTTCTCTTAGATTTATATATGACTTTTGCCTTGAAACTGAATCATAGAATCATAGAGTAGTTTGAGCTGGAAGGAACATTGAAAGGTCATCTAATCCAGCTCTCCCACGGTGAGCATCTCTAGCTAGATCAGGATGTGCAGAGCCCTGTCCAAGCTGACATTGAATGTCCCCAGGGATGAGGCCTCCACCACCTCTCTGGGCAGCCTTGTTCCAGTCTTTTGTCATGCTTATTGTAAAAAACAAATGAATAATTGTTCCTCATGTCTAGTCTAAATTTACCTGCTTTTAGTTGCCTGACCACACCACTCAGCTTGGTGTGTCCTGCAAACACATTGAGGGTGCACTCAATCCCACTGTCACTGATAAAGATATCAAACAGCACTGGTCCCAGTACAGGTCCCTGAGGGGCACCACTTGTCATTGATCTCCACCTGGATATTGAGCCATTGACCACTAGCCCCTGGATGTGTCCAGCCAAGCAATTCCTCATCCATCAAGCTGTCCACCTAACACATCCATAACTCTCCAATTTAGAGAGAAGGATGTTGTAGGGGACCTTATTGAATCTATTAAATCTTATTAAATCTACATTTACATTTGTATTTACAAAGGTGAACAGTAGAGGGGCTTCAACTTAAGCAAGGGGGAAGGGGCAGCAAGGGGCAGGGTGAAATCTCTCCAAAGCTTCAGGCTTCCTAGTATAAGAAATCAGAACAAAAAGAAATCCCTTTTAGCTATTTCAAATCTGAAGTGGGATAGGTATCAGCATAAACTCCTTTACCTCTGGCATATTGCAGAACACAGCATTAACCAGGTTGGAAAACTGCACTGCAAAACACGCTCTGAGATCACTCCAAACACTCTTGCCCAGGAAAAGGCTGGCTCCTCGTGGCTAATCTGCTTCAAAACTGAATGCAAAAAGCCTCTGTATGGGTACAACGGGCAAGGACTGTCTGTGATTAAAGTACAGCCTAGAGAATGGCAGACCCAGGTGTCCCAGCTTGGCCAGAAGCTTTCTGTGCAGTGTTAAAGATGGCACTCTTCCTTAAAATAGGAGCATCCTGGCAGGACAAACCTGACTGCAGTGCATATTCACACACAAAACATTATCTGTCTGTGGCTGTTTCAGCATGAAACCCCCAGCATCATCTCTACAGGGGAACTCAAAGCCTACAGCAAACCCAGGCCACAGGTTTTTGGGTTTTGGTTTGGGTTTTCTCTTCAGTTCCTTCTTTCCCGGTTGAGCGGAAGACAATCACTGATACCAGTGGGAGCTTGCCTGAGTAAATCAGCATGAAAATTAAGAGCCAAATTGTGAAACAGCAGATTTCTCCTTAGTATCATACCTCTTCAGGACTGACTTCAGCCTTTTTCAGCAATTCAGGACAAAAAAATACCCAAAACCTAGCTCTACACATGCTGCAGTTTCCCTTCCCTCCCTCCCTCCCTCCCCAGCTCCCCACATCCCTCCCCTCCCTTCATAATCAGATTTAGAAAAGTAGGTAAATAAGCTGTGTAAGTGCTTTGGGCCTCAGCATCTCAGCTTGATGCCCTTTACCACAACCCCAGCTGACAGCCTCGGAGCTTCCTGTTGGTGTGGGTGGTCTGAGTCACTCTGCAGTGAATCCGACAGCTGAGTGCAGGGATATGGGCCCAGGACAAGAAACGAGCTGGGGAGGTGCAGCTTGGGTTTCACTTGCTACACATTTGTCTTGAATCCCACAGGCTGGGCACAGTCTCACTGTGAAATGAGGGCTCAGTGAGCTAGTTTCTTCACTTGAGAAGCTAATTATAGAATCATAGAATTGTTAGGGTTGGAAGGGATCTCAAGGATCAGCCAGTTCCAACCCCCCTGCCATGGGCAGGGACACCTCACACTAGAGCAGGTTGCTCACAGCCACATCCAGCCTGGCCTTAAAAACCTCCAGGGATGAGGCTTCCACCACCTCCCTGGGCAACCTGTGCCAGTGTCTCACCACCCTCATGGCAAAGAACTTCTTCCTAACATCCAATCTGAATCTAACCATTTCTAGTTTTGCTCCATTCCCCCTGGTCCTATCCCTCCCTGACACCCTAAAAATTCCCTCCCCAGCTTTCTTGTAGCCCCCTTCAGATACTGAAGGCCACAATAAGGTCTCCTCAAAGCCTTCTCTTCTCTGAATTGAATAACCCATATTCTCTCAGCCTGTCCTCATAGGAGAGGAGCTCCAGCCTTCTGATCATCCTCATGGACCTTCTCTGTGCATGTTCCAGAACATCCAGAGCCTTCCTGTAATAGGGGCTCCAGAACTGGACACAGTACTCCAGGTGTGGTCTCACCAGAGCAGAGTACAGGGGGGAGAATCACCTCCCTCGACCTGCTGGCTCTGCTTCTCTTGATGCAGCCCAGGATGGGATTGGCTTTCTGGGCTGCAAGTGCTCACTGCTGGCTCATGTTGAGCTTCTCATCCACCAGCACCCCCAGGTCTTTTTCTTCAGGGCTGCTCTCAAGCCAGTCCCTGCCCAGCCTATATCAGTGCTTGGGTTTGGCCCAATAATTCTGAGGGAGATGAAGGCAGTTGAGGCCTTCATTATGTCAACTTCATAGCATCGCAGAAGGCAAGGTTTGGATCTATAAAAGAGATCCCAAATCTGTCATAATATAAAGTACCTCATCTACAGATAACAATTTACATAAATACACCATCATGTAATCCCCCCCTACCTGTACTTATAAATACAATCTAGAAATCAACATAGTTATTTTGGTCTGTGCAGACAAACCATGCATGGTATCTGCTTTTTGTAGGTATTTTGTAGTGGCTTGTGAAAATAGGAGTTTGTCACACAACATTTGGAATGGAATGGAATGGAATGGCATGGAATGGCATGGAATGGAATGGAATGGAATGGAATGGAATGGAATGGAATGGAATGGAATGGAATGGAATGGAGTGGAGCGGACCAGGTTGGAAATGACCTTTGAGATCATCAAGTCCAACCTATCATCCAACACTACCTAAACAACTAAACCATGGCACCAAGCACCCCATCCAGTCTCTTCCTAAACACCGCCAGGGATGGTGACTCCACCACCTCCCTGGGCAGCACATCCCAATGGCCAATCTCTCTTTCTATGAAGAACTTCTTCCTAACATCCAGCCTAAACCTCCCCTGGCACAGCTTGAGACTGTGTCTTCTTGTTCTGGTGCTGCTTGCCTGGGAGAAGAGACCAACCCCCATCTGGCTACAACCTCCCTTCAGGTATTGGTAGAGAGCGTGTATTTAATGGATATCTGAGTTTAGTTCACATTCTTATTGACAAATTGTGATTATCCCCTGGTTACTTTTATGCCCTAAACTTTGGGTTTGCCTAGATTGTTTCTCTCCATTCTCCTCCCCTACCTATGCCATTCCTCCTTACTATTTCCCTGCCTCTCCAGGGTCTGCTCATGAGACAGGTACAGAGCTGAGGGGTGCACTTCTATTTTGGTTTGTAACTAGGCACAAAGAAGCTCTATAGCCTTCTGAGGGACATTAGGAAAAGCATTGCCAGCAGGTCAAGAGAGAGGATCCTTCCCCTCTAGTCAGCACTGCTGTGATCAACCTGGAGTACTCTTTCCAGTTCTGTGCTCCCCAGTGGAAGAAATACATGAACATACCACAGTGAATCCAGTGGAGAGTCACTAAGAGATTGGAGGAACTGATGTATAAGGAGAAGTTGAGAGAGTTGGGATTGTTGTACCACAAGAAAAGAACATTCAGAGTGATCTTGCCTATGTGTTCCGATACCTCTTGGATGGATTAAAGCAGGCAAAGCTAGAGTTTTCCTTCAGGGTACCCAGTGAAAGGAAAAGAGGCAATGGGCACAAACTGAAACTAAGGAAATGCAATTTAAAGGTGATCCAATATTACAATAGAGTTCACAGAATGGTGAAGCCCTGGAAATATTCAAAGCCTAACTGGACAGCTGGGCAAGTCCCTGAGCAACCTACTCTATCTGAGCTTGCTTTGAGCAGAGGGTTTGATTAGATCTCCTTAAGTCCTTTCCAACTTTAGCTGTTCTGTGATTCTGTGGGTAATTGGTTTCTCTGCAGTTTTCTCAGCTGGGAACTCTGGACTCTCATGGTATGAATATTAAGAGGATCAGAGGATCACAGGGATGTTAAGGGTTGGAAGAGACCTCTGGAGATGTTCGAGTCCAACCCCCCTGCCAGAGCAGGACCATAGGATCTAGCACAGGTCACACAGGAGCACATCCAGACAGGGCTTGAAAGTCTTCAGAGAAGGAGACTCCACAACCTCTCTGAGGAGCCTGTTGCAGGGCTCTGTCACTCTTACAGTAAAGTTGTTCCTCATGTTGAGGTGGAACTTCCTGTGCTGTGGTTTCCATCCATTGCCCCTTGTCCTATCATGGGTCACAATTGAGCAGAGGCTGTCCCTTCCTTCCTGACACCCAGGCCTCAGATATTTATAGACATTGATTAGATCCCTCTCAGTCTTCTCCTCTCCAGACTAAAACAGATACTAGGACTCATCATAGTTGCTTTGCTGGTAGTGCCACAGTCTCCTGGTCCTGCTGTTTTGCATGTACTTTCTGCAAACTGCATGTATTTGAGGTTTTCTCCTACTTTATCATGCCAATTTATGACATGCTGCCCTGTGACATACCATTCCTGGCCCCCTGTTAAGCTATGGTTACTGCAGAAAGGGAAAGGCAATCCAGCACACTTACTCATTTCCATGTATTCTGGAGTCAGCCCAGTGAAAGGTTCCAAGATATAGTCGAGATCCCATTGCTGAGGGTCCTTTGATTGGTTGGTGTCCACTTCTTTTGGCTCAGTTCTTTCATCCTTCAGCTTCCTGAAGAGCTTCTTTAGCTTTCTAAGGAACAAAAGCTCAGACTGAACCTTTCCCCTGCCAGGGGAGCAACACAAAATGTGTACCACATTATTTTGGTGCCTCCCAGGTTTTGTTTCCATCATCCTCTGAACTTCTGATGCTGCTGGGAGCAGCAGTCCTTGTGTTCCTGCGTCAAGAAAGTAGCTACAACAGCAAAATGCTGTTAAAATGGAGTTGAACTGAACATAGAATAGAATAGAATAGAATCGAATCGAATCGAATCGAATCGAATCGAATAGAATAGAATAGAATAGAATAGAATAGAATAGAATAGAATAGAATAGAATAGAAATAATAGAATAGACCAGGTTGGAAAAGACCTTCGAGATCATCAAGTCCAACCTATTACCACCCAACAGCATCTGATCAACTAAACCATGGCACCAAGCACCCCATCCACTCCCACCACCTCCCTGGGCAGCACATCCCAATGGCCAATCTCTTTCTGGAAAGAATTTCTTCCTAACATCCAACCTAAACCTACCCTGGCACAGCTTGAGACTGTGTCTTCTTGTTCTGTTGGTGGTTGCCTGGGAGAAGAGACCAACTCCCACCTGGCTACCTTTAAGTCCCAAGATCACAAAGCTGCAAAAAGCAGTGGATCAACTCCAGCTTTTGTTCCAGGTGCAGCTCGGTTATAGCTTTGCACAGTTAGAGTTGGCTCAATGGTCAGAAAGATCTTTTCAAGCATTGATACAGGCTGGGCAGGGACTGGCTTGAGAGCAGCCCTGAAGAAAAGGACTTGGGGGTGCTGGGGGATGAGAAGCTCAACATGAGCCAGCAGTGAGCACTTGCAGCCCAGAAAGCCAATCCCATCCTGGGCTGCATCAAGAGAAGCAGAGCCAGCAGGGGAAGGGAGGTGATTCTTCCCCTCTACTCCACTCTGGTGAGACCACATCTGCAGTACTGTGTCCAGCTCTGGAGCCCCTGTTACAAGAAAGATCTGGATGTGCTGGAACATGCACAGAGAAGGGCCACGAGGATGATCAGAGGGCTGGAGCT
This sequence comes from Melanerpes formicivorus, assembly GCF_026170545.1. Taxonomy (NCBI): domain Eukaryota; kingdom Metazoa; phylum Chordata; class Aves; order Piciformes; family Picidae; genus Melanerpes; species Melanerpes formicivorus. The sequence continues at coordinate 1,246,706 of NW_027142406.1, read as the reverse complement.
CCTTTCCTATGAGAACAGACTGAGGGAGTTGGAGCTGTTCAGTGTGGAGAAGAGAAGGCTCTGAGAAGACCTTCTTGTGGCCTTCCAGTATCTGAAGGGGACTACAAGAAAGCTGGGGAGGGAATTTTTAGGGTGTCAGGTAGGAATAGGGCTAGGGGGAATGGAGCAAAACTAGAAATGGGTAGATTCAGCTTGGATATTAGGAAGAAGTTCTTACCCATGAGGGTGGTGAGAGACTGGCACAGGTTGCCCAGGGAGGTGGTGGAAGCCTCATCCCTGGAGGTTTTGAAGGCCAGGCTGGATGTGGCTGTGGGCAACCCCAGAGCACAAGTGAGCAGAGGCTGTCCCTTCCTTCCTGACACCCAGCCCTCAGATATTGATGGACATTGATTAGATCCCCTCTTAGTCTTCTCTCCAGACTAAACAGCCCCAGGTCTCTCAACGCCTCCTCGTAGGGCAGTGCTCCAGTCCCTTAATCACCCTTGTAGCCCTCTGTTGGACTCTCTCCAGTAGATCCCTGTCCCTCTTGAACTGGGGAGCCCAGACTGGATGCAATATTCCAGGTGTGGTCTCACCAGGGGAGATTAGATGGGGAGGACAACTTCCCTGGATCTGCTGAACACACTCTTCTTAATGCGTCCCAGGATCCCATTGGCCTTCTTGGCCACAGGGGCACATTGCTGTCTCATGGAGAAGTTGTTGCCCATCAGGACTCACAGGTCCTTCTTCACAGGGGTGCTCTTCAGCAGATCACCTCCCATCCTGTAGTGGAGCAGTTTATTATTCCTCCCCAGATGCAGGACTCTGCATTTTTCCTTGCTAAACCTCATTGGGCTCCTCTTTACCCAACCATACAGTGCAAACTGCATCACACCAAGTGCCGAGTGCTGCACTTTGGCCACGGCAACCCCAGGCAGAGCTACAGGCTGGGGTCAGAGTGGCTGAGAGCTGCCAAACAGAGAGGGACCTGGGGGTGCTGATCGACTGCTGCCTGCATATGAGCCAGCAGTGTGCCCAGGTGGCCAAGAAGGCCAATGGCATCCTGGCCTGCATTAGGAATAGTGTGGCCAGGAGGAGCAGGGAAGTCATTGTGCCCCTGCACTCTGCATTGGTTAGGCCACACTTTGAGTACTGTGTCCAGTTCTGAGCCCCTCAGTTTAAGAAGGACATTGAGAGACTTGAAGGTATCCAGAGAAGGGCAACAAAGCTAGGAGAGACCTTGAGCACAGCCCTGTGAGGAGAGGCTGAGGGAGCTGGGATTGTTTAGCCTGGAGACGAGGAGGCTCGGGGGTGACCTCATTGCTCTCTACAACTCCCTGAAGGGAGGCTGTAGCCAGGAGGGAGTTGGTCTCTTCTCCCAGGCACCCAGCACCAGAACAAGAGGACACAGTCTCAGGCTGTGCCAGGGGAAGTTTAGGCTCAATGTGAGGAGAAAGTTCATCACTGAGAGAGTCATTTGTCATTGGAATGTGCTGCTCAGGGAGGTGGTGGAGTCACCATTCCTGGAGGCATTCAAGAGGGGTTTGGATGTGACAGTTGGTGCCATGGTCTAGTCATGGGTCTGTGGTGACAGGTTGGACTTGATGATCCTCGAGGTCTCTTCCAAGCTTGGCTACACTGTGATACTGTGATACACAGTGACAGAATGCCATACAGGCAGCTTACAGATGTGTGGATTTCATCTGTAAACCCATAAAAGAGTCATAGATCAAGTAATACATTTTAACATCTTTTATGAGCTATTGCTTTCCTCCATGCCATCCTTCCTCCACTTTACACTAATTTGTATTCAGTGCTGCTAGCATGAAAGCTCCTCTAAGCCTTCCCAAGAGATCCATCACACCTTGCCTGTTTTCCCAGGTTTCCAAAATTAATTTAGATCAATTATTTAATCTCTTCAATCACTTTCTTTGAGCCATTTACCGAGCAGAGAGAGCCAATTATTCCACATAAAATACAGTCAGCTCGTCCCATCACCACCAAAGATGGGATTTATCATGACATCCAATTAGAAGGCACAGAAGTCAGTGGCAAAAGCCTCACTCAGCTGAATGAGGATCAAGGCTTTCAATTTACAGTGTCACAGCACTGCTGCCCGGCGGTGGAGCGAGGCTGAGGTACGTACGGGATTCCAATCTCGAACAGATTGTTTTGAATCAGTTGCTTTCCAAGCATGATGATGCTCAACTGAATACAGAGTTCCATCAAGCAGCCTCCAGGAGCACACTGTAATTAAACAGAGCCACAAGGTGTGAGTTCAGTCAGAAGTGCCACCTGGAAGAGCAGCCAATATCCCTCCATGCCTGCTGCCCCCTGCCAACAATTTGTGCTGGAGCACAGAGCTCGTTGATCATAGTATCATAGTATCAGTCAGGGTTGGAAGGAACCACAAGGATCATCTAGTCCCAACCGCCCTACCATGGGCAGGGACACCCCACACTAGATCAGGCTGGCCAGAGCCTCTCATGGTGAAGAACTTCCTCCTCACCTCCAGCCTGAATCTCCCCACCTCCAGCTTCATTCCATTCCCCCTAGTCCTATCACTACCTGAGATCCTGATATCCTGATCATTGCAGTTCCATCTTTAACAAGGCATTTCATCCCCACACACAAAACTGCAGTGTGGAAAAACATGCAGAGGGCTAAAATTAACTGTGCCCTGGGGCTACCCTGGTTCCCTTTCAGATGTTTACTACATAATCAATGTAATAAAGATAATGCAGTATCGCCAATCCACTTGCAACCTGATGTCTCCCAAGAGGGCAGAAAGTCTTCAATCTTTCGAAGACTTCTGTGCAAGATTTAATTGCAAAACCTGGAGTGGCATCTATTGGTTTTTCAGAGGAAAGCCCCCAGCAGTTAAAAGGAAGCAGGAAGAAAAACACCATAGTTTATACATAGCACAAAAAAATGGCTAGAGCTTTATAGGCTGTTCAATTTGCTAGGCTTCTGGAGATCTACAGAACATGAAGCCACATCCAAGTTCCTGCTGTGCTGTAAGTTTACCAAGAGCCTTGGTCAAATAGTTGAATCTGTTGAACAACCTCATGGTAAGCTACAGACTTGGGGATGTGTGGTTGCAAAGCTGCAGCTCTGAGAGGGACCTGGGGGTATTGGTTGATAGTCGATTACATATGAGTCAACAGTGTGCCCAGGTGGCCAAGAAAGCCAGTGGCATCCTGGCTTGGGTTAGAAACTCTGTGGCCAGCAGGAATAGGGAGGTGATCATCTCCCTGTGCTCAGCTCTGCTGAGACCACACCTCAAGTGCTGTGTTCAGTTCTGGGTCCCTCACTACAGGAAGGACATTGAGGTGCTGGAGTGTGTCCAGAGAAGGATGCCTGGAGCACATGGCCTGTGAGGAGGAGCGGAGGGAGTTGGGGTTGTTCAGACTGGAGGAGAGAAGGCTGAGGGGAAACCTCATAGCTCTCTACAGCTACCTGAAGGGAGGTTGGAGCGAGAAGGGGACAGCCTCTTCTCCTTGGTGTCAAGTGACAAGACCAGAGGAAATGGTTCCAAGTTGTGCCAGGGGAAGTTCAGGCTGGATATTAGGAAATATTTCTCACTGAGAGGGTTCTCAAACGTTGGAATGCTCTGCCCAGGGCAGTGGTGGAGTCACCATCCCTGGAGGCGTCCAAGCGCTTTGTGTACATGGGTTAGTGTTGACCCTAAACTGGGTTGGAGCTTGGACTGGATGATCTTGGAGGTCTCTTTCAAGCAGATGTTTTTTTGTGATTCTGTTTCTGCCTAGTTGTAAAGCACAGAATTGGTGAAGCTTCACCTAAGACTCTGAAGTACTCAGAGCTGAAGAGAGAGGACCCACAGCTGCCTCACAGGGAAAAACTGGATTTTGCCTGTCCATGCTGAATACTTAGTACCTTGCTTTAACTTGTCTTCTGCTTTTCCCTTATTGCCTCTTGTTTTAAACTGTCTTATTGTCTAAACTCCACTGGAATACCCTGTAACTTCTCTTTTGTTTGTTAAGGGGCTTTCAGTTTGAATTTCAAGTGTGCTTACCTCTTCCATTCGATAGCCATCAAACACATATACATAATGACCAGGGCGGCCAACAAACCTGAAAGCAATAAAAATAGATGAAAGAGTATAAAAACAGGGAGGGAAAGTGAGTTCTAACAACATACATGATCATTCATATTAGCTGCAATATTTCAGGACCAGCTATTTAAACATGAATTTTAAGATACCTGAGTCCTATACAGCTCTGACTCATTTCAAAGTGTTAGGCCTCTATCAATGTCTTTAACACATCTGGGTCAGGGCAGTCCAAAGCACTGATACAGACTGGGCAGGGACTGCCTTGAGAGCAGCCCTGAAGAAAAGGACTTAGGGGTGCTGGGGGAGGAGAAGCTCAACATGAGCCAGCAGTGAGCACTTGCAGCTCAGAAAGCCAATCCCATCCTGGGCTGCATCAAGAGAAGCAGAGCCAGCAGGTCAAGGGAGATGATTCTCCCCATCTACACTACTCTGGTGAGACCCCACCTGGAGTACTGTGTCCAGTTCTGAAGCCCCTAGTACAAGAAGGATCTGGAGGTGCTGGAATGTGTCCAGAGAAGGGCCACGAGGATGATCAGAGGGCTGGAGCTCTGGTCCTTTGAGGACAGACTGAGGGAGTTGGGGCTGTTCAGTCTGGAAAAGGGAAGGCTCCGAGAAAACCTTATTGTGGTCTTCCAGTATCTGAAGGGGGCTACAGGAAAGCTGGGAAGGGACTCTTTAGGATGTCAGGTAGTGATAGGACTAGGGGGAATGGAGCAACATTAGAAATGGGTAGATTCAGATTAGATGTTAGGAAGAAGTTCTTTCCCATGAGGGTGGTGAGACTCTGGCACAGGTTGCCCAGGGAGGTGGTGGAAGCCTCATCCCTGGAGATTTTTAAGGCCAGGCTGGATGTGGCTGTGAGCAACCTGCTCTAGTGTGAGGTGTCCCTGCCCATGGCAGGGAGGTTGGAATTGGATGATCCTTGAGGCCCCTTCGAACCCTGATGATTCTATGAACTAAAAGTAATCCTTTTATTTTGTTTTTCTGTGTTAAAAATAGTAATAATTTCCCTCTCTTGATTAGAAATCACAAACAAAACTGGGAACACATATCCTAATTCACATTCTCTTGTATCTGAGTATCACAGAATCATAGAATGACCTAGGTTGGAAGAGACCTTAGACATTATCTGCTACAACCTGCCCTCCATGGGCAGGGACACCTCTCAACTAGACTCTGCTGCTGCAAGCCTCATCCAACCTGGCTTTGAACACCCCCCCAGGGAGGAGGTACCCACAACCTCCCTGAAAAACCTGTTCCAGAGTCCCACCACCATACTGAAGAACTTCCTCCCAAGATCCAGTCTAAACCTACTCTCCCTCAGATTCAGGCCATTCACCCTTGTCCTATTTCTAGACACTCTTATGAGAAGTCCCTCTCCGGGCTACCTGTAGGATCCCTTCAGGTACTGGAAGGCAGCTCAAAGGTCCTCCTGGAGTCTTCTGTTCTCCAGGCTGAACAACCCCAGCTCCCTCAGCCTATCCTCATAACAGAGGCCTCTGCAAATATTTTTAACACACCTTGGTGAAATAATTGCAATATTTTTATTTGTGTGCTAGTTTATTTTTCTGTGCTAAAAAATAATGACAACCTCCCTCTCTTGACTAGAAATCACAAAGGAAACTGAGGACACATATGCTAATTCTCTTGCATCTGAGCAATGGCCTGAATAGAGTTATTACAAATCTATACACAGTCAAGGCTCTTCTGACTACACAGGAAGAAAGGGTGAGACTTGATTTATTGTAGCCATGTATCACAAGAAAAAGGAATGGTTAATAAAGAAACAAAAAGTCAGTGATATGGAGGGAAGTTGTCTTCCCCCTCTACTCTGCCCTCATCTTGAGTACTGCATTCAGTTCTGGACTCCCCAGTTCAAGAGGGGCAGGGATCTGCTGGAGAGGTTCCAGCAGAGGGCTACCAGAGTGGTTAGGGGACTGGAGCGCTGCCTGGTGAGGAGAGGATGAGAGACCTGGGGCTCTTTATTCTGGAAAAGAGAAGAAGATTTAGAGGGGATTTAATACATGTTTATAAATCTCTGAGGGCTGGGGGTCAGGAGGGAGGGGACAGGCTCTGCTCACTTGCTCCCTGTGATAGGACAAGGAGCAACGAATGTAAGCTGCAGCACAGGAGGTTCCACCTCAACACAAGGGGGAACTTTACTGTAAGGATCACAGAGCCCTGGAACAGGCTGCCCAGAGTCTGCTTCTCGGGAGACTTTCAAGGCCTGTCTGGATGCGTTCCTCTGTGACCTGAGCTGGATTGTATAGTCCTGCTCAGGCTGTACGTGGCTATGAGCAACCTGCTGTAGTGTGAGGAGTCCCTGCCCATGGCAGGGGGTTTAGAACTAGATGATCTTTGGAAGCCCCTTCCAACCCCTGACATCCTGTGCTATGTTTTCATCAATGTCTTACAATATTTACAGCTGCTGGTGAAATGTCTCATGAATTCTTAAATCCATGGTGTTGAGCAGCATGACTCGAAGAGCAGAGATTAACAATCCTCACAGCCCCCCAAAGGAACAGGGTGGGGGCAATGCAAAATTGGTATGAAACAGAATCCAGAGGATGTTTTCAACAATTCTTTTTTGCTCCAAAGTTTGAGCAAACAATAATTTTTAAGCTCTCCATTCAAGAACATGTGCTATGCTGTGGATAGCAGGCTCCCAAAAGGCAACGATGCTGAACCCATAGGAAATCACACTTATTTAGCAGGACAGCTGAATGAGCTTTTTGCTCAAGCAGTTCATTTGCCTGCAACTTCCACTTGACTGCAATTATTTCTTAATTTTGACTTCAGAAGAGGGAACAGCACACACACAAACCCCAAATATAAAAACTGTTGAGAAAGTCATAGGGGAAGTAGTTCCACAACTTGAAATGAAAGAGGAAAAATCTTCCTTTGCTAAATGATACACAGAGAACAATTTGCTGATGTGTGGAAAGTGAAGACATGAGAGCAGTGCCATTCCCTCAGAGATGCAGCACCCTTTTCAAACCAAAACAAGTCCTTTTCTGAGGTTATTCTTATTGTAGAAACAAATTCAAGCCAGACTCATTTCAGAATAATCATAGAATCACAGAATTGTCAGGGTTGGAAGAGACCTCAAGGAACATCCAGTTCCAACTGCCATAGGCAGGGACACCTCACACTAGATCAGGTTGCTCAGAGCCACATCCAGCCTGGCCTTACACACCTCCAGGGATGAGGCTTCCACCACCTCCCTGGGCAACATGTGCCAGGCCCTCACGACCCTCATGCTACAGAACTTCTTCCTAACATCCAATCTCAATCTACCCATCTCTAGTTTTGTTCCATTCCCCCCAGTCCTATCCCTACCTGACACCCTAAAAAGTCCCTCCCCAACTTTCTTGGAGCCCCTTTCAGATGCTGGAAGGCCACAATAAGGTTTCTTGGAGCCTTCTCTTCTCCAGACTGAGCAGCCCCAACTCCCTCAGACTGTCCTTATAGGAGAGGAGCTCCAGCCCTCTGATCAGCCTTGTGGCCCTTCTCTGGACACCTTCCAGCACCTGCAGATCTTTCTTGTACTAGGGGCTCCAGAACTGGATGCAGTACTACAGGTGGGGTCTCACCAGAGCGAGCAGAGGGAAGAATCCCCTCCCTTGACCTGCTGGCTCTGCTTCTCTTGATGCAGCCCAGGATGGGATTGGCTTTCTGGGCTGCAAGTTCACACTGCTGTCTCATGTTGAGCTTCTCATTCACAATGCATTCCACACCATGCCCTGCCATTCAAAAGCCAGGTTTAGACAGCCTCACTTAGGACATGGTCTGTGTGTACGGAGCTGGACAGGCTCTCTAACTCCTCTCAAAAGAGTTGAAGAAAAGCTCCACACAGCATTGGAGAGATGTACAGGATATTATTGGAAGTTTAGATGGAAGTGCTATTCACAAAATACATGCTACAGTGCAAAAGGTATAAAATACAAAAATATCCATAGGCCATGGTTATCCAAGACCCTCCTTAGGCCAAAGCTTCCCCAGCCTCCACCAAACCTGGCCAAAATCCAGGCCTCAAATGCCCCCCCCCCAATTCTTCCCTGCTACTGTCTCCCCACACCAGGCCCCAAATGATGCTGCTAAAAAGTTCAGCTTTGCCCAGGCTGCTAGCAGGCTCCTCAAGGCTGAAACCTTCCCCCTTAGCAACAGGAGATAAGGCAGCCCATGGAGGCAGCAGGGAGAGGAGAAGGGGCAGAGGCAGCTTGTGCTGTCCCCTTATAAATGCCAGATGCAGGCATTCTGGGAATGGAATTACAAAGAATTACACTTTTCCAGTCCACTCCTGGACCTGTCTAGCCTCTGGAGGCCTGTAACTTCATGGTTCTTCAAGGCACCCAGGCTCAAACCACGAGAGAGGTGTTTTTCATAGCAGCTGAAGGAGGACAGTCCCAGAGAGTGTTTGGACTCCCCTGTCCCTGTTTTTAAACACAGTTCTACCACTACAGACATATGCAGGCACATAAATACATGGACACACAAATATTTACATCACAGGACAGATATCCTACCTTCCTTTAAAAAAGGCAACATAAAAAATTGGTGCATAAGAATTCACAAACTTCAGTAGGAATGCCTTCAAAATCAGTCTCTCCTCAAAGGTTTTCTCTGTTTTTGGTACCTCTGGGGGAGACAAAAAGACAATAATAAGTAAACCAGAGAAATCAATTGATAAATGTGTAAACAACCCCTGATATCTCCCTGGAGGGGTTCAAAAAAGGATTGGACATGGCACTTGGAGCCATGCTTTAGTTGTGACGTTAGGTAATAGGTTGGACTTGAAGATCTCTGAGGTCTTTTCCTGGTTGATTCTATGATTCTAAGATGCCAAATTACCACTTTTAGCTCCTGCCTGCAATGGGTGAAAAGGAAGCGTCATGGAGGCACCAACCAGGGAAACGGGGGACTGAATTTCTAATACAGCAGTGACAAGAAGAATGACCTTGGCCCAGCTGTATTTCAGCCCACACCTCAGTTTGGTCATTTTGTTTGATTGTTGTTGTTGTTTGCTTTCAACAGAAGCATGGTGTTTATTTGAGCAGTTCAGGGATAGTAAAACTCTGGGCAGAGCCCTCACTGCCCAGCTTTATCTGTGATAGTTTGAACTGTGCTTTCATAAAAGGCCAGTAAGGAATCTGCTGAGCCTCATCCACCTGTATGCACAGAAAAGTTTCATTAAACCCTCCAAGGATCTGAGCAATTTGTAGATGACCCCATCTGCTGGATAGATCCCTAGGACAGCAGCCCAGGGCAAGAGGAGTATTGAATAACAGTGCTGAAGCTTTAAATTTGAGGGAGAAAAATCCCAGCCTTTGCCTTATGGGGAACTCCCACAGAGATGAGCTCAGCCTCTGAATTACAAATTTGCAGACCATATATGGTCTAGAGACACTCTCAGCATTTCACTCCCTCCCCAGACCCAGATATACTACACCATACCAACTGGTGCATGCATAGAATTTGTCCTCTAGCTAGTGGAGGCTGCTACACAAGAAATGCCTTCAGCCAGGATGGATGCATTAGTGGGTTTCACACAGCCAAACACCACCACAAAACTTGATAACAAACCAAAACCCCAATGGAGCTAAGCAAAACAACAACAACAGCAAAAAGCCAAACAAACAACAAAGAAAAAACCCCAAACCACCAGCCATCCCTCCACCCCCTCCTAAGATATGTTTTGTTGTGCAGCATGTCACACCAAAACTGGGCAGCTGAAACTTTCCAGGTTGAGAATGGGCTGAGATATCCAGGACGTGGGCCTTAGCTCACTGATGGGATTGCTGCCTTTATAAGGCACAAACTCAAGTAGTTTTATGTCCATATGACTGGCTTTTCCTTGATGGAAGTGAAACGACAAGTGAGAAAATCATAGTCACAGAATTGTTAGAGTTGGAAGGGACCTCAAGGATTGTCTGTGTCCAACCCCCCGCCATGGGCAGGGACACCTCAGACTACATCAAGTTGCTCAGAGCCACATCCAGTCTGATCTTAAAACCTCCAGGGATGAAGCTTCTACCACCTCCCTGGACAACCTGTTCCAGTGTCTCACTGCTCTCATGGTGAAGCACTCCTCCTAATTAAATCCAAAATGAGTTACAAGTCAATTCTGACACCACTTGATTATTGAAGGTGATACACTCCAACCTGAAAATAGGAGTATGTAATATACAGACAGGTTTGCTAGTCTGATCTGTGGTAAAGGGGCATTAGTGTCCTGCTTTGCTGGATCCACAAGAGGTGCATGGAGTCCACCTGCCTATTCTTCAAGGTCTCTGTATTCACAGAACAACAGAATCACAGAATGTTAGGGGTTGGAAGGGACTTTGAAAGGTCATCTAGTCCAAACCCCCTGCCAGAGTAGGGTCACCTATACCAGATCACACAGGAATGCATCCAGGTGGGTTTTGAATGTCTCTAGAGGAGACTCCACAACCCACCTGGGCAGTCTGCTCCAGGGTTCTGTCACCCTCATGGGTGAATAACCTCACTATGAAGTGAGGGCTCAGTGAGCTCGTTTCTTCACTTGAGAAGCTAGTCATAGAAATGTTAGGGTTGGAAGGCACCTCAAGGATCAGTCCATTCCAAGCCCCCTGCCATGGGCAGGGACACCCCACACTAGAGCAGGTTGCTCACAGCCGCATCCAGCCTGGCCTTAAACACCTTCAGGGATGAGGCTTCCACCACCTCCTTGGGCAACCTTTTCCAGTGTCACCCTCATGCTGAAGAACTTCTTCCTAACATCCCATCTGAATCTGCCCATTTCTAGTTTTGTTCCATTCTCCCTAGTCCTATCACTCTCTGACACCCTAAAAAGTCCTTCCCCAGCTTTCTCATAGCCCCCTTCAGATACTGGAAGGCCACAATAAGGTCTCCCTGGAGCCTTCTCTTCTCCAGACTGAATAACCCCAACTCTCTCAGGCTGTCTCTGTATTCCCATTAGAACCTTCTCACCTACTTTTATGCCACTACATATAACATGCTAAGGAGAAACGTGGTGGGATGATAGTTTTACCTATTTCTGTCAGCCATTTGGCAACAGCTCCATAAATCTCATCAAGTATAAGTATGACGACGAGGTTGATGATGACAGCCGTGGCCGTCACGGTCACCCGGACGTTTGACCTGGGTGTCTGATTGGTGCTGAATGACAAAGCTGCTGCGGTTGTGATCCGGTAAACAATCACTCCAAACACTGCTGAGCAGGTCAGTGTGATCTGCAAAGAAATGAACAGAGAGATTAGCTCCAGTTTGATACCACTGTTTGCAACCAGCCCTGCTGAGACCACAGCTTGAGTGCTGGGTTCAGTACTGGACGCCACAGGATAGGAAAGGTACTGAGGGGCTGGGGGGTGTACAGAGTGGAGCAATCAGGCTGGGAAGGTGTTTGGAGGGCATCATAAGAGGAGAGGCTGGGAGAACTAGGGTTGTTTAGTCTGGAGAAGAGAAGGCTGATGGAAGATCTTATTGCTCTCCACAGCTACCTGAAAGGAGGTAGAATCATAGAATTGTTAGGGTTGGAAGGCACCTCAAGGATCATCTAGTTCCAACCCCCCTGCCATGGCCAGGGACACCTCACACTAGGTCAGGTTGCTCAGAGCCACAGCCAGCCTGGCCTTAAAAACCTCCAGGAATGAGGCTTCTACCACCTCCCTGGGCAGCCTGTTCCAGTGTCTCACCACCCTCATGGGGAAGAACTTCTTCCTCACATCCAATCTGAATCTGCCCATTTCTATTTTTCCTCTATTCTATTCTATTCTATTCTATTCTATTCTATTCTATTCTATTCTATTCTATTCTATTCTGATTAAAAATATTTTCTTGTTATTCTTTTCAGAATGACCTAAAGTGGTTCAGCAGGGCTTCAGTTTACATTTATGTCCCAGAAGCCAATTAGTATCCTGGCATATTTCATGAGCTGGCTTTGACCCATGAGATGAGGAAAATCAGCCCTGCTATTTGAGGTCGAGTTCCCACAAGAGGCATTTGGATTGCACAGAGCTACAGCATTTTGGTTTCCAAACCCCCACACCACTCCACAATGACATAAATAACAAAGAAGAAAAAAAATTCAATGAAGTAACAACGAAAACCCAGCAAATTTTCTCAGCCATGGCAGGAAAGGGAGGCAGAGAGCACATTTTTTCTCTTTCATTTTTTTGCCTGTGGCAAGGATTCCAGTGTACATTCATTATTTTGGGTCAAACACCTGAGGATCCTCAGATGAAAGTGGCTACCTGAATGTGCAAGATCAGACTGTTGCAATTATTGCAATGGGCCTAGGGGCCCTTGATTCAGAGCACAGGTTTAAGGGAGATGAACAGTTTGCTTTAATGATCCTGCAATAGCGTATGGAGTTCACAGAATCACACAGAATCACAGAATCATTAAGGATGGATGAGACCTCAGAGAACAAAGGACAGCCACCACTAAACAGAGAATGAGCGAATTTCAGGTCATGGATGTTAATAGAATAGAATAGAATAGAATAGAATAGAATAGAATAGAATAGAATAGAATAGAATAGAATAGAATAGAATAGAATAGAATACAATACAATACAATACAATACAATACAATACAATATAATACAATAGAATAGAATAGATCAGGTAGGAAAAGACCTTTGAGATCATCAAGTCCAACCTATCACCCAACACCATCTAATCAACTAAACCATGGCACCAAGCACCCCATCCAGTCTCTTCCTAAACACCGCCAGTGATGGTGACTCCACCACCTCCCTGGGCAGCACATTCCAATGGCCAATCTCTCTTTCTGGGAAGAATTTCTTCCTAACATCCAGCCTAAACCTCCCCTGGCACAGCTTGAGACTGTGTCCTCTTGTTCTGGTGCTGGTTGCCTGAGAGAAGAGACCAACCCCCACCTGGCTACAACCTCCCTTCAGGTAGTTGTAGAGGACAAGAAGGTCTCCCCTGAGCCTCCTCTTCTCCAGGCTAAGCAACCTCAGCTCCCTCAGCCTGTCCTCACAGGCCTGTGCTTCAGACCCCATCCCAGCTTTGTTGCCTTTCTCTGGACACCTTCCAGCAACTCAACATCTTTCTTAAACTGAGGGGCCCAGAACTGGACACAGGACTCAAGGTGTGGCCTAACCAGTGCTGAGTACAGGGCACAATGACCTCCCTGCTCCTGCTGGCCATACTGTTCCTGATCCAGGCCACCTGGATTCTTGGCCACCTGGGCACACTAGCAAACTCTTAAACCTGACTGACCAAGTGATTTAAGAGATCCATAGCTCTGAAGAAGATTATTGGATGGCAAAAGACCATCAGAGGCTTGCACTGATGCAGCCTTTTCAATTCATGCAGTGCCATAGCCAGAGAGACAAAGGAAAAATCATGTTATTTTCTTCAAGAACAAAGATACTGCTTTTGCAAAAGCTTGAGGGCTTCAGTACCTCCTCAGCTGCCCAGCCTGTCTGAAACATCTGCTTAGACACAGATGGAAAAACACTCCCTTTGGGAGCCTTTATTATCTGTGCATCCAGCTACAAGAGAAAATTGTGGAGGGTGTGGAGGGCTGCACAGCAGCTCAGAGCCCAGTCCTCACTCCCCAGGCAGTCACTAAGGAGTGGTTCCTGTGTCTTAACAGCATTTCCTTAGTTCACTACAACACTTTTTGTTCCCCTGCCCACTTCACAGGTTAGATAGTCACCTTTCATTCAAGTGTTTACTCTGGGATTTGTTGTCACTGTCAACTTTTCACCCAGCCAGTTCTATCCCCTGCTATGGCAGGCAGTTTCTTCCCTAAATATCTGAACTAGTCCATCAAGGACTGAATTGCTTCGAAACAGATGTGAAAATTGGCTGCAGGAATGGTCACCTACTGAGCCTGGTATGAATGAAGACAAACAGGAAAACATACTAGATCTGAGGAGGAAGCTATAAAACCCTGTGGGCTAGACTGATACCTTCATCCAAGAAGGACAGCAAATTAATGACCAAATAGTTCTCTGGGTCCCCAGCAGGGCTATTCTAGAGTCAAGTATTATGCCACGTGAGTAAGAATAAGGCAATGGGGTCCTAAAGAAGGAACAGCCTGAACTCTTGTGCATTGCTTCATGTTGTCTTGCTCTCTGCCAGCTGCTACCAATGTTTCCAGCCCATGCTGGGAAATCTTTGCCACAACACATACCTTCTAGTTGAGGGCTTTCTGATTGGTGACACATATTATTACTAGTCACAGAAGCCAAACATTTGTATGTACAGTTGTGGAGCCCCTGTTACAGGAAGGATCTGGATCTGCTGGAACACGTCCAGAGAAGGCCCATGAGGATGATCAGAGGGTTGGAGTTCCTCTCCTGTGAGGACAGACTGAGGAATTTGGCTTCTTCTCTGGAGAAGAGAAGGCTCTGAGGAGAATTTATTGTGACCTTCCAGTATCTGAAGGGGGCTACAAGAAAGCTGGGGAGGGACCTTTTAGGGTGTCAGGGAGTGATAGGACCAGAAATGGGTAGATTCAGATTAGATGTTAGAAAGAAGTTCTTCCCCATGAGGGTGGTGAAACACTGGCACAGGTTGCCCAGGGAGGTGGTGGAAGCCTCATCCCTGGAGGTTTTTAAGGCCAGGCTGGATGTGGCTGTGAGCAACCTGCTCTAGTGTGAGGTGTCCCTGCCCATGGCAGGGGGGTTGGAACTGGATGATCCTTGAGGTCCCTTCCAACCCTACCAATTCTATGATTCTATGATTAGCTTCTCAACTGAAGAAACTAGCTCACTGAGCCCTCACTTCATAGTGAGGCTGTGCTCAGTCTGTGGGGGTTAGCATTACATAGAGTAAAGAGTAGATTGCAGTTTTTACGTAGATAAGTAGGGCTAGTTGTCTTTCACCAAAAGCTGACTTGAATTTGTTGTCTTCTGCAAGCACTTGCATCTTACCCATGCTCAAAACACTATAAAGAAAAATAAAATAGTGGTGGCCATTTCTCCAAACAGTGAAAGCAAGCATATCTAGTTGCTAACAGAAGTTGAGAGATTGAAACTCTCCATTTTACCGGAATGGAATGGAATGGAATGGAATGGAATGGAATGGAATGGAATGGAATGGAATGGAATGGAATGGAATGGAAAGAATAGAATAGAATAGAATAGAATAGAATAGAATAGAATAGAATAGAATAGAATAGAATAGAATAGAATAGAATTAACCAGGTTGGAAAAGAACTTCGAGATCATCAAGTCCAACCTTTCACCCAACACCATCTAATCAACTAAACCATGGCACCAAGTGCCTCATCCAGGCTCTTCCTAAACACCTCCAGGGATGGTGACTCCACCACCTCCCTGGGCAGCACATTCCAATGGCCAATCTCTCTTTCTGGGAAGAACTTCTTCCTAACATCCAGCCTAAAAATGGTTTGAAATGAGAGAAGAGCAGATCTAGATTGGATGCTAGGAAAAAGTTCTTTAACATGAGGCTGGTGGAACACTGCAACAGGTTGCCCAGGGAGGTAATTGAGGTCCCATCCCCAGACAAAATTAACACTCAAGAAGGCTCTGAGCCACCTGATCTAGGGAAGAGGTCCCTGCTCACTGCAGGGGTGTTTGGACTAGATAACCTTTCAGGTTCCCTCCCAACCCAAACCATATTGAGTATATTCAGTCTATTTTCTGTGCATATCAGGTGGTGTCATTCACATATGTGAAGTACATATTTACATTACAACATTTTCAGTGAGTTCACTGCACTGAGCCATACCAAGCATTTGCTTTGCAAATAGAACCTCTGACTGTCATCAGTTGAGACTTAGAGTACATCGAGTAGGGCTGGATTGCAGCAGTGATGTAGCTTTTGCAAGTCACTGTTTTGCAGACAAGGTGCTTACATGTGCTCTTGGCTTTAACCACATGTTTAAATCTCCCCTAAGCATGAGCTTAAAGTGCTTTCCTGAGTCACAGCCTAGGCATTACACTCTTTGCTTACGGTAACATCTCAAAGAGATTTATCACATCTAAGTGCCAGGTTCTACACATTGGTCACAACAACCCCATGCAGTGCAGGGTCAGAGTAGCTGGAGAGCAGCCAGGCAGAGAAGCACCTGGGGGTACTGGTTGATAGTAGGCTGAACATGAGCCAGCAGTGTGCCCAGGTGGTCAAGAAGGCTAATGGTATCCTGACAGAACATAAAGAATACTGTGGACACAAGCAAATAGACAGTGAGCTTCCTTTCAGGAGATAATGGAGAGTGAAGCAGAAACCCTGTGGCAGAGACAGCATGGAGGAACAAGCTGCTGTCATCATAGCAAAGTCATCCAGCCAACAGCCCTCTCATAAAAAGCCCTTGGAAAAAGATGAATAAAGGTGGACATAGACATTGAGATCTGGGAGTCTTCATAGTATCACAGCATATTAGGGTGTGGAAGGGACTCAGAAAGATCATCCAGTCCAGCTCCCCTGCCAGAGCAGGGTCACAGGAACACATCCAAGTGGGCTTTGAATGTCTCCAGAGGAGGAGTCCACAACCCCCCTGAGCAGCCTGTTCCAGTGTTTTGTCACCCTCACATTACAAAAGCTTTTCCTTATGTTCCTGTGCAACCTTTTCTGCTCCAGCTTGCACCCATCGCCCCTTGTTCTGTCATTGGGCATCCCTGAGCAGAGCCTGGCTCCATCCTCCCAACACTGCCCTGCACATCTTTATCGACGGGAATGAAGTCACCCCTCAGGCTCCTCTGCTCCAAGCTGAAGAGCCCCAGCTCCTTTAGCCTGTTCCTCAGCAGGGAGATGTTCCACTGCCTTCAGCAGCTTTGTGGCTCTGTGCTGGACTCTTTCAAGCAGTTCCTTGAGGTCCTTTTTGAATTGAGGAGCCCAGAACTGGACACAATAGTCGAGATTTGGCCTCACCAGGGCAGCATAGAGGAGAAGCAGAACCTCTCTAGACCTACTAACCACAGCCCTTCTAATCCACTCTAGGATGCCATTGGCCTTCTTGGCCACAAGGGCACATTATTAGCTCATGGGCATTCTTATATCAACCACAACCCCCACATCCCTCTGCACTGTTCATCAGGGTGCTTTTCCTCAAGGTGAGGAGAAAGTTCTTCACAGAGAAAGCTGTTGGCCATTGGAATGTGCTGCCCAGGGAGGTGGTGGAGTCACCATCCCTGGAGGTGTTCAAGAGGGGATTGGATGTGGCACTTAGTGCCATGTTTTATTAGTCATGAGGTGTTGGGTGACAGGTTGGACTTGGTGATCTTTGAGGTCTTTTCCAACCTTATTGATTCTATGAAGTTTTCCTCGTAGGACCCAGATTTCTCCCAAAATACAAGTTCTCAACCAAGCTTTCTTCGGATTTTTAGCACCTTTGAGGACACTCATTCAGGATTCCACTCAAGGTGCTCTATTGCAAACTTTCTCACACCTAATACAGGTGCAGAAACCCAGCTTGTATTACCATAAATAAAATCAGTCCCAAGTTTGCCGCGTATCCAGGCATACGGTCGCTCCACGTCAGCTTCTCCTTTTCACCCTTTGGCAAAACACAAAGATAACACAGCAGGCATTACAGAGCTGTACCACCAGGGCAAGCATCAGAATTAGTAAGATCAGTGTAATGGCTCACAATCTGTTACTGAAAAGTGCTCTTCACTCCTCTGCTCCTGCTGTAAATTTGAAGGTGATGATGAAACGTGGAATGCTGATATTTTAAAGCCATTTAACTTGAGAGAAAAGAGATTAAGAGAGTAAATAAAGGCATATCAAGATATCACAGTACCCTGAAAATACAACATGTAACTATGGGTTTAATATTTGGCCCCCAAAAAACTTCACATCAAAAGAGAGCCCTGAAATTCACTTTAATATCCATATAGGCAAAGCAAGATCCAACCCTCTGTTTTTTAACTGCTTGCTGTCAAACTTCAAAGGCGACTTGAGAGAGAAATCATGAAAAGAATACTTCCACAGAACGCAGATTGTTTTGTCTAGTGGTTACCTTAGCCCAAGATAATTCTTGCAAAGACACCCAATCCTTCTGGCACTTGGTGCACAGAAGAATGAAGCCACACAAGCAACCCCTCTCTGTGATCTCTGCTGCCAGCCTTGTTTCCTTTGTGTACAAACAACTCTCCGTTGCCCGGCTTAAAGCAACGGTGATCAGTGAAATCTAGCAGGTTCTTATTCTTCCCCGAGCAGACCTCTAGCAATGTGTGCATCTAAAGAATACATTTGAATGTAGATTTTATAGGAGAAATACGATGCCCCCATCCTCTCCAAACAGGTTTCTTGAAATAATAAGAAGGTCATTACTTTCTTTGAGTGGAGCTGAAAGTGTATAATCAAATTAGTTCACCGCACAGAGCCAGCTGCTGCTTGTGTTTCGCCGCTACTATCCCAAGGACAAGTACCTCACTTATATTAGAGTTAACCCAGCACTCTTCTGAATTTAAATGACTCTAAATCAGATTAGAATCCAGGTCAAAGGTTTCATACAAACCATATTGTGCCTTTGGAAAAGGCTCTCCCAAAGCAGCACTAGGAATACAGCAGACACTCTCCAGGGCAGAAATTCTGCCGTTGAGTTTTGTCGC
The DNA here is from genome assembly GCF_026170545.1 of Melanerpes formicivorus. NCBI lineage: Eukaryota > Metazoa > Chordata > Aves > Piciformes > Picidae > Melanerpes > Melanerpes formicivorus. The sequence continues at coordinate 1,228,092 of NW_027142406.1, read as the reverse complement.
GGAGGTTGTTGGGATATGGAATTGCACTAAAGGCATATTCTAGCCAGCAGTGTGCCCAGGTGGCCAAGAAGGCCAATGGCATCCTGGCATGCACCACGAATAGTGTGGCCAGGAGGAGCAGGGAAGTCCTTGTGACCCTATACTCAGCACTGGTTAGGCCACACTTTGAGTACTGTGTCCAGTTCTGAGCCCCTCAGTTTAAGAAGGACATTGAGACACTTGAATGTGTCCAGAGAAGGGCAACAAGGCTGGGGAGAGGCCTTGAGCACAGCCCTGTGAGGAGAGGCTGAGGGAGCTGGGGTTGCTTAGCCTGGAGAAGAGGAATCTCAGGGAGGACCTTATTGCTGTCTACAACTACCTGAAGGGAGGTTGTAGCCAGGTGGGGGTTGATCTCTTCTCCCATGCAAGCAGCACCAGAACAAGAGGACACAGTCTCAAGCTGTGCCAGGGGACGTTTAGGCTGAAGGTGAAGAGAAAGTTCATCACTGAGCGAGTTGTTAGCCTTTGGAATGTGCTGCCCAGGGAGGTGATGGAGTCACTGTCCCTGGAGGTGTTCAATAGGGGGTTGGACATGGCACTTGGTGCCATGGTTTAGTAGTCATGAGGTCTTGGGTGACAGCTTGGACTTGGTGATCTTTGAGGTCTTTTCCAACCTTATTGATTCTATGCTCCTGCTCATGAGAGTGGTTTCATAATAAACTCAACTTTGTCTTTCTTGTATTTAACTGTAATGTGGCACTTGGTGCCATGGTTTAGTCATGAGGTCTGTGCTGATAGGTTGGACTTGTTGATCTTTGAGGTCTCTTCCAACCTTGGTGATTCTGTGATTCTGTGATCTTGTCTACATACCTACTGCCATTGTGGTCATGCCTCAAACACTGTGGGAAGTGCTGTTATCCAGCATCCCCTTTTCTCAGCTCAGCTGTTAAAATAGAGCACGTCTCCTTTGGGAGAATGCTGGCAGGACTAGGCCATAGCAAACCCAAGCAGAAGCACAAACAGTTTGGCCCAATGTATGCATCACATAAATACTCCATGCAGTACATAAATGGAGTCCATCATTTAGCTGGAAGGCTGCTTTAAAAAGCAGTTCTGTGAAAACACAGATGCATTTCATTTTGTTTTGGCTTTTACCACTCAGTAATTATATAGGACATAAAGAAGGTCTAAGTGATTATACTCCACAAAGACCTGAAGGACACCATGCCTAACAGTTTCACTAGGGGAAAACCAGTGAGGACATCAAACAGCAGAGTGAGTTAATGCTAGCCAAAACAGTTAAAAGAGAGAAGAAAATCTTCTATAAACATATTGAGGTGGAAAAGAGAAAATTGTGACTTATACAGCAGAGTCAGGAAAGAGGAAACATGACCAAAAAGGTCACTTCAGAAATCTCTCTAGCATTAAGAGCTGTGGAAAATAAAAAGGCAAGATATCAAATTCAAAGTTTCACATAAAGTGAATCATCCTCTCAAATCCTAAGTGGCAGAGTGACTAAGACTTTTCACATCTTGGGGTTTGTTTGATATTTCTAGTGGGGTAAGATCTTCACTGTGTTTTGAAAACCAGGCCTCAATCAGGATTCTGACATGATGTGCTGGCTTCACAAGTCAAGAAAAAATCATCCAGTGCTGGGAGACTGCTGATAACAGCTCAGCAACTTGCAAAACTGAGAAATCAAGAAGTAGGATAGGATAGGATAGGATAGGATAGGATAGGATAGGATAGGATAGGATAGGATAGGATAGGACAGGACAGGATAGGTTAGGATAGGATAGGATAGGATAGGATAGGATAGGATAGGATAGGATAGGATAGGATAGGATAGGATAGGATAGGATAGGATTAACCAGGTTGGAAAAGACCTTTGATATCATCGAGTCCAATCTATCTCCCAACACCATCTAATCAACTAAACCATGGCACCAAGCACCCCATCCACTCTCTTTTTAAACACCTCCAGGGGTGGTGACTCCACCACCTCCCTGGGCAGCACATTCCAATGGCCAATCTCTCTTTCTGGGAGGAATTTCTTCCTAACATCCAGCCTGAACCTCCCCTGGCACAGCTTGAGACTGTGTCCTCTTAAGTACCTTAAGACACTACTGCCCATTATATAAAAGAAGCAATTATTTGCCCTACCTCCTTTTACTTTAATTTTTTTTTAGTAAAATAGGATAGCTATCAGAAAGCAGAAAAAATAGCAAACTTGAGCAACGATTGGCATTTACTTTTGGAGTTGAATATCAGGAAGCTAAGGTGAGTTTATTGTTTCAATTTAATCATGTTGATTTTATTTATGATTATTTGAAATAGGTTTAGATAGTGAGAAATAAAAACAGAACTAAAACCTCCTTCCTCATCACCCCTCTCCCTATTTCTTCCCAGGGTCAAGTTCAGTCCTTCATTCCTGGCTTCATTGTTTCCCTCCTCAAGGGGTACAGGAAGATGAGGAATAGTGGTTTATGGGGTCAGCCCTTAACAACTTCTCTCTGCTGTTCCTTCCTCCTTACACTGTTCCCCTGATCTATCATGGACCCTTCCATGGGCTGCAATCCTCCAGAACAAATCTTCACCATGGGGCTGCAGTTCCTTCAGGAAATACACACCCGTTCCAGTATGGGGTCATCCACAGGCTGCCATGTGGCTGTCTGCTCCATGGTGACTCATTCCCTGGGCTGCAGGGAATTACCTGCTCCGATGTGGTCTCTCCAAGGGCCACAAGGGAATCTCTTCTCAGGTACTTTGAACTCCTCCCCTCCTCCTTCTCTCACCTTGGTGCTCATTGGGTTGTTTCTCACACTTTTCTTCCTCTCACTTTACTGCCAGGGAGCATTTGACCCTTTCTCACAAGCACTTTCGCAGAGGTGTCGCCATGTTGCTGAGTGCCTCAGCTATGCCCTGCAGTGGGTCTGTTGGAGCAGCCTCAGACTCTCATCATAGAATCATAGAGTCATAGGTCAGGGTTGGAAGGGACCTCAAGGATCACCTAGTTCCAACTCCCTAGCCACAAGTAGGGACATTTTCCACTAGATCAGGTTGCCCAGAGCCACCACCAGCCTGGCCTTAAAAACCCCCAGGGATGGGGTTTCTACTACCTCCCTGGGCAACCTGTGCCAGTCTCTCACCACCCTCCTGGGGAACAACTTCTTACTAATATCTAATCTAAATCTCTCCTCCCCTAGCTTTGATCCAGAAGATATTCCTGCAGTCAATACTGCCAGTGCTGGGGCACCAGCACCCAGTCCACTTCTGGTGTTGGTGTAACAGCACAAGGAAAATCACATTTGGCTTTGAACTGTGCCCAATGCAATGCAGTTTGAATAGAGCTCAGTGGAGAGACACTTCAGGAGTACAATCCCAGTCTCTTCATGCAATGAATGATACAAAGCAGGAAATTAGGAGAGAGGAAGGGTGCACACAGGCAAGGAGCAGTGAATAAAGAAAGGAAGAGAAGACCAGCATGCCATCTAGTCAGCTTTCTCTTTCATGCATGTGCTTGCTCTAACCTCGGGTGACTTTGCCTTGTGTTGCCATTCTCTGCTGCACTTGGCCCAACAGAGATCTGAGCAACACACCTGAGCTCCTGTGCCATTTCAAGAACAAAGAAAAAGCTGGAGAAATAATTTACTGATTTACTTAGCACGTGGCACAAATCGTATTCTGAAATTTAAATCCATGTAGTACAGAATACAGAATTAACCAGGTTGGAAAAGACCTCAGAGATCATCAAGTCCAACCTATCACCCAACACCATCTGATCAACTAAACCATGGCACCCAGTGCCACATCCACTCTCTTTTTAAACACCTCCAGTGATGGTGACTCCACCACCTCCCTGGGCAGCACATTCCCATGTTCCAATGGCCAATCTCTTGCTGGGAAGAATTTCTTCCTAACATCCAGCCTAAACATCCCCTGGCACAGCTTGAGACTGTGTCCTCTTGTTCTGGTGCTGGTTGCCTGGGAGAAAAGACCAACCCCCCACCTGGCTACAACCTCCCTTCGGGGAGTTGTAGAGAGCAAGAAGGTCTCCCCTGAGCCTCCTCTTCTCCAGGCTAAGCAACCCCAGCTCCCTCAGCCTCTCCTCACAGGGCTGTGCTCCAAATTCCTCTAATCAGCTTTGTTGCCCTTCCCTGGACACCTTCCAGCAACTCAACATCTTTCCTAAACTGAGGGGCCCAGTACTCAAAGTGTGGCCTAACCAGCGCTGAGTAAGAGCTTACACGGCACAAATCAAATTCTGAAATGTAAATCCATGTAGTAGGCAGCAGGGAGCTGCTTTCTGTTACAGCTCTTGCTAAGCAGAGGGACTCTGCAAATTCGCTTGGTGTTTCCTACCACACCTGACTCTACTCTCTGACAAGAGTGCCATCTAGCAGCTAAAAGGCTGTACTGTGAGGTGTCTGCAACACCTTGCCTGAGATCAAAATGTTCCACTTGGAGGCTGCAGCAAGTGTTGTATCCTCAATGAATGGAATCCATTCCTAGATTGGCCATGGGATATGGCACACCCCCCCCAGCATTCTAATCGGTAGGGTGCACTACACAGCATTCCGAGGTTTTAGACGGGTTAGGAAGAGCTTCCCTGAAAGGCTGATGAAAACTCAGCCACTCAGGCAGGGAATCTGTGTGGAGGAGTCCAAGAGGCATATGCATTTACTGACGTAACAAGATGAAACTCATCATCTGAAGAACAATGTCACTGACAGATATATTGCACTGTGGAATATCCCCCAAGAGCAATTGCATGCAGGGAAA
>NW_027142406.1:1107867-1223231 GCF_026170545.1 Melanerpes formicivorus | reverse complement strand
AAACCCTTTACATTCATTCTGAAGGAAATCTGCTTTACAAGTCACAGCATTATGGTCTCAAGAGAAAACATGCTGCAAATTAGCAAGGTTAGACACCAACAGTTTCCTCCAACTCATTTTTCCATCCAAACAAGATGAAAATCCTGAGACACTGGGCCTTGAACTTGTTGTGGCTGCAAGGCTACATTCCTCATTAAGCACCACAACGACCCCAAGAAATGCAGAAGTTTAGAAGAGAAGATGACTGAGGCATGGAAGAGGCTAACATTTTGTAGACCCATCCTCTCACAGAATCACAGAATTATTGAGGCTGGAATAGACCTCTGAGATCAAGTCCAGCCTATGACCTAGCACCATCACATCAAACAGGCCATGGTGCTAGGTGCCGCATCCAATCTTGCCTTCAACACCTCCAGGGACAGCGACTCCACCACCTCCCTGGGCAGTCCATTGCAGTCCCTAATTCCCCTTTCCATCAGGAAGTGCTTCCTAACATCCAACCTAAACCTCCCCTGGCACACCTTCAGGCCATGCCCTCTTGTCTTGTCACAACCTGGCATAAGAACCTGACCCACACCTGATTACAGCTTCCCTTCAGATACTTATAGATTGTGACAAGGTCCCCCCTGAGTCTCCTCTTCTCCAGGCTGAACACTCCCAGCTCCCTCAGCCTCTCCTCATCACTTTCCCTCCAGTCCCTTCCCCAGTCTGGTTGCTCTCCTCTGGCCCTGCTCCAGCACCTCAAGATCTTTCTTGCAGTAAGGAGCCCAGAGCTGCACACAGTGCTCCAGGTGAGACCTCACCAGTGCCCAGTACAGGGCAGAATTCCATCCCTGCTCCTGCTGGCCACACTACTCCTGATACAAGCCAAGATGCCACTGACCTTCTGTACCCCCTTGGCACCCTGCTGTCTCATGTTAAGCCAGTTCTCATCCAGAACTGCCAGGTCCCTCTCTGCCAGACTGGTCAAAGGTAACAGACTGAATCAAAGTTCAATGCTAAGTCGAATCAGCAACAGAGTACTTCTGCCAATGCCATGGACGGAACGACTGCAGATGTCATTAATTTTCCTCTACTTCCCTTGCCAGAGATAGAGAAGTGAATATAATGTAAGAATGTTTCTAGCATGCCAGATCTTGAAGTCTCTATCACTGTCATTTTAATAGGGGTGCTTCATAAACAGCCCAATCATCCTGCCACACAGAAAAAACTTTCCCAGGTAATATCATATCAGGGCTGAAACACCTCTGCTGTGAGGATAGGCTGAGGGAGCAGGGGTTCTTCACCCTGGAGAAGAGAAGACGCCGGGGGGACCTTCAAGCTGCCTTCCAATTGCTGAAGGGATCCTACAGGAAGGCTGCAGAGGGACTTTTCATCAGGGTGTCTAGCAGTAGGACAAGGGGGATGGTTTGAAGATGTCCAACCCCACTGCCAGAGCAGGCCCATAGAACATAGCCCAGGTGACACAAGAATACATCCAGACAGGGCTTGTAAGTCTCCAAAGAAGGAGACTCCATAACTTTTCTGGGGATCCTCTTTCAGGGCTCTTTGACCCTTACAGTAAAGAAGTTGTTCCTCATGTTGAGGTGGAACTTCCTGGGCTGTGGTTTCCATCCATTGCCCCTTGTCCTATCATGGGGCACAAGTGAGCAGAGGCTGTGCCTTCCTTCCTGACACCCAGCCTTCAGATACTTATAGACAGTCAGTCTTCTCCCTCTCCAGAGAATCATCTTAAAATGAAAGAGTCACCTTGAAAGAACAAAACAATCACTGAGAGAGATTATGTTGAATTTTGCTCAAAAGAGGACAGGAGGTTCTCTCTTTATCTCTGGAAATAAAAAGGGCATGAAATAAAAAGACGAACAGCAAGGAGTTTTCAGTCAGACACTGAGAAAAGCATTTTAGCAGCACAGACAGAGAAGTATGAGAATACATTGCCTAGGGAGGAAGTGAAATCTCCACTACTGGATATATTTAAGAGTAAATTAAATGAATATAATTTCATAATGACTTGAGTTGATCCTATCATGCACAAGGGATGGCCCCTCAAGGTCCATCCCAGCCTTCTTTTTCTGATTCCACATCCCTAATTCTTCAGCTTTGTGCTGAGATGTGTCTGGCACTCTTGCACTTGTCATAAACAAAGGATTCCTGCTGATCCCACAGTTCTTGTCCACAAAACCTTTAACACTTCAGATCCCTCCACCAGGAGACCTCACAAATGTAGAGATTCTTCCACAGTGCTTGGCAAATATTGAGCTTTAAGGTTTGCTTGTTTGCACTCCAAGTGATGAAGTTCAACAAAACCTGGTGGGCTCACCAAGTCTGCTGCAGAGCCAGGAGTTTGCTCTCCAGCCTCTCAGTTTGTAGTGTAATTAGTACAGAACTGCTGTTCTCCCATGGAGAATTAGGACATTCCACACAGGACAAGCAATGATTTCTGTTACGCTGCTGCACAACAGCTTCCAAACTGTGAATACAGAGTACCACTCACACCATGGCTGGATAGAAAGGAGAGAAAAAGCTGAAAAGTGAGGCAAAATAAGGGAAGCTGTAGTCACATCATCAGTGGAGGAATACTTGAAGGTCTTCTTTGAGCTAGAGCAGTGCTGAAGGCTGTATTTTGGGATAGTGAGGGGAAAAGGAAAACTGGAGTCTGCTGTCTGTTCTCAGGGTTATCTTCTCATTTTATTGAATGATTCTTGGGGGTGATGTGAAGCTCACCCTGAGCAAGTCTTGCAACCCAGAAGTCAAATCATGGCCTGGGCTGCAGCAAGAGGAATGTGGCCAGCAGGGCAAGAGGGAATTCTGCCTCTTGACTCTGCTCTGCCGAGATCCCACCTCTAGTACTGTATCCAGTTCCTGTGTCCCCAGCATAAGAAGGTCACAGAGCTGTTGGAGTGAGTCCAGAGAGGGCCACAAAGATGATCCAAGGGCTGGAACACCTCTGCTGTGAGGACAAGCTTAGAGAGCTGGGGTTGTTCAGTCTAGGGAAAAGATGCCTCTGGGGGGACCTTAGAGCTGCCTTCCAGTACCTGAAGAGATCCTACAGGAAAGCTGCAGAGGGACTTTTCATATGGGTGACTAGTGATAGGACAAGAGAGAATGAATTTTAGCTGAGGAAGAGTAGGTTTAGACTGCATCTTAGGAAGAAGTTCTTCAGTATGAAGGTGGTAAGAAGGGGTTGCCCAGAGGGGTTGGGAATGCCTCCTCCCTAGGGGTGTAGAAGGCCAGGCTTAATGAAGCCTTGAGCAGATGAGTCTAGTTGAGAAGCATCCCTGCCATAGCAAGGAGGTTGGAGTAGGTGATCTCTGAGGTCCCTTCTAGCCTTCAGATATAGACTAATTAAACAGTTAATTAGCTCAGGGAGAGGAAACTTACTTCTTCTTCCTCCAGTCCAGTAAGATCCCAGAAGTAACACAGTCTCATCTGTAATCTCTTCCATTGTTCAAGGAACATAGTAGCTTTAAAAGAAACATAAGGAAATAAATTAATATATAGAATGTTTAAAAGGCAGCTTTACAATAAAAACAAAGGAATTAATAAATAAAGTATTGAACATCCAATCCAGTCTGGTAAATGTTTGTGTTGCTGATAATTTGAACATTATTTGAAGACAAATATGCTTGGATCTTTATAAGCAGGCACTAGGAAACAGGCTTAGACTCAGTTTTAAAGGGAGAACACAAGCAAAGTTTAAAAGCAATAATTGCTGGGGTCCAAGTGGCTGAGGGCAGCCAGGCAGAGAGGGACCTGGGGGGTACTGGTTGATGGTAGGCTGAACATGAGCCAGCAGTGTGCCCAGGTGGCCAAGAGGGCCAATGGCATCCTGGCCTGCATTAGAAATAGTGTGGCCAGCAGGAGCAGGGAGGTCATTCTGCTCTGTACTCAGCACTGGTTAGGCCACACCTTGAGTCCTGTGTCCAGTTCTGGGCTCCTCAGTTTAGGAAAGATGTTGAGATGCTCAAACATATCCAGAGAAAGGCAACAAAGCTGGGGAGGGGTCTGGGGCACAGCCCTGTGAGGAAAGGCTGAGGGAGCTGGGGTTGCTTAGCCTGGAGAAGAGGAGGCTCAGGGCAGACCTTCTTGCTTTCTACAACTACCTGAAGAGAGGTTGTAGCCAGGTGGGGGTTGGTCTCTTCTCCCAGGCAACCAGCACCAGAACAAGAGGACACAGTCTCAAGCTGTGCCAGAGGAGCTTTAGGCTGGAGGTTAGGAAGAAATTCTACACAGAGAGAGAGATTGGCCATTGGAATGTGCTGCCCAGGGAGGTGGTGGAGTCACCATCACTGGAGGTGTTTAGGAGGAGACTGGAAGAAGGAGACTCCACAACCTCTCTGAGCAGCCTGTTCCATCACCCTCCCTCAGTATTCCATCACTCTCCATCAGTATTCCATCACCCTCACCTTAAAGAAGTGTCTCCTCATGGTGAAGTGGAATCTCCTCTGCAGCTGCCTTCCAATACCTGGAGGGATCCTACAGGAAGGCTGCAGAGAGACTTTTCATAGGAGAGCCAAGCAATAGGACAAGGGGGAGTAGGACTGAATGATGTAGGTTTAGACTGCATCTCAGGAAGAAGTTCCTCAGCACAAGGATAGTGAGAGTCTGGAGTAGGTTGCCCAGGGAGATTATGGATGCCTCCTCCCTGGGGATGTTCAGGACCAGGCTGGATGAGGCCTTGAGCATCTGAGTCTAGCTGAAAGGCATCCCTGCCCATGGAAGGGACCTTAGAGATCATCTACTTCAACCTCCCTGCCATGTAGATGATCTCTAAGGTCCCTTCCTGCCTAAGCCATTCTATGATAAATCAAGCAGACTCTTAGAAGACAGAATCCATTCAAACACTTAGCTGCAAATCTTTTCTGCACAGGTATCCTCCCATAGCATAAGAAATATACATCACTGAAGCACAGGACTGACAGTACCCTGGAAATAGATCCAGACAGTAAGTAATTAAATTGCTATTTCTCCTTCCTTAGCAGAGGACATATAAAAGCTATATTTAGCATGTTTTGACAAATACACGGTTTTTTACATATCCTAAAGACAAAAACATTTGGCTATTTTATAGGGTGCCATTAGTCATTCTCTTTTTTCCTGTTAGTCAAATATCCATTCCACATTTAGCTCTCTAAGAACTTCTTTGGCTAGGTGAAGTAGCTGCTCTGAACACAGCAAGTTTTTACTGACTTACACTAGCAGGAAGCTAGTCCCATGATATTCAGCTGTCCTAACAAATATGTCTGATAGCTGAAATCCAGCACCCAAGTATTGCTGGAATCACAGAGACACTTTAAGAGGCAAGACCAGCTGGTAAAAAACATGGTTCCTTTCAAGGCTTTCACTATAGTAAGTCACCTTCCTTTGACAGAGTGGGAGAAAGCAAGCAAGATAAAAGCTTCCACCTCAACATGAGGAGAAACTTCTTTACAGTGAGGGTGACAGAGCCCTAGAGCAGGCTGCCCAGAGAGGTTGTGGAGTCTCCTTCTCTGGAGACTTTCAAACCCCACCTGGATGCATTCCTGTGTGGACTACCCTGGGTGATCTGCTTTGGCAAAGGGATTCAATTCAAGGATCTCGAGTAGAATAGAATAGAATAGAATAGAATAGAATAGAATAGAATAGAATAGAATAGAATAGAATAGAATAGAATAGAGCAGGTTGGAAATTATCTCAGAGATCATCCAGTTCAGCCTATCATCCAACACCATCTCATTAGCTAAGCCATGGCACCAAGCACCCCAGCCAGTCTCTTCCTAAACACCTCCAGTGATGGTGACTCCACCACCTCCCTGGGCAGCACATCCCAATGGCCAATCTCTCTTTCTGTGAAGAACTTCTTCCTAACACCCAGCCTAAACCTCCCCTGGTGCAGCTTGAGACTGTGTCCTCTTGTTCTGGTGCTGGTTGCCTGGTCCCTTCCAATCTCTAATGTACTGTGATACTGTGATAAAAAACTTCCTCCGAGCACCATCATGAAAGGGAGCCAGATCAAATTACTACACTTTAGGTTTTATTGGCAGAAGGTACAACAGAGAGCTACAAGGATGACTATAGGACTGCAACATCTCTGCTATGAACAAAGACTGAGAGACCTGGGGCTGTTTATTGCTGAGGAGAGAAGGCTGAGAGGAGATCTTCCAACATTTACAATTATCTCTGAGGTGGGTGTCAAGATGAAAGTGCCAGGGTCTTTTTGGGGGTGCCCAGTGATAGGACAAGAAACAATGGGCACCAGCTAGGATACAGGAGGTTCCACCTCAACATGAGGAGACACTTTCCACTAGATCAGATTGCCCAGAGACAAATCCAGCCAGGACCTAAAAACCTCCAGGGATGAGGCTTCCACCACCTCCCTGGGCAACCTGTGCCAGTGTCTCACCACCCTCATGGGGAAGAACTTCTTCCTAACATCCAAGCTGAATCTACCCGTTTCCACTTTTCTTCCATTCCCCCCAGTCCTATCACTACCCAACACCCTAAGAAGTCCCTCCCCAGATGTCTTGTAGCCCCCTTCAGATACTGGAAGGCCACAATAAGGTCTCCTCAGAGCCTTCTCTTCTCCAGACTGACCAACCCTAACTCCTTCAGTCTGTCCTTACAGGAGAGGAGCTCCAGCCCTGTGATCATCCTCATGGCCCTTCTCTGGACATGTTCCAGCACATCTAGATCCTTCTTGTAACAGGGGCTCCAGAACTGGACACAATACTTCACTAGGGTCTCATGAGAGTATAGTAGAGGGGGAGAATCACCTCCCTCGACCTGCTGGCTTTGCTTCTCTTGATGCAGCCCAGGATGGGATTGGCTTTCTGGGCTGCAAGTGCTCACTGCTGGCTCATGTTGAGCTTCTCATCCACCAGCACCCCCAAGTCCTTTTCTTCAGGGCTGCTCTCAAGCCAGTCCCTGCCCAGCCTGTATCAGTGCCTGGGATTGCTCCAACTAGTTTTCACTATAAACAAGTTCTAGAGTGAATGAGGGCATGACAGGAGCAAAAATAGATGCAAGCACAACACACAAGAATTTCAGAGCAGAAGTGAGGCCAGAAACAATAGGAATAAGACTGCAATGCATTCATTAGTGTTTATGAAGTGTTTTGATATTCTCAGTGTGACAGGGCAGGTTTGCCACTGAAGAGAACTAGGCTTGTTTAAACAGAATGCTTCAGAGCATATTAAAATGAAAATGATAATAGTCCCATTGTTCTTGGAATCCCATAAAATTGTGATACAACTATGTGACTAAGCTGTCCCACATGGAAGTGCAGTCTGTGCTTAAATTAAACCCTTACAACTGCCTGCACCAGACCAGTCTCCAAATACATGCTGGTTCCAAGTGCAGAAGGCGTTGAAGGGACTTGCCTTGTCCATAGGAAAAGAAAACACAGTGAAGGCAAACATGGAAAAGATTAGAAGTGTCATTAAAGAAGAGAGCAGAGAGACAGAGCACACATTTTTTCTTCCTGGAACTTCCCAGCTCCTAGAATCACAAAACGAATTGGGTTGGACAGGACCTTTAAAGGTCTTCTAGTTCGCAGACACACACACCCCACCCTGGATTAAGCAGGGACATAGAACCATAGAATCAATAAGGCTGGAAAAGACCTCAAAGATCATCAAGTCCAACCTGTCACCCAAGAACTCATGACTAACTAAACCATGGCTCCAAGTGCCACATCCAATCCCCTCTTGAACACTTCCAGGGATGGGGACTCCACTACCTCCCTGGGCAACCTTTTTTCAGTGTTCCACCACCCTCATAGTAAAGAACTTTTCAATTTACTCCAAAGCTTTCTAATGACAGCAAAAAGCATTGTAATACTGCTTTCTCCAGACCTTCTGAGGCTTGCAGGCTTCATGAAGCCTACTCAGTCTAATGGTACTTTATGTAAAGCTCCTCTATGTACTACTGCTCTGCACAGCAGAGTTCATTTCTGTCAAGGGTTCAAAGATTCTAGAATCACAGAATTGTCAGGCTTGGAAGGCACCTCAGGGACATCTCACATTGGATCAGGTTGTTCACATCCAGCCTGGCCTTAAAAACCTCCAGGGATGACATTCCACCACCTCCTTGGGTAACCTGTTCCAGTGTCTCACCACCCTCATGGGAAAGAATTTCTTCCTAACATCTAATCTAAATCTCCCCTACTCTAGCTTGGATCCATTTCCCCTAGTCCTATCACTACCTGACACCCTAAAACGTCCCTCAGCAGCTTTATTGTAGGCCCCTTTCAGATACTGGAAGGCCACAGCAAGATCTCCTTAGAGTCTTCTCCAAACTGAACAATCCCAACTCTCTCAGTCTGTCCTCACAGGAGAGGAGCTCCAGCTCAGATCATCCTCATGGCCATTCTCTGGACACATTCCAGCACATCCAGATCCTTCTTGTAATAGGGTCAAGCGACACTGGCAACATGCAAGGCAGTACTCACCCCAGAGAGCCATAAAGATGGAGAAAAAGACTGTAGCAGGGTTGTCAAACAAGTGGCTGGCTCGAGCAGTAGCACAGGCGGTGCTGAGGTTCCAGTAATCACAGAACTTGTCACACAGAGGGCACATGGTGAAGGCATTGTGTTGGTCACACATTTCCTTGCTATGAATGACAAGGGCACAAATACATAGAATCATAGAATCAACAAAGTTGGAAATGGCCTCAACAATCATCAGGTCCAACCTGTCACCCAACACCTCATGACTACTAAACCATGGCACCAAGTGCCACATCCAATCCCCTCTTGAACATATTCCAGTGGCTAACAACTCTCTCTGTGAGGAACTTTCTCCTCTCCTCCAGCCTAAACTTCCCCTGGCACAGCTTGAGATTGTGTCCTCTTGTTCTGGTGCTGGCTGCCTGGGAGAAGAGACCAACCCCCTCCTGGCTACAACCTCCCTTCAGGTAGTTGTAGAGAGCAAGAAGGTCTCCCCTGAGCCTCCTCTTCTCCAGGCTAAGGAACCCCAGCTCCCTCAGCCTCTCCTCACAGGGCTGTGCTCCAGACCCCTCCCCAGCTTTGTTGCCCTTCTCTGGACATGTTCAAGTATCTCAATGTCCTTCTTAAACTGAGGGGCCCAGAACTGGACACAGGACTCAAGATGTGGCCTAGCCAGTGCTGAGCACAGGGCAGAATGAACTCCCTGCTCCTGCTGACCACACTATTTCTGATACAGACCAGGATGCCATTGGCCTTCTTGGCCACCTGGGCACACTGCAGGCTCATGTTCACCCTACTGTCAACCAGCACCCCCAGGTCCCTTTCTGCCTGGCTGCTCTCCAGCCACTCTGACCCCAGCCTGTAGCTCTGCCTGGGGTTGTTGTGACCACAGTGCAGCACCTGGCACTTGGACTTGTTGAATGCCATCCTGTTGGACTCTGCCCATCTGTCCAGCCTGTCAAGGTGCCTCTGGAGGGCCCTTCTACACTCTAACTGATCAACACCAGTCCAACCACCCTGCCAGAGGAGGGTCATCCAGGGCAGGTCACACAGGAATGTGCCCAAGTGGGTTTTGAATGTCACCAGTGAGGGAGACTCCACGACCTCTCTGGGCAGCCTCTTGCAGTGTTTTGTCACCTTCACAGTGAAAAGGTTTTTTCTTATGTTCATGTGGAACGTCCTCTGCTGCAGCTTGCACCCTTTGCCCCATGTCCTGTCATTGAGCATATAGCCTGGCTCGTCCCTCAAGGTTTGGTATATCTGTAACTGCTGTAGGCCATCATTCCACACTTCTTCATCTTCAATCTGCATGTGTAGTGCTTGCTCCAAGGATCTGTGGTCAGCAGAGGCTGCAAGAGACCTAGCTGTTGAGGGTCTGCAATGCCAAATCTCCTGAGAAACATGGGAATGGTCTCTCTGCCTCCAGTTATCCCCAAGAGTAGCTCTGGTCTAGGGCCACAGTCTGTTAGGCAGTGAGAGACATGAAGGCTGCTGGAAAGACCTTTAAGGCTTAAGTTCACTGAAAACAAATCCTCTCAGGCAATTGCTCCTATATTGACCATCATGAAATTACTTCAAATGAAAAAAAGGCAATATTATTCATACTCGAGGCTGAGAGCCCTGGGCCTTTTTAGTCTGGAGAAAAGCAGACTGAGAGGGGATTTAACAAGTGTTTATAAATATCTGAGGGCTGGGGGTCAAGAGGGAGGGGACAGGCTCTGCTCACTGGCTCCCTGTGATAGGACAAGGGGCAATGGATATAAACTACAGCACAGGAGGTTCCCCCTCAACATGAAGAGGAACTTCTTCACTGTGAGGGTCACAGAGCACTGGAGCAGGCTGCCCAGAGAGGTTGTGGAGTCTTCTTCTCTGGAGACTTTCCAGCCCTGTCTGGCTGCATTCCTGTATGACCTGTGCTAGATTCTATGGTCCTACTCTGGCATGGGGGGTTGGACTCAATGATCTTTGGAGGTCCCCTCCAGCCCCTAACATCCTGTGATCCTGTGATTATGTCATTGCAAGGCATGAAGCTGTTTCTAGCTACCACACAGTTCAAAGCAATGCTATCTCCTATTCCAAAAAGCAGCAGAGGGTGCTGCAGATACATCTTAGCCATAAATCTCCCTGAAGTTTATGTGTTAGCACAAGCTTTCCCAAAGGCAGACACAGTCCATCAAGATTCATTCAGACTGAGCTAAGAAAACAAACCCTGACTCAGTAAAAACATCCTGCTGCAGTCAGCCACTTTCAAAGCTGCCACTTGATTTGAAAGAGTGAATGAACTGCCACAGCAAGTGTGATCAGCAGGACTGGTTAAACCAGTATCCTGTCTCCACAAGAAGGCAGAGACAGATAATACAGAGCAGGTGTCCTCTAATTTTGTTTGTTTGTTTGTTTGTTTTGACACTAAGAAGCTGACTTTAACACTTGGACAGACTGAGAGCTGGGCAGAGAGGAACCTAATGAGGTTCAACGAGGACAAGTCCTGCACCTGGGAAGGAAGAATAAACTGCAGCAGTACAGGCTGAGAGGGGATCTGCTAGAAAGCAGCCCTGTGGAGAAAGACGTGGGTGTGTTGGTGGACAACAATTTCAGCAAGGGACAGCAATGTGCCCTGGTGGCCAAGAAGGCCAATGGGATCCTGGGGTGCATGAAGAAGAGTGTGTCCAGCAGATCCAGGGAGGTTCTCCTCCCCCTCTATTCTGCCTTGGTGAGGCCACACCTGGAATATTGCATCCAGTTCTGGGCTCCCCAGTTCAGGAGGGACAGAGATCTACTTGAGGATGATGAAGGGCCTGGAGCACTGCATTAGGACGAGTGGCTGCGAGACCTGGGGGCTTTTTATTCTGGAGAAGACTGAGAGAGGATCTAATCAATGTCTATAAATATCTGAGGGCTGAGTGTCAGGAAGGAAGGGACAGCCTCTGCTCACTTGTGCCCTGGGATAGGACAAGTGGCAATGGATGGAAACCACAGCATAGGAGGTTCCACCTCAACATGAGGAAGAACTTCTTGACTGTGAGGGTGACAAAACACTGGAACAGGCTGCTCAGAGAGGTTGTGGAGTCTCCTTCTCTGGAGACTTTCAAGACCCATCTAAATGCACTCCTGTTTGACCTGCACTAGATTCTATGCTTCTGCTCTGGCAGAGGGGTTGGACTTGAAGATCGCCAGATCTTCCAACCCCTAACATCCTGTGATCCTGTCACCATCACTGTGTCAATTTGGTAGTTTAGTATAAAACCCTCAGCACACATTACATAAAACCCAAGGGTTTTGTGCAGCCTTCATATAGGACAATACTATGGAGACCAAAGGTTTTGATCTGCTGACTATTCTTCATCTTACTTGTGCAAACAATCTGATTTCAGGAAGAAGAACAAAGCAATCCGAGAGTCCTTGAGAGTGCCACTACTTTAACTTCAGTGAGTTCTGCACAATGTCTTTGTCTTTTGTGCATTCATGAAAAGCAAGTGGATCTCATGGAAAAGAATACTCAACAATGCAGCAGACTGAATTGTTAGGGTTGGAAGGGACCTCAAGGATCAGCCAGTTCCAACTCCCCTGCCATTCGCAGGGACATCTCACACTACAGCAGATTGCTCAGAGCCACATCCAGCCTGGCCTTACAAACATCTAGGGATGAGGCTTCCACCACCTCCCTGAGCAACCTGTTCCAGTGTCTCACCACCCTCATGGGGAAGAACTCCTTCCTTATATCCAATCTCAATCTGCCCATTTCTATTTTTGTTCCATTCCCCTTGGTTCTATCACTCCCTGACACCCTAAAAAGTCCCTCCCTAGCTTTCTTGTAGCCCCCTTCAGATAGTGGAAGGCCACAATAGGTCTCCTCGGAACCTTCTCTTCTCCAGACTGAACAGCCCCAACTCTTTCAGTCTGTCCTCACAGGAGAGGAGCTCCAGCCCTCTGATCATCCTCGTGGCCCTATGTATTCCAGGATTTCATTTCCCTTCTTGATGTCTGTAAGTAGCTTTACCCATTTTTGTAGTGATTATATAGTGACTCTAGCCCTCTGATCATCCTTGTTTCAGGAGCTGCAGTGCTGACTAGTCAAATAAATGTGTGTCGTTCCAAAGTTTTATCTGCTCAATGCACATTCACGGGGTTGTTAACAATACATCACTGTTCCTCAGATGTCTTAAAACAGTTATTCTCACTGAGGGGTTACAAACCAAAAGCAGCAAATCCTTGCTCACAGTGAAGCTTACCTGGGAATGTCGCTCTCAATGGTTATGCATCCGTAGAGAAAGACAATAATCCCAACTACTGAAGATGGGATGAGGAATTCTGTGTATAAACCCAGCCATGCAAAATAAAGTCCTATCTTTTCTCCAAAATACTTTCTGAAAAAGAAGAGAGGAGAGGGGAAAGGGGAGAGGGGGGAGGGAGGGAAGAAAAAAACCCAGCATTTGTCAAAGATGTGGTATTCAACTGTTTTTTACAGCTTCTTCATTAACAATCTCTGAAAGATAAAAGATTAAATTGTCAAAGGCATAGATATAAGCAAAACAACCTTGGGTATCTTGAAGTCAGTATCAATATATGAAGGGCAGCTTGGAGCTCTCCATTCTTAGGAGCTAAAGCCAGACCTGTATCATTGTCACATATACTGGAGGGGGTTGATCTCTTCTCCCAGGCAAGCAGCACCAGAACAAGAGGACACAGTCTCAAGCTGTGCCAGAGGAAGTTCAGGCTGGATGTTAGAAAGAAGTTCTTCACAGAAAGAGAGATTGGCCATTGGGATGTGCTGCCCAGGGAGGTGGTGGAGTCACCATCCCTGAAGGCGTTCAAAAAGGGATTGGACATGGCACTTGGTGCCATGGTTTAGTTGATGAGATGGTGTTGGGTGATAGGTTGGACTCGATGATCTCAATGGTATTTTCCAAACTGGTAAATTCTATTCTATTCTATTCTACTCTATTCTATTCTATTCTATTCTATTCTATTCTATTCTATTCTATTCTATTCTATTCTAATTCTACTCTGTTCTGTTCTGTTCTGTACTTAATGCTTGCTCAGGGAAGACTGTGGGTTTTTTTCAACTCTTAAAGTCAGTGTAATATCCCCAATTTCTATCAAGAGCAGCAGAACTTCAGCCAAATGTTTAGCAGAAGATACTGGGAAGGATTTGGTTCCTCAGAAAAGTATCTGTAACATCATTCATTTGTCTCTGTAAGTCCTCCTGGATTCAGCTGGTGACAGTCATGGAAGTGACATAGAATCATAGAATCAACAAGGTTGGAAAAGACCTCAAAGATCATCAAGTCCAACCTATCACCCAACACCTCATGACTACTAAACCATGGCTCCAAGTGTCACGTCCAGTCCTCTCTTGAACACCTCCAGGGACGGTGACTCCACCACCTCCCTGGGCAGCACATTCCAATGGCCAACAACTCGCTCGCTATGGGAACACACTGACAACATCTTTGGTGTCTTTGAGGAGCAGTAATCTTGAATTGTTTCTCAGAGCAGGAAGGTTTACTTGCACAATTAGCACTGGCTTTTCAGAAAGGATAAATATCTTTGACAAATTATGTGCCTCTGCACAGCTGGGTTGAAAAAACAATTTCTCCTCTGAGAAACAATTCACTGTAGATGTTGATAAATACATGGTAGTTAGCCCAACATCTTCATGAATCACAGTGCAAGAAGTAAACTAAACATAGATGGAACTCACTGGTCATTCCAAAGTGCTGTTAGAAGTGCTTACAAATATTGCAAAACTCCAAGAACCTCAGAGACCTCAAGGACTCACCACCATTACAATTAAACTGTGGTTAGAGAAGCAGCAACACAGGCAGAAACTTTTCACAAGGCAGAGGGGATAAGATGGAGGAATGATGGACAGAAAGCAGCTCTGCAGAGAGCACTCAGGGTATGATATTGTGCTGTAACAGGCTAGAAAGTGTCCAGAGAAGGGCCACCAGGATGAGCAGAGGGCTGGAGCTCCTCTCCTGTGAAGACAGACTGAGGGAGTTAGGGTTGTTCAGCTTGGAGAAGAGAAGGCTTTGAGAAGACCTCATTGGGGCCTTCCAGTATCTGTAGGGGGCCTACAGGAAAGCTGGTGAGGGACTTTTTAGGGTGTCAGGCAGTGATAGAACTGGGGGGAATGGATCCAAGCTAGAGGAGGGAAGATTCAGATTGGATGTTAGGAAGAAGTTCTTCCCCATGAGGGTGGTGAGACACTGGAACAGGTTGCCCAGGGTGGTGGAATCCCCAATCCTGGAAGTTTTTAAGGCCAGGCTGGATGTGGCTCTGGGCAACCTGATCCACCAGCACCCCCAAGTCCTTTCCTTCAGGGCTGCTCTCAAGCCAACCACTGCCCAGCCTATATCGGTGCCTGGGATTGCCCTGGCCCAGGTGCAGGACCCTTTACTTGGTCTTGTTGAACTTCACGAGGCTGATGAACTTCAGGCCCTCCTCTGCAGCCTGTCAAGGTCCCTCTGGATGTATCCCTTCCCTCCAGCATGTCAGCCACACCACACAGCTTGGTGTCATCAGTGAACTTGCTGAGGGTGCCTCAGTGCCACTGTCCATGTTGCCGACAAAGATGACAACGCTTCAATGAAGTCGGAGAAGACATGAAAAGTAGTCTGCAATCTGAGCTGGTCTAAACCATCTATTGCTTGGCCAAAGGGCCACAAACTAGCACAGAAACTGTTCAAATCTTAGAAGCATTTAAAAAAAAACAACAAACAGCTGACCAGGGTCAATCAAGTTGAAGGTTTCCTCTTGAATTTTTAAGCCATCCAGTGAAAAATGTGATCTGTAACCTATAAAACAAAGGGCTGCTCTTTGCATCCATGCCAAAAGAAAGTGGGAAGAGCTCCACAATGTCCTGGCAGTGTGAAAATAAAGCAGTTGCCAAGAAGAAAACTGCACAATGTCCTGTGGCTTAAGTGCTTTGAAAAAGAAAAAAATAATTAAGGCTGCTGTGCCCAAGTTCAGCCCATCAATGTGCCAGAAAGTGAAATAATCTGAGGAGAAGGAATGACAGTGCTTGGAAGCATGATGACAAAACTAAATCTGAGTTTATCAAGCTAGAAAAAAAACACAGGACACAGACATGCTCCTTCCTTTTTTTGGTATGTCCCCAGAACTCTTCTCCTGTTGCTCTGAATATGAAGAAAGGCTGAGAGACCTGGGGGCTTTTTATTCTGGAGAAGAGAAGACTGAGAGGGGATCTTATCAATGTCTGTAGATATCTGAGGGCTGGGGGTCAGGAAGGAAGGGACAGCCTCTGCCCACTTGTGCCCTGGGATAGGACAAGGAGCAATGGATGCAAACTACAGCACTGGAAGTTCCACCTCAACTTCTTGACTGTGAGGGTGACAAGGCACTGAAACAGGCTGCCCAGAGAGGTTGTGGAGTCTCTTTCTCTGAAGGCTTTCAAGACCTATCTGTATGCATTCTTGTGTGACCTGTGCCAGATTCTATGGTCCTGCTCTGGCAGGGGATCAGACTCAAAGATCTGATCTATCCTATCCTATCCTATCCTATCTTATCCTATCCTATCCTATCCTATCCCATCCCATCCCATCCCATCCTATCCTATCCTATCCTATCCTATCCTATCCTATCCTATCCTATCCTATCCTATCCTATCCCATCCCATCCCATCCCATCCCATCCCATCCTATCCTATCCCATCCCATCCCATCCCATCCTATCCTATCCTATCCCATCCCATCCCATTCTATCCTATCCTATCCTATCCTATCCTACCCTATCCTATCCTCCAGAGGTCCCTTCCAACTTCTACCATCCTGTGATCCTGTGAATAGGAGTCTAGCCTCTGCAAACACCTGGGCCCATTGTGATAACACCTACTACAGCCACAGCAACTCAGCAATTTTTGGCTGAGACCTCAAGAATATCATCAAGTGGATTTCTAGCACCTCTCTAAAAAAAACTGTTGGCATATTGTAGAAGGTTTGGAAACATCTTAGCCCAAGTCAGTAGTTTCATGTTTGGAAATTGCAGTGGTGGTGGAGTCACCATCCCTGGAGGTGTTCAAGAAGGGTTTGGATGTGGCACTTGGTGCCATGGTTTAGCAGTCATGGGGTGTTGGGTGACAGGTTGGACTTGGTCTTTTCCAACCTTATTGATTCTGTGATTCTGTGAAAGCAGGATAATATTTTTGTCTCAAATGTGGACATAATAGCCCCTCCATATTTTTAAACTAAAAGGTTAAAAATAAATGAAAGGGAATGATTGTAGTGAATGACGAGGGGGTGGGGAAAAGGGTTCTTTAAGGATAGAGTAAGATGTCCATTGAGGAAAAGAATTGTTTCAAGGTTTTGTGTATTTACACTAAGAACTTGGCACCTTCACTCATTTACATTAGGATCAAACCAGTCTTACTTTATTATAATCAAGGAGTTGCTGATGATTTATGCTAGCACGAGGAGAGTTGAGGGGAGAGTTTTGCTCTAGCCCAGTAGCTGACTCGCATCCAGTTCACACATATCCAGACAAAGCTAAGGACTGATCTTTTCCTAAGCAGAATCATAGAATCACAGAATTGTCAGGGTTGGAAGGGACCTCAAGGATCAGCCAGCTCCAACCCCCCTGCCATGGGCAGGGACACCTCACGTTAGGTCAGGCTGCCCAGAGCCACATCCAGCCTGGCCTTAAAAACCTCCAGGGATGAGGCTTCCACCACCTCCCTGGGCAACCTGTGCCAGTCTCTCACCACTCTCATGGGGAAGAACTTCTTCCTAATATCCAATCTGAATCTCTACTTTTGCTCCATTTCCCCCAGTCCTATTACTACCTGAGACCCTCAAAAGTCCCTCCCCAGCTTTCTTGCAGGCTCCCTTCAGATACTGGGAGGCCACAATCAGGTCTCCTCAGAGCCTTCTCTCCTCCAGACTGAACAGCCCCAATTCTCTCAGCCTGCCTTCACAGAAGAGGAGCTCCAGCCCTCTGATCATCCTCATTGTTCTTCTCTGGACACCTTCCACCACCTCCAGATCCTTCCTGTAATAGGGGCTTCAGAACTGCACACAATACTCCAGGTGGGGTCTCCCCAGAGCAGAGTAAAGGGGGAGAATCACCTCCCTCAACCTGCTGGCTATGCTTCTCTTGATGCAGCCCAAGTTGGGATTGGCTTTCTGGGCTGCAAGTGCAGTCTGTCGAATTCAGTGAGCTCTATTTCC
Source organism: Melanerpes formicivorus (assembly GCF_026170545.1). Lineage (NCBI taxonomy): Eukaryota > Metazoa > Chordata > Aves > Piciformes > Picidae > Melanerpes > Melanerpes formicivorus. The sequence goes on along the minus strand of NW_027142406.1, from coordinate 1,205,621 downwards.
ACATTAGCTGTCTTCTAATGTGGAGAAATGTCCCTTCATATACCACATATGGAATAAGGAGAGAAGTTCTCAGCCAAAACAATAGGGAAATGGCTTTGATAACGATTGTGTGCTACTCCCTTCAGAAGCAGTAGTGTGTTGAAATAATGTGTCTTTCACTTTGGAAAGACTTCTTGAATGCTGATAAAATGGCCACCTACCAAGCACTGAGTTCTCTTGAGTAAGAATCATGTGTTTAAGGAAAGATTTGGCCAAACCAATAATAACTCCATCAAAAGCTGAACAAAAGTTGCACTTCCAGCAAACAAACAGAAACAGTCAAAATTTACAGCACCCAGCATCTGTAGAAGGCTCTCATGGCCTGGTTAGAGTAGGAAGTACTGAGATGGACACAGCACAAATGTTTACTTAGATCTTTCTGCATTGCCTATGTAACACTTGAAGCAGACATCTGCAATGCCCTTCTGTCTGTCTGTCAGCCAGACCAACATCGAAAAGGACAACTGATAACTAAACTCCATGCTTGCGCATTGGTCATGGTGTTTCCAAGCCAAGATGTGCAATCTATTAATAGGCTAAAATTTGGGGAAGAGGGGAGAGAGGGGGGGGGAGGAAGGGGGGCGGAGTGGGGAATCTCTTTTTCTTTTCCAGTCTGAGAAAACTAGTGTGGGATACCTGGAATGTGACCGAAGCATGTGGTGTGTGACACACACTGGAAAGAACTCTGGAGTCGCTCAGGAACAAAGCTATAAAACTGAGGAACAGGCACAGTGGACACTGAGTCACCTAGCAGGGAAATTCCTTCAAAACTCTTCAGTTGTTGGTTTTGTTGTTTTTTTTTTTTTCCTTTTTATTTCCATACCCTATTCTAGGCCAGCTGTTATTTCATGTTTGCCAGAATTCATTGCACCACCCCTGTGGTGGTGGAAGTGTTTCTATGCAACTATATAGGTTGGACTTGATGACCTTGAAGGTCTTTTCCAACCTGGTCTGGTCCATTCCATTCCATTCCATTCCATTCCATTCCATTCCATTCCATTCCATTCCATTCCATTCCATCCTATTCTATTTTTATGCTACTTATTGAGTAGGCTTTTCCCTTGTATGAATGGTCAACCAAGTAAAGTGTATTACTTATGCCTTCAAACTAAACTTATTCACATCACTTGTGGACAACATCCTGGTGTTTCTGCTGCTGGGAGAAAGGACAGGCAGTCTACTCAAAGTATAGTTTCATGACAGAACATCTCTGCTGCCAGTGCCAGTTAAGAAGTTTTCTCGCCCTCCCCAGATTCTAGTGCAGGAACACATACCCTTTCTGACCCACAGCAAGCCAGTTTAAAATCACAGAATTGTCAGGGTTGGAAGGGACCTCAAAGATCACCTAATTCCATCCCCCCTGCCTGCTATGGGCAAGAACACTTTCCACTAGATCAGGTGGCCCAGCGGTACACCTGGCCTGGCCTTGAAAGCATACGGGGATGAGGCTTCCACCACCTCCCTAGGCAGCCTGTTCCAGTGTCTCACCACCTTCATGGTGAACAACTTCTTCCTAATGTCTAATCTAAATCTCCCCTCCTCTAGCTTGGATCCATTCCCTCTAGTCCTATCCCTAGAAGAAAACTCTCTAGTAGGCCCCCTTCAGATACTGGAAGACCACAATGAGGTCTCCTTGGAGCCTTCTCTTCTCCACACTGAAGACTATGTAAGACCATGATGGAGACTCTAACTGTTATTTCAGGAAGGAGTTAAAAATCTGTGTTCTGAACATCCTATGTGCTAGACAGTAGTTGTAGTTTAGACTAGAAAAGGGTAGATTCAGAAGGGACTTCAGGGAGAAGATCCTTACTGTGAGTTGGAGTCTCCATCTCAAAACTATAGAAACTTAAGCAAGACTGCTGAAGTAGAATCATAGAATCAATAAGGTTGGAAAAGACCTCAAAGATCATCAAGTCCAACCTGTCACCCAACACCTCATGACTGCTAAACCATGGCACCAAGTGCTACATCCAAACCCTTCTTGAACACCTCCAGGGATGGTGACTCCACCACCTCCCCAGGCTGTACATTCCAATAGCTAACAACTCTCTCTGGGAAGAACTTTCTCTTCACCTCAAGCCTAAACTTCCCCTGGCGCAGCTTGAGACTGTGTCCTCTTGTTCTGGTGCTGGTTGCCTGGAAGAAGAGACCAACCCCCTCCTGGCTACAACCTCCCTTCAGGTAATTGTAAACAACAATAAGGTCTCCCCTGAGCATCCTCCTCTCCAGGCTAAGCAACCCCAGCTCCCTCAGCCTCTCCTCACAGGGCTGTGCTCCAGGCCCCTCCCCAGCCTTGTTGCCTTTCTCTGGACACATTCAAGAGTCTCAATGTCCTTTTTAAACTGGGGTCCCAGAACTGGACACAATACATAAGGTGTGGCTCAGTACAGGGGTACAATGACCTCCCTGCTCCTGCTGGCCACACTATTTCTGATGCAGGCCAGGATGCCATTGGCCTTCTTGGCCACCTGGGCACACTGCTGGCTCATGCCTACCCTACGGTCAACCAGCACCCCCAGGTCCCTTTCTGCCTGGCTGCTCTCAGCCACTCTGACCCCAGCCTGTAGCAGTGCATGGGGTTGTTGTGACAAAAGTGCAGCACCCAGTACTTGGATTTGTTGAATGTCATCATGCTGGACTCTGCCCATCTGTCCAGCCTTCCAAAGTCCCTCTGGAGAGCCCTTCTACCCTCTAACAGATCAACTCCTGCTCCCAACTTGGTGTCATCTGCAAATTTACTAATGACTGACTTAATCACCTCATCCAGGTCATCAATAAAGATATTGAACAGGATGGGGCCCAGTAGAGAGAACCCCCCCCGGCCACAACAACAGAATCAGGAAGTGGACATGACATCTCTGTATACCCCACCATTTGGCTCCTGACTTTTCTGGATCTCTCTTTTTTTTCCCTGCTTGAAAATTTTCTCAGGGCAGGATTCAGGAATTTATTGCAACCATCTGGGACACCTGGGTGGAATTAGTGCTCAGCAGCAGCAGCAGCAGGGTTGAGGCTGCTGTGCATCCAGAGATCCTAGAGATTTCTACCATGTTTCTGCCTGACAGCATGCAGGCACATACACTGTCCAAACAGTCTCCAGAAGAAAACACATCAGTGCTAAATCCAGATATGTGGAAAGTGCTCCAAATGGAGCGACATGGAAGCCAAGAAGGGCTCCTGGCAGAAGACAACCCCTCTTGGAACAACTTGCCAAAAGGCTGAAAACCTTTTGTTATTAAAATTTTAAGAGGAGAAAATAAAGCAGCTACAGAACCTCAGCTAAATTACGATGCAAGGCAGGAAAGAGAAAAAATTCCATTAGGAGGATCAACCAGTTGTGCACCCAGAGAACAAAGAAAGGAGCTTCTCTCAGAGGTCACAGCAGATGATTTTACCTGAACTGGAGATAAGGAACAAGACTGTCCAACAGACTGATTATAAAGGTGTTTGTGAAAACAGCTGGTAAGAGCATGCAAGAGCCCTAAATCAGACCCTGAATGCTGAGCTGGTTCTAATACCTGGGGGTATTGGTTGAAAGTTGACTGAACATGAGTGAGCAGTGTCCAGAGCAGGGCAGCAAGGCTGGAGAAGGGCCTGGACACATGGCCTTTGAGGAGCATCTGAGGGAGCTGGGGTTGTTTAGCCTATAGAAGAGGAGGCTGAGGAGAGACCTCATTGTTCTCTACAACAACCCAAAGGGAGGTTGGAGGAAGAAGGGGACAGCCAAGAAAGCCAATGGCAAGCTGGCTTGGAGAAGAAACACTGTGGCCAGCAGGGACAGGGAGGTGATCATCCCCCTGTGCCCAGCACTGGTGAGGCCACACCTCGAGTGTGGTGCTCAGTTCTGGGCCACTCACTGCAGAAAAGGACATTGAGGAGCCAGAGCATGTCCAGAGAAGGGCAACAAGGCTGGAGATGGGCCTGGAGCACCTGGCCTGTGAGGAGCATCTGAGGGAGCTGGGGGTGTTTAGCCTGGAGAAGAGGAGGCTGAGGAGAGACCTCATTGCTCTCTACAACCACCCAAAGGGAGGATGGAGCTAGAAGCAGACACCCTCTTCTCCTTGGTGGCATGTGACAGGACCAGAGGAAATGGTTCCAAGCTGTGCCAGGCGGAGTTCAAGCTGAATGTTAGGAAATATTTCTTCTCTGAGAGGGTTCTCAAACATTGGAATGGGCTGCCCAGGGCAGTGCTGGAGTCACCATCCTGGAAGAGTTTAAGTAGCCTGGGGACCTCATGCTTAGTGACGTGATTTAATGTTGACCCTTCAGGGCTGGCTTGAGGGTTGGACTGGATGATCTTGAAAGTCTCTTCTAGCCAAATACATTCTGTTATTCTGGGATGTTCTGTGATTCTCTTTGTGTCCACATCTGCAAACGTCCCTCTTTCAGTTTGGAACATTTTGTACCAGATCAGTAAGACCTGGAAACAACTAGAAAGCCGCAGCCTAGGTTTTGATTTCTGTAAGAGACTTCTTCATACCCTCTAGCAATTAATGCAGTCATCAACATTCACCAAAAAACAACTAAGAAACTATGACTCAGAGCCTTTTTGCCTGAAAGTGTAATGAATAGGATGGAATGGAATGGGATGGGATGGGATGGAATGGAATGGGATGGGATGGAATGGAATGGAATGGAATGGAATAGAATAGAATAGAATAGAATAGAATAGAATAGAATAGAATAGAATAGAATAGAATAGAATAGAATAGAATAGAATAGAATAGAATAGGTTGGAAATTACCTTTGAGATCAACAAGTTCAACCTGTCACCCAACACCATCTCACCAACTAAACCATGGCACCAAGCACCCCATCCAGTCTCCTCCTAAACACCTCCAGTGGTGGTGACTCCACCACCTCCCTGGGCAGCACATTCCAATGGCCAATCTCTCTTTCTGTGAAGAGCTTCTTCCTCACATCCAGCCTAAACTTCCCCTGGCAGAGCTTGAGACTGTGTCCTCTTGTTCTGGTGCTGCTTGCCTGGGAGAAGAGACCAACCCCCACCTGGCTACAACCTCCCTTCAGGGAGTTGTAGACAGCAAGAAGGTCTCCCCTGAGCCTCCTCTTCTCCAGGCTAAGCAACCCCAGCTCCCTCAGCCTCTCCTCACAGGGCTGTGCTTCAGACCCCTCCCCAGCTTTGTTGCCCTTCTCTGGACACCTTCCAGCAGCTCAACATCCTTCCTAAACTGAGGGGCCTGGAACCAGACACAGTACTCACGGTGTGGCCTAACCAGTGTCATGAGAGCAGAGAGGGAAGAAAGAGGAAGAGAGTGACTTTGCAGATGTTTTTATAGGGTGCAGGATATTATGGGTATGAAATACCCAATTTCTTGTGCCCACCTACGGGGCTGGGCTCTTGGGACACTGGAGGTGTAACCTATGTTACAGCAGCAGGAGGCACCCAGCCTAAACTGCCACACTTATCTTCAATTTAAAGAAGCAAAAAGTCAAGCCTTACACCCACAAAGAAATAAATCAAGAACAAGCCACGCACTGAGCTGCATAGATTCACAAACTTCATTACTTCCATTCCAAGCAACTGTCACAATACAACTGCAAGGGCATAATTTGTGGCAGAGGATTTGGAATATAAACTGAACACAAAGCCTTTGTTTACTTACTGTAATGCACAGAACAATAGCAGCATAATAAGTACACGTGTAATGTGACTGAGACAGCAATTAAAGCTGACTACCCACCAGCTAGATGTGCAAGCAACATGATGCTGGTTTGTCACAGAATCAGGAAGTCATAGAATTGATTTGGCTGGAAAAGACTTCTAATTAGGGTCATGAGGATGATCCAAGGGCTGGAGCTGGGGTTCTTCAGTCTGGAGGAGAGAAGGCTCTGAGGAGACCTTCTTGTGGCCTTCCAGTATCTGAAGGGGGCTACAAGAAAGCTGGGGAGGGGCTTTTTGGGGTGTCAGGTAGTGAATGTTGTTAGGAACAAGTTCTTTAGCATGAGGGTGGTAGAACACTGCAACAGATTGCCCAGGGAGGTAGTTGTGGCCCCATCCCTGGAGATATTCAAGATCAGGATGGACAAGGCTTTGAGCAACCTGATCTAGTGTGAGATGTCCCTGCAGGACTGCAGGAGGGTTTTCCTCACATGTGAAATTCTCCTGCCCCTTAATAATCCTTGTGGCCCTTCATATCATAGTATCATAGTATCATTCAGGGTTGGAAGGGACCACAAGGATCATCCAGTTCCAACCCCCCTGCCATGGGCAGGGACACCCCACACTAGGTCAGGCTGGCCAGAGCCTCAGCCAGCCTGGCCTTAAACACCTCCAGGGACAGGGCCCCAACCACCTCCCTGGACAACCCATTCCAGGGCTTCACCACTCTCATGGGGAAGAACCTCCTCCTCACCTCCAGCCTGAATCTCCCCACCTCCAGCTTCATTCCATTCCCCCTAGTCCTATCACTCCCTGAGATCCTGAGCAGTCCCTCCCCAGCCTTCCTGTAGCCCCCTTCAGATACTGGAAGGCCACAATTAGGTCACCTGGGAGCCTCCTCTTCTGCAGACTGAACAGTCCCAACTCCTTCAGTCTGTCCTCACAGGAGAGGAGCTCCAGCCCTCTGCTCATCCTTGTGGCCCTTCTCTGGACACGCTCCAGCACCTCCAGATCTCTCTTGTAATAGGGGCTCCAGAACTGGAGGCAGTACTCCAGGTGGGGTCTCCCCAGGGCTGGGTAGAGGGGGAGGATCACCTCCCTCGACCTGCTGGCCACACTTCTGCTGCAGCCCAGGATCTGATTGGCTTTGCAGGCTGCAAGTGCACACTGAGAGCTCATGTTGAGCTTTTTGTCCCCCAGCACCCCCAACTCTCTCTCCTCAGGGCTGCTTTCCAGCCAGTCCCTGCCCAGCCTGTATTTGTGCCTGGGATTGCCTCTACCCAGATGCAGGACCCTGCACTTGCTCTTATTGAACTTCATGAGGTTGGCTTGTGCCCACCTCTCCAGCCTGTCCAGGTCCCTCTGGATGGCCTCCCTTCCCTCCAGCGTGTCTGCTGCACCACACAGCTTGGTGTCATCAGCAAACTTGCTGAGGGTGCACTCAATGCCACTGTCCATGGCACCCACAAAGATGTTGAACAAACCTGGTCCCAGGACTGATCCCTGAGGGACTCCGCTTGTCACTGGCCTCCAGTGGGACATGGAGCCATTGACAGCCACTCTTTGGGTGAGGCCATCAAGCCAGTTCCTTATCCATCTAGTGGTCCACCCATCACACCCATGTGTCACCAGTTTGGAGACCAGGATGTGGTGCGGGACAGTGTCGAAGGCTTTGCTCAGGTCCAGGTAAATGACATAAGATGCTCACCCCTCATCTATTAATTTTGTCACCTGCTCATAGAAGGCCACCAGGTTGGTCAGGCAGGATTTGCCCTTGGCAAAGCCATGCTGACTGTTCCCAAGCACCTCTTCACTTTTCTTCTGAGCCAGTAGTGACTCCAGGAGGATCTGCTCCATGATCAGAGGTGAGACTGACTGGCCTGTAGTTCCCTGGTTCCTCCTTCTTACCCTTTTTGAAGATGGGGGCAATGTTTCCCCTTTTCCAGTCTGTGGGGACTGCCCCAGACTGCCATGACTTTTAAAATATAATATGTTGTATGTCTAATATGTCCATGTCGCTACTACACTGAAGAGCCCAGCACTAGACACAGTACTCCTACTGCGACCTCACTAGTGCTGAGCACAGGGAAAGGATCACCTCCACTGGAAGCAGCCAAAGGTGCCATTCACCTTCTTCCAACCCAAACTATTCATAGAATCATAGAATCAATAAGGTTGGAAAAGACCTCAGAGATCATTAAGTCCAACCTGTCACCCAACACCTCATGACTAACTAAACCATGGCTCCAAGTGCCACATCCAATCCCTTCTTGAACACCTCCAAGGATGGGGACTCCACCACCTCCCTGGGCTGCGCATTCCAATGGCCAGCAACTCTTTCTGTCAAGAAATTTCTGCTCACCTCCAGCCTAAACTTCCCCTGGCACAGCTTGAGACTGTGTCCTCTTGTTCTGGTGCTGGTTGCCTGGAAGAAGAGACCAGCCCCCACCTGACTACAACCTCCCTTCAGGGAGTTGTATAGAGCAAGAAGGTCTGCCCTGAGCCTCCTCTTGTCCAGGTTAAACAACCCCAGCTCCCTCAGCCTCTCCTTGTAGGGCTGTGCTCCACCAGCCTTGTTGCCTTCTCTGGACACGTTCAAGTGTCTCAGTATCCTTAAATTGATGGGCCCAGAATTGGACACAGGACTCAAGGTGATTTCTGTTCTATGATTCTAAGTCAGTAATGGTTATCTATGGAGAAGGGAGCACAGTGTCACTTCATAAACACCTCAGCACATCAGGAGATGCTGTATGTATAAAACAACTATTCAGCTATGCATGCAGCATTTTCTCTCATAAGAGACTCTGTAAGCTCCTACACATATGGAGTAATGTATTTAATACAATACTATGAATTAACCCTCCAGTTAGTTTGGAAGAACCTTTTTCTTCCTGTGTCATTTCACACCTGTTGTGACTTGCTCTTTTGGGGTTTCTTTATTTGCAAATGAAATGTCTGCCCAAGTTTTTCCCTGGAGGAGATGTGAGGGCACTCATATTTTACCCCTTTTGAATGTTTTCAGTTTTCACAAGATAATTTGCAGGATTTTCACGATCAGAACAGTGTGAAGCATAAATGCTGGCTTCTTGTAATAGATCACTTTTATTTATGCTTATTAACATGTCAGGGATGCTCCTGTTGCTTTTCAAATGAATATAGCTAAGCCCTTACTACAGAGTCTGTGTGCATTCCATGTGACTAGTAAGTACTTGTGAAGTATTGTCACTGGAAGTGTTGCTGCTGTCTGATAGACGCCATCTAGTGGCTGAAAAGGATGGATAGTGTGCAGTAAGACAAGAAATAGAATGCTTGGGGGTTTTAGTCATATTGTGACTGCATACTTTGAGATAGAAATCTTGCCTCTTGCTGTTTTGAGGCAGTAAGAGTTCACAGAATCAGAGAAAGTTAGGGGCTGGAAGCGACCTCAAAAGATCATTCAGTGCAACTCCCCTGACAGAGCAGCATCACCTAGAGCAGGTCACCCAGGAACATGTCCAGGTAGGTTTTGAACATCTCCAGAGAGGGAGACTCCACAGCCCCCTGGGCAGCCTGTTCCAGTGCTCTGTCACCCTCACAGGGAAAAAAATATTCCTCCTGTCTGCATGGAACTTCCTATGCCTCAACTTCCACCCACTGCCCCTTGTGCTGTCATTGGGCATCACCCAGCAGAGCCTGGCTCCATCCTCTTGGCACTCACTCTTTACATCTTTATAAACATGAATGAGGTCACCCCTTAGTTTCCTCCTCTCCAAGCTAAAGAGCCCTCAGCTCCCTCAGTGTCCCCTCATAAGGAAGACATTCCACTCCTTTCAGCATCTTTGTCGGTATGTGCTGAACCCTTTCAAGCAGTTCCCTGAGGTCCTTCTCGACCTGAGGGGACCAGAACTGGGCACAACTTTCCAGATGCATCCTCACTAGGGCAGAAGAGAAGAGACAGAGAACTGCCCTACCACAACCCTTCCAATACAGATTCACAGAATGTTATGGGCTGTAAGGGACCTAGCAGTGTATCTGAAGGAGCTGGGGATGCTTAGCCTGGAGAAGAGGAGGCTCAGAGGAGAAATTGATGCTGTTTACAACTACCTGAAGGGAGGTTGTAGCCAGGTGGGGGTTGGTCTCTTCTCCCAGGTAAGCAGCACCAGAACAAGAGGACACAGTCTCAAGCTGTGCCAGGGGAGGTTTAGGCTGGATGTTAGGAAGAAGTTCTTCCCAGAAAGAGTGATTGGCCACTGGAATGTGCTGCCCAGGAAGGTGGTGGAGTCACCATCCCTGGAGGTGTTTAGGAGGAGACTGGATGGGGCACTTAGTGCCATGGTTTAGTTGATTAGATGGTGTTGGGTGATAGGTTGGACTAGAAGATCTCAAAGGACTCTTCCAACCTCATTCTTTCTATTCTATTCTATTCTATTCTATTCTATTTTATTCTATTCTATTCTATTCTAGTCTAGTCTAGTCTAGTCTAGTCTAGTCTAGTCTAGTCTAGTCTAGTCTATTCTATTCCATTCCATTCCATTCCATTCCATTCCCAGGGGTGAATAGGTTTTCCAGGGAGGATTTGGAGTCTCCCTCATTAAAAATGTATTTTAAAAATCCAGTCACAGTCACAGAATCACAGAATCAATAAGGTTGGAAAGGTCCTCAGAGATCAGCAAGTTCTACCTGTCACCCAGGACCTCAAGACTACTAAACCATGGCACCAAGTGCTACGTCCAATTGGATCTGGGAAAAGAGACCAACCCCTCCCTGCCTACAACCTCCTTTCTGGTGGTTGTAGAGAGCTGTAAGGTCTCCCCTCCTGGAAGAATGTCATACTTCAGCTTTGTTTGTTTAAAAAAACCCAACAACAAAGCAACAAACAAAACAGTACTGAATTTGCTCCAAAAAAGAGGAATTTCCATTTCCACTGATCAATTTTTATTGGAGAGTGTGGTCACAAAATATGGTGAGTACTCTGAAGCTCATGTTCGTATCATAGGATGATAGGATGATCAGATGCTAGAATGAAAGCATGCTAGAATGATGGAATGAAAGATTGGTAGAATGGTTTGGGTTGGAAGGGACCTCTGCAGCTCATCTAGCCTAACCGCCCTGCAGACAGCAAGGATATACTCCACCAGAGCAGGTTGCTCAGAGCCTTGTGGAGCCCCACTTCGAACATCTCCAGGCATGGGGCCACAACTACCTCCCTGGGCAACCTGTTGCAGTATTTCACAGTATCACCAAGGTTGGAAAAGACTTCAAAGATCATTGAGTCCAACCTGTCACCACAGACCTCATGACTAGACCATGGCACCAAGTGCCACATCCAATCCCCTCTTGAACACCTCCAGGGATGGTGACTCCACCACCTCCCTGGGCTGAACATTCCAATGACGAATGACTCTCTCAGTGAAGAACTTTCTCCTCACCTCCATTCTAAACCTCCCCTGGTGCAGCTTCAGACTGTGTCCTCTTGTTCTCGTGCTGGTTGCCTAAGAGAAGAGACCAACCCCCTCCTGGCTACAACCTCCCTTCAAGGAGTTGTACAGGGCAATGAGATCACCCCTGAGCCTCCTCTTCTCCAGGCTAAGCAACCCCAGCTCCCTCAGCCTCTCCTCACAGGGCTGTGCTCAAGGCCTCTCCCCAGCTTTGTTGCCCTTCTCTGGGCACCTTCAAGTGTCTCAATGTCCTTCCTAAACTGAGGTGCCCAGAACTGGAGACAGTACTCAAGGTGTGGCCTAACCAGTGCTGAGTACAGGGGCACAATGACTTCCCTGCTCCTGCACTACCTTCATGCTAAAGAATTTGTTCTAACACCCAATCTAAATCTCCTTTTCCCTCATTTCAAACCATTGCCTCTCCTTGTATGGAACAGGCCAACTCAGAATGATTCTACAGTGCCTAGTATGTTGTTAGCAAGTACTACAAACATTGTTAAACTGAATGGCTGCAGCAGCTCTCATTTTACCAGACCTGACAGCTCAGCTCAATTCAAGATAGAGGTACATCTGCTTCCATTCCATCTTCATTTGTGTTTTGCTGTCTCCATCATAATGTTTCACTCTACTGATATGATTTCATAGAAATTCTATGGCTTGTATTTCTGTGAGAAAGAAAGAAGAAAAGGACCAGACATGTGCAACTGATTCACTGTTCACAGAGAAGATTTTTCTCCCTTTTATCTTCCATGCTTTGCTTGACTGCTAGTTTGACTGTTACCATGAAGAGAAATGTGGTTTTTATTTTCTGGGTAATGTTAGAGCTCTAAAGTATGTATACCTGAAGAATTACCACTCTTTTCTTCCTGCAGCTGAAATGGGATTTTGCACTTCTGTGCTGTGGTGGAGCTTTGAATTCATTCTCAGTGTGAATTGCTTCTCCCAGAAACAAACCTCAGCCACACTTTGTGCATATTGATAATTTGCTGACATCCTTCTTTCTTAGTTTGCACTCAGCTTTGGGTTTTTTGGTTGTGGTGGCATTGTGTAACATAACAAGTTTAAGTCTAGGCTTTGATGGACAGGAGAAGCAATATTTGTGTTGCTTTATATTCAAAGCATGTTCTGACTGAGTCCATCACCTAATGTGTCCAGCAGTGAAGCCCTCAACACAGGAAGCACAGGGACCTGATGGAGCAGGTCCAGAGGAGGGCCACAAAGATGATCAGAGATCTGGAGCACCCCTGCTACAAGGACAGGCTGAGGGAGCTGGGGTTGTTCAGCCTGGAGAAGAGGAGGCTCTAGGGAGACCTAAGAGCAGCCTTCCAGTATCTGAAGAGGGCTATGAGGCAGCTGCAGAGGGACTGTGCAAAACGCCTGCACTGACAGGATGAGGGGCAATGGTTTGAAATGAGAGCAGATTTAGATTGGATGTTAGGAACAAGTTCTTTGCCATGAGGGTGGTGGAACACAGCAACAGTTATCCCAGGGAGAGAGTTGAGGCCCCGTCCCTGGAGATATTTATGTTCAGGCTTAAGAAGGCTGTGAGCAACCTGCTCTGGTGGAGGATGTCCCTACTGATTGCAGGGATGTTGGACTAGATGGCCTTTGGAGGTCCCTTCCAACCTGAACCAATCTATTATTCTATCATTCTATTGTTCTATCAATCTATGACTTGAAGACAAGCTTCAGATTATTCCAAGCTCCAAGTGCCTCTATATGCTTTTCTTCCTGCAAAGCCTAGAACTGGGAAGACATAGAATCATAGAATCATAGAATCAGTCAGGGTTGGAAGGGACCACAAGGATCATCCAGTTCCAACCCCCCTGCCATGGGCAGGAACACCCCACACTAGATCAGCCTGGCCAGAGACTCATCCAGCCTGGCCTTAAACACCTCCAGGGATGGGGCCTCAACCACCTCCCTGGACAACCCATTCCAGGGCTTCACCACTCTCATGGGGAAGAACTTCCTCCTCACCTCCAGCCTGAATCTCCCCACCTCCAGCTTCATTCCATTCCCCCTAGTCCTATCACTACCTCAGATCCTGAGCAGTCCCTCCCCAGCCTTCTTGTGGTCCCCCTTCAGATACTGGAGGTGTTTAAGACCAGGCTGGACGAGGCTCTGGCCAGCCTGATCTAGTGTGAGGTGTCCCTGCCCATGGTGGGGGAGTTGGAACTAGATGATCCTTGTGGTCCCTTCCAACCCTGACTGATACTATGATGCTATGGTACTATGAATTTTTGTGCAAAGTGCAGATACATCTGCAAGTTTTACTCCTTCTGTAGCCCTGTCACTCTTCTGGTACCATTGTGAACGGACCTACCCAAACATCTGATCTTTCATTTTTATGCAATATAGCCACTTTGGCAGAAAACAACCTGGTAAGATGTGGTTATCTCATAGGGTCTGAACAGCCCTCCCTAATGCTTGCCTCAGGGACAAACCTAATCAGAGCAGACTTAAGTTTTGGGAGGTATGTCTATGTATCTATATACCTATGTATCTGTATATCTATGTATCTATATACCTATAAATCTATGCATCTATACATCTATGTCTCTATACCTGAAGGGGGGTTGTAGCCAGGTGGGGGTTGGTCTCTTCTCCCAGACAACGAACACCAGAACAAGAGGACATAATCTCAAGCTGTGCCAGGGGAGGGTTAGGCTGGATGTGAGGAAGAAGTTCTTCACTGAAAGAGTGATTGGCCATTGGAATGTGCTGCCCAGGGAGGTGGTGGAGTCACCATCACCAGAAGTGTTTAAGAAGAGAGTGGATGAGGCACTTGGTGCCATGGTTTAGTTGATTAGATGGTGTGGGGTGATAGGTTAGATCTCGAGGTTCTTTTCCAACCTGGTCTATTCCACTCCATTCCATTCCATTCCATTCCATTCCATTCCATTCCATTCCATTCCATTCCATTCCATTCCATTCTACACATCTATGCATCTATACATCCATATAGCTATATATCTATGGTTTTATAGATATATATATCACCCGACTCCATGTTGAGGCAGCTGACCCAGCAGGTCAGTCCATACCCATATACACCTTTACTGAAAGCCAGGTTTCAAAGCAAGGTGCGTTGAAGCCTGCCCCTTGTATACAGCCAGAGCAGTGAGCTGAGCTTTGAGCTCCCTCCCTCCCTCTGCAAGGCTCACCTGACTATCACCAGCTTCCATCATAAGGCTGCAGAGAGAAAAGAAACCTCCACCATAGCAGATGTGCAGGGGAACATCCAGCTCCTCATGCCTGGAGAATGATTATGCTATGAGCTTTTCTGTCTGCTAAAGCAACTGCTAGGTCACAGAATCACAGCATCAGGTCAGGTGGTTATTTATAACCTTCTGAGTAAGACATCATTTACAGCATGGGGTCTGCACAGTGTTACAATGAGGAGCTTTTCTCTGCCTGACAGTTTGATTCTTTACTTAACAGAAATGCCTTTTTAGTGGAAACCAAGTATGCTTCAGGCTTATCCATTGAATAGTGTGGCCAGCAGGAGCAGGGAAGCCATTCTGCCCCTGTACTCAGCACTGGTTAGGCCATACTTTGAGTACTATGTCCAGTTCTGGGCCCCTCAGTGTAAGAAAGATGTTGAGTTGCTTGAATGTGTCCAGAGAAGGGCAACAAAGATGTGGAGGGGTCTGGAGCACAGCCCTGTGAGGAGAGGCTGAGAGAGCTGGGGTTGCTTAACCTGGAGAAGAGGATGTGTTCACTGGAAGTGTTTAAAAAGGGACTGGATGAGGCACTTGGTGCCATGGTTTAGTTGCTTAGATGGTGTTGGGTGATAGGTTGGACTTAATGATCTCGAAGGTCCTTTCCAACCTGGCTAATTCTTATTCTGTATTCTATTTATAGTCCTGTATTTATTCCACTATGTACCATTGAGGTGCTCCTCAATTTTAAGGTCTGCTTTCTCTTTGAGGGAAGAGGCAGCTTGCTTAATTTTTCTTTGGTCTATTATTGATTAGTGTGTTTACAGTGTTGTGCTTTCCCTTTTAGTCTGGTGAATTACTGGAGTATTCTGAGACAACACTGACTCATGGGACT
This sequence comes from Melanerpes formicivorus, assembly GCF_026170545.1. Classification (NCBI taxonomy): domain Eukaryota; kingdom Metazoa; phylum Chordata; class Aves; order Piciformes; family Picidae; genus Melanerpes; species Melanerpes formicivorus. Next base: position 1,190,486 of record NW_027142406.1, on the reverse strand, counting down.
CTGGAGAGGGCTCCCTTATGCCAGGTGCATAATGACAAGTGAAAGCCAGTCATGCCTGTGAAATACATAAATGACTCAGCTCCCATACAGAAATATGGAAACCCTGTGCAATTCCTCCCTGGCTGGCTTTAGCAGGCATATCTTCAACATTCACAATGACTTTGATCACTTCAGGGATCTGCTGGCCAAAATATTGTGGGACAAAGCCCTAGAGGGAAGAGCAGCCCAGGACAGCTAGAAGGATCACCTTCTTCGTGCCCAGGAGCGAGGTACACCCACAAAGAGGAGAGCAGGAAAGAATGCTAGGAAAGAATGCTGGAGGTGGTGGAGGCCTCATCCCTGGAGGTTTTTAAGGCCAGGCTGGATGTGGCTCTGAGCAACCTGATCTAGTGTGAGGTGTCCAGGCCCATGGCAGGGGGGTTGGTAGTAGATGATCCTTGAGGTGCCTTCCAACCCTGACAGTTCTGTGATTCTGTGAAAGATGCTGAGGTTATACTGAAGGAGTTCTTTTTTAGGAACAAGAGAGAACATCTTTAAACCTAAGAAACTGCAGTAACAGAACAAACATAACAATAAGGAGGAAAGTGCCTATGAGCTCCACCAGTAGCTTTGATGATAGTCCATCCATCTCCTTTCCAAACCTCTACTGACAATGTACCTGAGTCAATAATCTGAGTATGTCTTCTTGCTACAACCCTTCTGCACTTTGAGTCCAACATATTTTTTATAGCTCCAAGGAGCTCTGCCACAAAGATTAGTTCCCAGCGTGGGGTACATTCAGCTTACAGTTTGCCATCACTAAATCACTAGGTACAGTGGGGAAGTGCTATAGCAGCATCCACTAAGCCTTGATGTTGTGTTTTCTGCCAGTTTTTACAGCAGAAAGCTTCCTGGAAGGAGCCAGAAGCAAGTGGACCCTGCAGCTTTGTCCTAGCTCCTGAGAAAGGAATATTCATTATAATTCTTTCCTCTTTCCAGTGTCTGCATGATCTCATTACCTCCTCACAGTCCCAGTTTATTTATGAATGGATTTTATATCACGTATGTCCACTAAGTGGGCTCCATGTTAGATGCTTGATGTTGGGACATTGCTTTTCAGCTGCAGTTGTAGGGAGTTTCCCCTCCAGCCTCGGGACATCTCATCACAGTGCTCCAGCCGGGGTTTATTGCAAAGCACAGGAGTTTTTTTCTTGTGGTGCACAAATCATTGAAGAATTACTCTGCTGGATGCAGGCCTGTGACTGGAGTGAGATGATTTACTTACAGTTCTGCATGTCATAGACTTTCTCAGTCCTGTAGGAAGTGATTCTCTGTCTGTTTTGGCAAGAGTTTGGTCTTATTTATTATTGCTTGTATGAGATGGAATGTTAAGCCAGTAGGCTTGTATTGCAGTGATGAGGAAAAACAGATCCCTGCTTTCCTGATAAACATAATTCCCAGGCTTCAGGTCACTGTCTGAGTGCTAAGATCCTCATCACCATCCAGACTGCTCACTCCACTGAGATTTTCAAAGGCTAGATCCAGCCAAAGATGTACACATCTACATCAGGGCAGATAGGCAGAGTCCAACAGGATGGCATTCAACAAGTCCAAGTGCCAGGTGCTGCACTTTGGCCACAACAACCACATGCAGAGCTACAGGCTGGGGTCAGAGTGGCTGAGAGCAGCCAAACAGAGAGGGACCTGGGGGGACTGGTTGATAGTAGGCTGAACATGACCCTGCAGTATGCCTGGGTGGCCAAGAAGGCCAATGGCATCCTGGCCTGGATCAGGAAGAGTGTGGCCAGCAGGAGCAGGGAGGTCATTGTGCTGTGGACTCAGCATTGGTTAGGCCACACCTTGAGTCCTGTGTCCAGTTCTGGGCCCCTCAATTTCAGAAGGACATTGAGACTCTTGAACATGTCCAGAGAAAGGCAAGGAGGCTGGGGAGAGGCCTTGAGCACAGCCCTGTGAGGAGAGGCTGAGGGAGCTGGGGTTGCTTAGCCTGGAGAAGAGGAGGCTCAGGGGAGACTTTCTTGCTCTCTACAAGTAGAGAGGGATTGAATGTGGCACTTGAAGCCACGGTTTAGTTAGTCATGAGGTGTTGGGTGATAGGTTGGACTTGATCTGTGAGGCCTTTTCCAACCTAGCTGATTCTATGCATAAGCCACCATACAAAACCAAAGCGATGATGTTGTTGGTTTTGTTCCTGTAACATCAAAGCAACAGAAAAGGAGTGAGGATATTATTTGTGATGCTGTGATCAATCCAAGATTCTGTTTGCTGAAGTTACTGGAATGTAATCATCCTGCACCAGGTCTCTCAACGTTTTATACATGTCCATGTTACCTTATGAGGTCAATAGGCTGAAACTTGTAAAATACTCCGTATCTTGCCCATTCTTGATACAGCAACTGAAAAAATGGAGAGAGAAAGAAAGAAACAACAAGCAAACAGCAGATTAACTTGGCACAAGTTGTCCTACTTGGGTTTAGAAACATCTTCAAAGAGTTAAAAAACATATATCACAGTATCACAGTATCACCAAGGTTGGAAGAGACCTCAAAGATCATCGAGTCCAACCTGTCACCACAGACTTCATCACCAAGTGCCACCAGGAAAAGCAATTTCTCATGCTTCAATATAAAATTCCAAGTTGTGGGTTGTGGTTTTTTTCTTCAGACAGCTATGGAATATTCCAGCCAAGCCAGCAATGCAAGGATGGTGCATGCACATCTTTCTCCACAACCAACATCTTTGCTCCTAACATCCAATCTCAATCTGCTCCTCTCTCATTTCAAACCATTGCCCCACATCCTGTCACTGCAGGCCTGTCACTGTTCAGTCTACTATCAGCCAGTACCCCTAGGTCCCTTTCTGGAGAGCAGCCAGGCAGAGAGGGACCTGGGGGTACTGGCTGATAGTAGGTCAATGGCATCCTGGCCTGCATCAAGAATAGTGTGGCCAGCAGGAGCAGGGAGGTCATTCTTGGAGTTCCCCTTCAGGTACTGGAAGGCTGCTATAATGTCTCTCTGGAGCCTTCTTTTCTGTAGGCTGAACAACCCCAGCTCCCTCAGCCTGTCCTCATAGCAGAGTTGCTCCAACCCTCTGATTATTTTCATGGCCCTCCTCTGGACTTCCTCCATCAGGTCCAGGTCCTTCCTGTGTTGAGGGCCCCAGAGCTGGGAACAGCACTGCAGGTGAGGTCTCATCAGGGCAAAGTGGCAGAATCCCCTCTCTCCATCTCCGGCCATGATGCTTTTGATGCCGCCCAGGCTGCCATTGGCCTTCTGGGCTGCAAGTGCACACTGCTGGCTCATGTCCAGCTTCTCCTCCACCAGCACCCACAAGTCCTCTTCCTCTATCACCTCCTCCCTCAGCCTGTATTGATCATGAGGGTTCTTCCAACCCAGGTCCAGGACCTTGCATTTGGTCTTGTTGGAGCTCTTGAGATTTGACAGCTACCAGTATGCCACACCGTATCATGATGGTAACAGCACAGTTAAGTATGGAGAAACTTCATGGAGTGTATCTGCAGAGATAGAGATCTTGACATATTTTGAGGGTTTCCAATCACATTTTTCAACTGTTTAAAATGCTTCTCCTCCTGCAGGTGCTATGTGAAAGAACTAAAGAAACCAGCAAGCAATGAAGAGCTGGGTCCTTCAAATATGCACCCAGTTAACTATTTTTTGTTCAGAATATGGAAATGAAAGCCATTGAAGTGCCCAGAGCTCTGCCATTGCATACTCGTTAGAGACACAGCAATGTGTCTGAGTGGCAGAGGACCAAAGGCAGCCTGGGGTGCACGAAGAAAAATGTGGCCAGCAGGTCTCTGAAAGTTCTCCTGCCCCTCTGCTCTGCCCTGCTGAGACCACACCTGGAATACTGTCCAATTTTGCATTCCCCAGTTCAGGAGAGACAGAGATCTGCGGGAGAGAGTCCAACAGAGAGGTACAGGGATGACTGGGGGCCTTGAACATCTCTGCTGCGATGAAAGACTGAGACCTGGGGCTGTTCAGTCTGGAGAGGAGAAGACTGAGATGGGACCTTATCAATATCTATGAATATCTGAGGGGTGGGTGTCAAGATGAAGGTGCCAGGCTCTTTTTGGTGGTGCTCAGTGATAGGAGAAGGAAGAATGGGTACCAGCTAGAACACAGGAGGTTCCACCACAACACAAGACACTACTTTATGGTGAGGGTAAGAGAGCACTGGAACAGGCTGCCCAGGGGGGTTATGGAGTCTCTTTCTCTGCAGACTCAAAAGCCACCTGGATGAGTTCCTGTGTGACCTGCCCTAGGTGATCCTGCCCTGGCAAAGATATTGGACTGGATGATCTCAGGAGGTTCCTTCCAGCGCCTAACATTCTGTGATTCTGTGGTTCATAGATCAGAGAGTGAAGCCTACACTGCTGAAGCACTTGGTAGTTCATCAATGAGATTCCAGGAATGTGTTGGTTTGGCTTGCAGAATGTTGCTCTTCTAGAACACAACCTTGCAAAATGCTTTGCACTTGTGGAAAAGAAAGTGATGAGACAAGGATTGCTTTTCATTGGCTTTCACAGGATTTTAAGAGGATTGCCCTGGATGCTATATTGATATATTCATATAAATACTTGTAGTTACCTATTCAAAACCATCCCTTGCCATAACTCAAGGCCTTGAGCACAAGCCCTACGAGGAGAGGCTGAGGGAGCTGGGGTTATTTAGCCTGGGGAAGAGGAGGCTCAGGGGAGACCTTCTTGTTCCCTACAACTACCTGAAGGGAGGTTGTAGCCAGGTGGGGGTTGGTCTCTTCTCCCATGCAAGCAGCACCAGAACAAGAGGACACAGTCTCAAGCTGTGCCAGGGGAGGTTTAGGCTGGAGGTGAGGAGAAAGTTCTTCCCAGAAAGAGAGATTGGCCATTGGAATGTGCTGCCCAGGGAGGTGATGGAGTCACCGTCCCTGGAGGTGCTGAAAAAGGGATTGGACGTGGCACTTGAAGCCATGGTTTAGTTGTCAGGAGGTGTTGGGTGATCTTTGAGGTCTTTTCCAACTTTATTGATTCTATGATTCTAACTCCACAGCATTACCTACAATTTTATTTATGTTCATATGCAATCATACTAATAAATCCATTCACTGAAATATATAAAAGAAGACTGTTAAAGATGTTAAATGCTAAAGCTATTCAAAAGCTGTTTTGAACCTAGCTACAGAATGGAATTTGAAGGGCAATAATTAAAGGTCTTTCTAATGCTGCAATCAGTTCAGGAACAGGTTGCTGTAGCATTACCTCAAATTATGTCCCACTGGATATTCTCATTCCTAAAGCCCTAGCACTGGAGGTCAGCTTATGGCCTGAATATTTTCCATTCATGTGCGCTGCCCACACTGAACCTCGCTCCCAACACTGCAATTTTACAAGATTAAGCTTAATCTGGAAGATGGAATGTGCTTCCTGTCACGATGTTTCATCAATTGAAAGGAATTCTAGGAGGAGATTCATCCTATAGTTTCTTGTGCTTTATCAGCCTCACTTAAAAGCAGTACTTTCTGTAAGCTTATAATAAGATGCCCCAATCTGCTTCCAATATTCCAGGCATGTTGTTGTAGCATCTGACAGCAGTGTCCTTCCCAGAGAGGTAGCAAAGCTCTCACATATTTCTCATGTCAAACATCTTGCTAGCAATGAAGCTTTACAAGTTGCCAGTGGGCTAGAGGCTTAAAGACCAAGCCAATGTTTATACTGGTGGGGAGTTATTACCAAGCTGCTGTGCAACAGCTTTCTGAAATAGACTTTTTTTTCCTTCTTTTTTTTTTTCCCCCCTCAAGCACAAATGACACCAAACCAGGGAAATTCCATTACTCCAATCAGCAGTCTTAGGAAAAGAGAACATTTCATTGACTGCAGATTTCTGATCCTCATAGGATGTGACCAAATCATTGGTGAGCTGTCTGTTTGCTCCAAGGTAATCCTGAAGAGGGTTAATAAGGATTAAACTTTTCTATTATGAACTGGAATGTAAACCTTAATTATTTGTGCTGCCTTATTGCCCAAGTACTCCAGGTGGGCTCAATTCACCTTTTTTTTTTTTTTTTGGGGGGGGGGCATTATACAACAGACACTTGAAATACAAGATACAGATAAGTTGGAATGGAATGGAATGGAATGGAATGGAATGGAATGGAATGGAATGGAATGGAATGGAATGGAATGGAATGGAATGGAATGGAATGGAATGGACCAGACCAGACCAGGTTGGAAGAGACCTTCAAGATCATTGCATCCAACCCATCAACCAATCCAACACCACCTAAACAACTAAACCATGGAACCAAGCACCCCATCAAGTCTCCTCCTGAACACCTCCAGTGATGGTGAGTCCACCACCTCCCTGGGCAGCACATTCCAATGGCCAATCACTCTCTCTGTATAAAACTTCTTCCTAACATCCAACCCAAACCTTCCCTGGCACAGCTTGAGACTGTGTCCTCTTGTTCTGGTGGTGGCTGCCTGGGAGAAGAGACCAACCCCCACCTGTCTACAACCTCCCTTCAGGGAGTTGTAGAGAGCAAGAAGGTCTCCCCTGAGCCTCCTCTTCTCCAGGCTAAGCAACCCCAGCTCCCTCAGCCTCTCCTCACAGGGCTGTGCTCCAGACCCCTCCCCAGCTTTGTTGCCCTTCTCTGGACACGCTCCAGCAAGTCAACCTCCTAGCTAAACTGAGGGGCCCAGAACTGGACACAGGACTCGAGGTGCGGCCTAACCAGTGCTTTAAAAATGACAAAATAAAGAGGGGCAGAGAAAAATACAAAATCTCCCAAATGCACCCCTCCACACCACCCCCACAACCTCCCCACCCCCCCTCTTCCTTTAAACCTGATCTGGGCTTTTCAGGAAATTAAACACTAAGACTATTAGCTTCAGATAGAAAACAGATGATGTTATGCATAGGCATGCTGCAGCAGATTCAATGGCTAGGCAGCAGAGCCATATGTGAATAATCAATACAGTATTTCTGGAAAGAAGCTTTTATGTTTTTAATACTCAACACTTCATAACCGAGCCTAATACGGAGAATGAAAAAGAAGGCAGCACAACCAGTGGGGTGAATATTTTTCCAGATATTAGTTCATTCAGATACTGTTCCCCTCTGCCCCATAGGACCCAATCTCTCCATCAATTAATGTTCACATGGGTTTCTTCTCCCAAAATTTTCCTAACCTTATCATAGAATCACAGAATCAATAAGGTTGGAAAAGACTTCAAAGAGCATCAAGTCCAACCTGTCACCCAACACCTCATGACTACTAAACTATGGCACCAAGTGCCACGTCCAATCCCCTCTTGAAAACCTTCAGGGGTGGTGACTCCACCACCTCCCTGGGCAGCACATTCCAATGGCTAACAACTCGCTCTGGGGAGAACTTTCTCCTCACCTCCAGCCTGGCACAGCTTGAGACTGTGTCCTCTTGTTCTGGTGCTGGTTGCCTAGGAGAAGAGACCAACTCACACCTGGCTACAACCTCTCTCCAGGTAGTTGAAGACAGCCCTAAGGTCTCCCCTGAGCCTTCTCTTCTCCAGGCTAAGCAACCTCAGCTCCCTCAGCCTCTCCTCACAGGGCTTGTGCTGGAGGCCTCTCCCCAGCCTCGCTGCCCTTCTCTGGACACATTCAAGCAAAACCACACAGACAAATCTAAATCAAATTAAGTCCAAGTGCCAAGTGCTGCACTTTGGCTACGGCAATCCCATGCAGAGCTATAGGCTGGGGTCGGAGTGGCTGGAGAGCTGCCAAACAGAGAGGGACCTGGGTGTGCTGATCGACAGCCACCTGAATATGAGCCAGCAGTGTGCCCAGGTGGCCAGGAGGGCCAATAGCATTCTGGCCTGCATTAGGAATAGTGTGGCCAGCAGGAGCAGGGAGGTCATAGTGCCCCTGTACTCTGCTCTGGTTAGGCCGCACCTTGAGTACTGTGTCCAGTTCTGGGCTCCTCAGTTTAAGAAGGACATTGAAACACTTGAGTGTGTCCAGAGAAGGGCAACAAGGCTGGGGAGAGGCCTTGAGCACAGCCCTGTGAGGAGAGGCTGAGGGAGCTGGGATTGTTTAGCCTGGAGAAGAGGAGGCTCAGGGGTGACCTCATTGCCCTCTACAACTACCTGAAAGGTGGTTGTAGCCAGGAGGGGGTTGGCCTCTTCTCCCAGGCAACCAGCACCAGAACAAGGGGACACAGTCTCAAGCTGCGCCAGGGGAGGTTCAGACTCGAGGTGAGGAGGAAGTTCTTCACCGAGCGAGTCATTCGGCATTGGAACCGGTTGCCCAGGGAGGTGGTTGAGTCATCGACCCTGGAGGCGTTCAAGGGGAGATTGGACGTGGCACTTGGTGCCATGGTCTAGTCATGGGGTCTGTGTTGATAGGTTGGACTCGATGATCCTCGAGGTCCTTTCCAACCTAAGTGATACTGTGATACTGTGATACTGTGAAATTGACTGAAATACTTCACAAGAGGACATTGTTTAAAATCTTGTGGGGAAAATAAAGTACATATTCAGAAATAAAAGAAAATAAGTAGTACAAAAATGGATGTATTTGTAAAAAAAAAGGCAAACAACATTTACTTCATAGAATATTACATCTAATACGAAACTGATTTTGTAATGTATTTTACCTGTCTTTCATTCATGTCATCATTTTTGCCTTCATATTCGCCCTGGAGAGAGAAAGTGGTTTAATAACTGATGTAAAAACAGATAGAATTCAATAGAAGTTTGCTCAGCTGTTCCTACATCCCTGATTTTACTTTTGGGTCACAACCTGAAAGATGTTTATGAAAGTTTTCACATTAGAGGCACACACTTAGAATGTATTTTCATATTTCAGATGGACAGGGCTGATTCTGCCATAGTACTCTGCCCTGGTGTGACCTCACCTGAAGTCCTGCAACCATCTCTGGAGGAAGGACACAGACCTGATGGAGCAGGGCCAGAGGAGGACCACAAAGATGATCAAGGGACTGGAGCGCCTCTGCTATGAGGACAGGCTGAGGGAGATGGGGTTGTTCAACCTGGAGAGGAGAAGGCTCCAGGGGGACCTAATAGCAGCCTTCCAGTACCCAAAGGGGGCTACAAGAAGGCTGCAGAAGGACTGTTTGCAAAGGCCAGCAGTGACTGGATGAGGGGTAGTGGCTTCAAACTAGAGTAGAGGAGATATAGATTGGATGTTAGGAACAAGTTCTTTAGCATGAGGTTGGTGGAACTCTAGCAGAGGTTGCCCAGGGAGGTAGTTGAGACGCCATCCTCAGAGATATTGAAAGTCAAGCTTGGAAGGGCTTGGGGAACCTGCTCTAATGGAGGCTGTCCCTGCTTACTGCAGGGGGCTTGGACTGAATGGCCTTTGGAGGTTCCTTCCAACCCAAACCACTCCAAGATTTTATGAATCATTTTCACCAGCTATAGCCATTGATATCTGTGCACTACTGAGTGCTACCATCAGGGATTTTGAGCATTATATAGAATAGAGTAGAGTAGAGTGGAATGGAATGGAATGGAATGGAATGGAATGGCATATACTTACATCATGGAGTGGATATGCTGCATCATAAATGTTGTTTGCTATTAATGTGCCAATACCTAAAGGAGGGAAACAAAATGAAATAAAATTGGTCAACAGCGAGGCACAGTCCAGCATAAAATAATAATTACAGAACTCACTTCATGGCTGCACAAAGGAGACTGAGCTGTTCTACTAAAAATACTCAAAATCATGTCAAGATGAGCATGCACCAAGCTAGAAGTACAAGGCTATGGGAAACATGTTGTCATAGAAAGTCTTGTTTCCATGGAGGGCTTTTTCTTGAGTGAACTAGTATGGTACAAAGGCTGTTTTGAGCACTTTCTCATCCTGCCAGCAACGAGGCATGTGACTGGAAAGCATCTGGCAAGTCTTTCCTGAAGCCTGATAGTGACTGGAACCATGGTTCTCCACTGGCACCACCCAAACAAAAAAGACAACCAAAACCATTTCACAGAGGTTTATGATTGAAGAAACTCTTATTCCTTGTTGACTAATATTAGACCACACCAGGTTGAGTTGCTCAAATGTGTCCAGAGAAGGGCAACTTGGTGAGGGGTCTGGAGCACAACCCTATGAGGAGAGGCTGAGGGAGCTGGGGTGGCTTAGCCTGGAGAAGAGGAGGCTCAGGACAGACCTTCTTGCTCTCTACAACTACCTGAAGGGAGGCTGTAGCCAGGTGCGGGTTGGTCTCTTCTCCCAGGCAAGCAGCACCAGAACAAGAGGACACAATCTCAAGCTGTGCCAGGGGAGGTTTAGGCTGGAGGTGAGGAGAAAGTTCTTCATAGAAAGAGAGATTGGCCACTGGAATGTGCTGCCCAGGGAGGTGGTGGAGTCACCATCACTGGAGGTGTTTAAGAAGAGCCTGGATGAGGCACTTAGTGCCATGGTCTAGTTGATTAGATAGGATTGGGTGATCAGTTGGACTTGGTGATCTTGGCATCCTGGCTTGGATTAGAAGCACTGTGGCCAGCAGTGACAGGGAGGTGATCATGCTGTGTGCATTTCTGGGCCCCTCACCCCAGGAGGGACATTGAGGTGCTGGAGCATATCCAGAGAAGGGCAACAAGGCTGGAGAAGGGCCTGAAGCACATGGCCTGTGAGAAGGAGCTCAGGGAGCTGGGGGCATTCAGTCTGGAGGAGGCTGAAGGGAGACCTCATTGCTATTTACAACTACCTGAAGGGAGGTTGCATTGAGGAGGGGGCAGCCTCTTCTCCTTGGTGGCAAGCAACAGGAGCAGAGAAAGTGGTTTCAAGCTGCACCAAGGGAGGTTCAGGCTGGAAATTAGGAAATATTTCTTCTCAAACATTGGAATGGTCTGCTTAGGGCAGCAGTGGATTCAACATCCTGGGGCGTTAAAGTGTTTTGTTGACGTGGTGCTTAGGGACAGGGTTTAGTGTTGACCCTTCAGTGCTGAGTCAAAGGCTGGACTGGGTGATCTTGGAAGTCTCTTCCAACCAGATATGTTCTTTGATTCAGTCATTCTGTGAAACTATGGACCAGAAAGTCTGGTTTTGTTAAAATGTCTCAGCATAGTTCTGTGTTCTGCTAGAAAAAAAGGGAAAGATTGCTTTCAAATCAACTTATCAATATTTTCCTGCTTCTTACCCATGCTGCTTCTGGCCTTTGTAGATGTGCGCTTCAAGATTTCACGTACCTGTGGGAAAGAACAGTGGTTAAACAGACAGAATGGCTTGTCACAGGATCACAGGGTTGTAGGGGTTGGAAGGGACCTCTGGAGATCTTCCAGTCCAACCACCCCTGCCAGAGCAGGACCATAGAATCTAGCATAGGTAGCGCAGGAGTGCATCCAGATGGGGCTTGAAAGTCTCCACAGAAGGAGACTTCACAACCTCTCTGGGCAGCCTGTTCCAGGGCTCTGTCACCCTCCCAGTGAAGTTCTTCCTCATCTTGAGGTGGAAACTCCTATGCTATAGAATGGAATGGAATGGAATGGAATGGAATGGAATGGAATGGAATGGAATAGAATAGAATAGAATAGAATAGAATAGACCAGACCAGGTTGGAAGAGACCTTTGAGATCATCGCATCCAACATATTATCCAACCCACCTAATCAACTAACCCATGGCACCAAGCACCCCATTCAGTCTCCTCCTAAACACCTCCAGTGATGGTGCCTCCACCTCCCTGGGCAGCACATTCCAATGGCCAATCATTCTCTCTGTGTAGAATTTCTTCCTAACATCCAGCCTAAGCATCTCCTGGCGCAGCTTGAGACTGTGTCCTCTTGTTCTGGTGCTGGCTGCCTGGGAGAAGAGACCAACCTCCACCTGGCTACAACCTCCCTTCAGGGAGTTGTAGAGAGCAAGAAGGTGTCCCCTGAACCTCCTCTTCTCCAGGCTAAGCAACCCCAGCTCCCTCAGCCTCTCCTCACAGGGCTGTGCTCCAGACCCCTCCCCAGCTTTGTTGCCCTTCTCTGGACACTTTCCAGCAACTCAACATCTTTCATAAACTGAGGGGCCCAGAACTGGACACAGGACTCAAGGTGTGGCCTAACCAGTGCTGAGTCCAGGGGCAGAATGACCTCCCTGCTCCTGCTGGCCATACTGTTCCTGATCCAGGCCAGGATGCCATTGGCCTTCTTGGCCACCTGGGCACACTGCTGACTCATGTTCAGCCTACCATCGATCTATTGCCCCTTGCCCTACCCCAGGGTGCAGGTGAGCAGAGGCTGTCCCTTCCTTCCTGACCCCCAGCCCTCGGATATTTACAGACGTTTATGAGGGCTGGGTGTCAAGAGGAGGGAATGCTTTCAGCAGTGTTTTCATCATGGGGCTAGCAGTAAGATCAAAACTTTCAAACTTCTGCAGAGCTCATTTGCACACACAGATGTGTCACTCACCTATGCATTCATGGCTGGAGGCCGCTATCTAACACTTAACAACACTGTGGTAAGTCTTACTAGCGGCTTACCTGTCCTAAGGTTTGTAGGCTAAGTCCTTCTGAGTCACATATATGAAATGTAAGGACTACAGGCAGGATGTCAATTTTACACTAAGGAAAATCACCTCCAAATCTGCCTTTGTAAAAAAACCCCAAGCCAAACCAAACAAACCCACCAAACAAAAACAACACCCCCCCAAAACAAAAAAAAGATCCAAAAGGAACTTTTAGCTTTCATATTTGGAAATACAAGATCAAGATGCACAGAAAGTGATCTGTGAGGATGCTTCCTCTGTGAAACCCAGATGTGTTTGAACATAGGGAGGAGCTGGCATTGCATATGTAAAATAAAACCTGGCCTTGCCAGCCTGCTGGAGGGCTGGCAGGTTCCGAGGAACATGTGCAAGGAACAGTGTGGCCAGGTAGCCAAGAAGGCCAAGGGCATCCTGGCCATTACCAAACCCAGTGGGTCCAGCAGGAGTAGGGCAGTGATGGTGCCTCTTTACTTCAACCTGGAGTGGCCACAGCTTGAGTGTTGGGTTCAGTTCTGGTGCCAGAGGACAGGAAAGGCATGGAAGGGCTAGAGGGTGTCCAGAGAAGTGCAACGAGTCTGGGAAGGGGTTTGGAGGGAGTCATCTGAGGAGAGGCTGAGGAAGCTGGGATTGTTCAGTCTGGAGAAGAGGAGGCTGAGGAGAGATCTTATTGCTCTCTGCAGCTACCTGAAAGGAGGCTAGAGTGAGGCAGGTGTTGGTCTCCTCTTCAGGTGATAGAAGGAGAGGAAATGGGTTTGAGTTGTGCCAGGGAGGTTTAGATTGGACATGAGGAAAAACTTATTTCCTGAGAGAGTGGTGAGGGCTTGGAACAGTTTGCCCAGAGAGGTGGTGGAGTCACCATCCCTGGAAGTGATGCAGAACCTGTAAATGTTCTTGTAAATGTTCAATGGCCTTAAAGGTCTTTTCCAACCTTAATGATTCTGTGTTTCTGCAAATAAGATCTAGTTAAAGACTAGGAAGCAAGGCTTAATAACAGGTTTGAATAGCTGAGAGGAATCAGTGGCAATATTTCCCTGAGTAGCACCTCCTACTCCTGGGCAGCTCCAGTGATGGTGCTTCTTTCATGCTTCACATTTTGCAGGAACAGAGACGTGCCTGAACTGATGCAATTAGCAAAGGAACCAGCAGCACTCATCGTCAAATGCCCTTCAGCACAAGAGGTCAATGAGAATGTAAACTTTGCTTCACTTACTATTCGGCTGCGGGTAGCGCTGTCAAAAAAGGTGTCCTTGTCTTTAATGTTATACCTGAAACAGTGAGAAGAAACAAAGAAATTAAAGACCCCCACAAAAAGCAGCTGTCTGGTAGCAATAAGATAGCAGGGAAAGTCATTGTGCCCCTGGACTCAGCACTGGTTAGGCCACACCTCATGTCCTGTGTCCAGTTCTGGGCTCCTCAGCTTAAGAAGGACATTGAGACTCTTGAACATGTCCAGAGAAGGGCAACAAAGCTGGGGAGAGGTCTGGAGCACAGCCCTGTGAGAAGAGACTGAGGGAGCTGGGGTTGCTTAGCCTGGAGAAGAGGAGGCTCAGGGGAGACCTTCTTGCTCTCTAAAACTACCTGAAGGGAGGTTGTAGCCAGGTGGGGGTTGGTCTCTTCTCCTAGGCACCCAGCAGCAGAACAAGAGGACACAGTCTCAAGCTGCACCAGGGAAGGTTTAGGCTGTAGGTAAGGAGAAAGTTCTTCACAGAAAGAGAGATTGGCCATTAGAATGTGCTGCCCAGGGAGGTGCCCAGGAATGTGCCGTCCCTGGAGGTGTTCAAGAGGGGATTGGATGTGGCATGTGGAGCCATGGTTTAGTAGTCATGAGGTGTTGGTGATAGGTTGGACTTGATGATCTCTGAGGTCTTTTTTAATTTTATTGATTCTATGATTCTATGATCATAAAACATTCTGATTTAAAATTCACTTGGAAACCACAGCAAGTAAGAAAAAGCTGGATGTTTTAAGGCAATATGAATGAAAAAGTACAGCCATGTACATGAGGATAGTGGAACACTGGAACAAGTTGCCCAGGGAGGTGGTTGGGGATTTATCCCCAGAGATATTCAAGGTGAGGTTCAACAGGGCTCTGGGCAGCCTGATCTAGTTGAGGATGTCCCTGTTGACTGCAGAGGGGGTTGGACTGGATGATCATAGAATCATAGAATTGTCAGGGTTGGAAGGGACCACAAGGATCATCTAGTTCCAACCCCCCTGCCATGGGCAGGGACACCCCACACTAGGTCAGGCTGGCCAGAGCCTCATCCAGCCTGGGCTTAAACACCTCCAGGGACAGGGCCCCAACCACCTCCCTGGACAACTCATTCCAGGGCTTCACCAGTCCCATGGTGAAGAACTTCCTCCTCACACCCAGCCTGAATCTCCCCACCTCCAGCTTCATTCCATTCCCCCTAGTCCTATCACTCCCTGAGATCCTGAGCAGTCCCTCCCCAGCCTTCTTGGAGCCCCCTTCAGATACTGGAAGGCCACAAGAAGGTCACCTGGGAGCCTTCTCTTCTCCAGACTCAACAGCCCCAACTCCTTCAGTCTGTCCTCACAGGAGAGGTGCTCCAGCCCTCAGCTCATCCTCCTGGCCCTTCTCTGGACACCTTCCAGCACCTCCACATCCCTCTTGGAATAGGGGCTCCAGAACTGGAGGCAGTACTCCAGGTGGGGTCTCAGCAGAGCTGAGCAGAGGGGGAGGATCACCTCCCTTGCCCTGCTGGCCACACTTCTCCTGCTGCAGCCCAGGGTCTGATTGGCTTTGTGGGCTGCAAGTGCACACTGAGAGCTCCTGTTGAGCTTCTCCTCCCCCAGCACCCCCAAGTCTCTCTCCTCAGGGCTGCTTTCCAGCCAGTCACAGCTCAGCCTGGATTTATCTATTTCTGAATTTTGATTGAAATAATGCAGAGATAAAACCAAAAGGCAAGTTGTAGCTTATTTGATTGCTCATCACAATGTAAAGTACTCACAAATAGATTTTCTCTCTGGAAAATGGGTAAGACAAGGTTTTCATGTTGGTGTTTTCTTGTCGTGGCACCTGGGGTTGCAGAGGCTCAGTCAGCTTGCACCATATTTCATTTAACTTTTTGAGTATTCCTCCTTCTTCTGTGATTTCATACATCTGAGTAAATAAAAAAGTTGTACATTAGCATGGCACTTCCAAAAATCCACTTTGGTTGGTTTGTTTGCTTTTTTTAAGGCTAGAATTTGCCAAACCTATGTTTAAACCTTGAAGGGGAAAACTCCCTTGAGGGAAGAAAGAGGGAGAAGTATGCAAGCATCAAAGGAACAAAGCTAGGAAGGGATGCAAGAGAGGAGATGAGTACAGAATCACAGAATCACGGAATCACAGAATCACAGAATCATAGAATCATAGAATCATAGAATCACAGAACAGTCTGGTTTGGAAGGGACCTCCTATAGTCCAACCCCCTCTGCAGTCAGCAGGGGTATCCTCAACTAGATCAGGCTGCCCAGAGCCCTGTTGAGCCCCACCTTGACTATTTCCAGGGATGGGGCCCCAACCACCTCCTTGGGCAACCTGTTCCAGTGTTCCACCAGCCTCATAGTAAAGAACCTATTCCTAATATCCAACCTAAATCTGCTCTTCTCTAGTTTGAAGCCCTTGCCCCTCATCCTGTCACTGCAGACCTTTGGAAACAGTCTCTCTCCTACCTTCTTGTAGCCCCCTTCAGGTACTAGAAGGCTGCTGTTAGGTCTTCCCAGAGCTTCCTCTTCTCCAGGCTGAACACCCCCAGCTCCCTCAGCCTTTCCCCTTAGCAGAGGTGCTCCAACCCCCTGATCATTCGCGTGGCCCTCCTTTGGACCCATTCCGTCAGGTCCATGTCCTTCCTGTATTGAAGCCTCCAGAACTGGACACTGATTTGGAAATAACTCCTTGGTTTTCTCTACATTTAGCCAACATTCTGATCCCTCTTCCTTCAGTCAGGCAGCTAGCTGAGAGGACATGGGAGGTGCTTACCTTTTTAGTGGGCATTTTGATTCTAAGGAGTTCAGCTTCTCGACTGAGTACTTGCCAAGGTGCATGTATCCGGACAAAACTCAGTCCTTGGCTCTTGTTCTGAAACACAAAATAGTGAAAACAATGTAACATAGAATAGATGAATAGAATAGAAGAATAGAATAGAATAGAATAGAATAGAATAGAATAGAATAGAATAGAATAGAATAGAATAGAATAGAATAGAACAATTAACCAGGTTGGAAAAGATCTCAGAGATCATCAAGTCCAACCTATCACCCAACATCATCTAATCAACTAAACCATGGCACTAAGTACTTCATCCAGTCTCTTGTCACACACTTCCAGTGATGGTGGCTCCACCACCTCCTTGAGCAGCACATTCCAATGGCCAATCTCTCTTTCTGGGAAGAATTTCTTCCTAACATCCAGCCTAAACCTCCCCTGGCACAGCTTGAGACTGTGTCCTCTTGTTCTGCTGCTGGGTGCCTAGGAGAAGAGACCAACCCCCACCTGGCTACAACCTCCCTTCAGGTAGTTGTAGAATAGCAAGAAGGTCTCCCCTGAGCCTCCTCTTCTCCAGGCTAAGCAACCCCAGCTCCCTCAGCCTCTCCTCACAGGGCTGTGCTCCAAACCCCTCCCCAGCTTTGTTGCCCTTCTCTGGACACCTTCCAGCAACTCAACATCTTTCCTAAGCTGAGGGGCCCAGAACTGGACACAGGATTCACGGTGTGAATTCTTTCTGTCTGATCATTTGTATTAAATACACCCATCCCTAATCAAGTCCTTTTCCACTCACAGCTTATGTCCCACAGGACTTTCTTCTCGGCCCTGCATTGTTCTATGTCTGTATCCTTGTGCTCCCTGGTTACATTACTCAAGTGACTGAGTATTGCTGTGTAGATGACAAACAGATCTGCTTCTCTCATGATCCTTCTCTCTTCCAATCTATACTTCCCAATACATTTCAGGAGTGGCAGGTCTTCTATCATTTGGGCCTGAATTGTCCAAGACACATTTATATCCTGGCTTCTTTTCCACTTTGTAAAGTTGAATTTGGGCTTCCCATTTGGGTAGGAAAACTCAGCACACAGTCAGGTGGAATAAAATCCGGAAGGTCTGGTTTGCTTTTCAATCAGCACATGAAGAAAGAAATATATCAAACATTTCTTTCAGTCTGTCATGTAGTATAAAGCAGGACTTCAACAATAGCCTATGTTGTATTGTTTTCCTTTCCCCCCCTGTCTTATAGTGGAAATATATAACGTGGGTAAAATTCAGGCATCTGCAAGGAGACTTTTTTCTATCTTTCATGCCTTAACACTGAAATACATCAGCACCTGATCAGCTGCAATCTAAGATATACTGCAAACATCATCATGGAGCAGGTCCAGAGGAGGGCAATGAAAAAAATCAGAGGGTTGTCTCTGCTATGAGAACAGGCTGAGGGAGCTGGGAGAGCACCCAGGGAGACCTAATAGCAGCCTTCCAGTACCTGAAGAGGGCTACAAGAAGGATGGAGAAAGACTGTTTACAAAGACCTGCAGTGCCAGGATGAAGGGCAATGGAGACTTTATTGTTCTCTACAACTACCTGAAGGGAGGTTGTAGACAGGTTGGGGCTGGTCTTTTCTCCCAGGCAACCAGCACCAGAACATGAGGACACAGTCTCAAGCTGTGCCAGGGGAAGTTTAGGCTGGAGGTTAGAAAGGAATTCTTCATAGAGAGAGAGAAATTGGCCATTGGAATGTGCTGCCCAGGGAGGTGGTGGAGTCACCATCACTGGAGGTGTTTAGGAGGAGACTGGATGGGGTGCTTGGTGCCATGGTTTAGTTGATTAGGTGATGTTGGATGATAGGTTGGACACAATGATCTTGAAGGTCTCTTCCAACCTGGTCTATCCTATCCTATCCTATCCTATCCTATCCTATCCTATCCTATCCTATCCTATCCTATCCTACCCTATCCTATTCTATTCTATCTTTGGAGGTCCCTTCCAAACCAGACCATTCTATGATTCCATGACTCAGCTCCCACAGCCTCTCCTCACAGGGCTTGTGCACCAAACCCCTCCCCAGCTTTGTTGCCCTTCTCTGGACAAGTTCCTGCCATCCAATCTGAATCTATACATTTCTAGTTTTGTGCCAGTCCCCCTAGTCCTATCACTCCCTGACACCCTCCCCAGCTTTCTTGTAGCCCCCTTCAGATACTGGAAGGCCACAATAAGATCTCCTCAGAGCCTTCTCTTCTCCCAGCTGAACAACCCCAGATCGCTCAGCCTGTCCTCACAGGAGAGGTGCTCCAGCCCTCTGATCATCCTTGTGGCCTTTCTCTGGACACCTTCCAGCAAATCCATATCCTTCTTCTAATATGAATATACTTATTCCTGTTTCCACTTGGAAGAGCACTTAGGTTGTACTAAGGGAATGACTGCCTTGCTTATTTCTCCCACCCTCCCATCTGATTTCAGGTGTTCAGGCAGCAGGAAGATGTTCACTGCCTCCCCAGCTGGATTTGGCTTTGGATCCAGCTTTGCTATATAGTTCCTTGGCTACACTTACTATTGTGATTTTAATTGCACTGGAGTGCTCTGTGATTATAAGCTGATTACTTTCTTTGCTAATTACCACTGACAGATACAAGTGGAGGCGTACATTTTAGAGCTACCTCTTAGTCCTTTGTGCTGCTTAAAATTCTACAACACTACACAAAACTGGTTTTACATTACAATTACATTTACATCCCTCATCAAATAATGGGGATGGAGAATTAGTGACAAGAAGCCCAACACATCACTACAGAGTAGCTACATTGATATCAGGAGGGCTGCCAATAACTAGATTATGAACTACATCCACTTTTTAATACTAAGATGAGCTGTCTTTAATAACATAATCCAGAAGATCTCATGATATGTGGGGTTTGTCCTGCCAGGAAGCAAGCCTAATAATGCTAGCAGAGCATTATGAAGACCTGGAAATTAACAGCAACTTACAGCTGGATATTGGAAGATTTTTGAAAGCATCTTTCATGCTGACTTCTCTGTGAAGAGACTTCCCAGTTGGTAGCCATATGTGACACAATGCCCCTAAATCAACACATTCTTTCCAGAAGAGTCACTTGCCAACCGTGGCTCACAGGTGAAAAACACACTGGGATCCCTCGTGGTGCAAGCTATGACCTACGTGGTTACCATGGTGCCTTCAGATGCCTCCTGCAACAGATTAGCTGAAAAGTAGGCAGTGCACTAATGAGCAAACTTTGGTGCCTAGCTGCAGCTGAGCTTTGCTAGCTTTTGGTGAGCAGCTGCCTAAAGACTGAGTTCATAGAGTCATAGAATTGTTAAGGTTGGAAGGGACCTCAAGGATCAGCCAGTTCAAACCCTCTGCCATGGGCAGGGACACCCCACACTAGATCAGATTGCTCACAGCCCCATCCAGCCTGGCCTTAAAAACCTCCAGGGATGAGGCTTCCACCACCTCCCTGGGCAACCTGTGCCAGTCTCTCACCACCCTCATGGGGAAGAACTTCTTCCTAACATCCAAGCTGAATCTACCCATTTCTAGTTTTGTTCCATTCCCCCCAGTCCTGTCACTCCCTGACACCCTAAAAAGTCCCTCCCCAGCTTTCTTGTAGCCCCCTTCAGATACTGGATGGCCACAAGAAGGTCTCCTGGGAGCCTTCTCTTCTGCAGACTGAACAGCCCCAACTCCCTCAGTCTGTCCTCATAGGAGAGGTGCTCCAGCCCCCTGATCATCTTTGTTACTTTAAAACAGGAGGGAATAGGGGAGAGGAAAAAAAAAAAACAACTGCACAGGAGTCTTTGAGCAATAAGAAGTCATGAAGTATGAAGTCCTTGTGTATGTAGCAGTCCCCAGATTTTCTTAGAGGAGCAGACATTATGGCATCACATAGGCTTGTGACTGATTGATGAGCAGAAGGAAAGGAAGGACTGACTTCATGGAGACAAAAGGGAGGAACACAGCCATACTGAGGAATGGCAGGATTGCTGCTGCACTCTCTTCAGTACACTCAGTGTTGGCACCGAGCTATAGAAAGCAAAGGGCACCTCTCTTTTTTCAGGACAATGCTTCTAAGTGGTATCTCTGTGTCCCCTCTGGAAAGGTGGCTCTTTCCAAAGGCAGGAAAGAATAGGAAGGAACATCACTCTGCTTACCTGATCTGGTTGAGGATGCCCCTGTTGACTGCACAGGGAGAATAGAATAGAATAGAATAGAATAGAATAGAATAGAATAGAATAGAATAGAATAGAATAGAATAGAATAGAATAGAATAGAATAGAATAGAATAGACCAGGTTGGAAGAAACCTTTGAGATCATCAAGTCCCACCTATCATCCAACACTATCTAAGCAACTAAACCATGGCGCCAAGTGCCCCATCCAGTCTCTTCCTAAACTATATGGCCTTCAGAGGACCATTCCAAGCCAGAGCATTCCATGATTCTATGATTTCCCACACACACACTAATTGCCAGTAGCTCAATCTCTCTCAAATGCATTTTGTTCATCTGTTCTACCACCATATGGAATCACAAGGTCAGGTACTTAATCCCACTTGAAGAATTCCCATAAAGTATAATATATAGCTCTTAATTCTTTTAGTGAATTCAATAATGCTCTGAAATGATTACAGGAATCCAGGTATTGAAGGAAGTAAAAAAACAGTAGTGAATTCATTAATTAATTCTTGGATGATAGAGCTGAAGTATGGAGCTAAGGAAAGCATGGCCACTAGATGGAGAGAGGGAATTCTGCCACTTTACTCTGCTCTGGTGAGACCTTGCCTTCAGTGCTGTGTCTAGCTCTGGAGCCCTCAGCACAGAAAGGATGTGGACCTGAGGGAGAAGGTCCAGAGGAGGGCCATGGAAATGATCAGGGGGTTGGAGCAGCTCTGCTGTGAGGCCAGGCTGAGGGTGCTGGGGTTGTTCAGCCTGGAGAAGAGAAGGCTCCAGGCAGACCTAAGAGCAGCCTTTTTCTTTTTATCTTTATTTAAAAGACCCTTCCACTATTCATCCTTAATAGCTTGACTATGAATCCAGCTGTGATTCCAAAATGACTCCCTTTCATGTACAATGTAACATATTAAAATGTACACACCATAAAATGCCTAATGCATCTGGAAGGGAACAATTCCTTCCCTGTAGTGGCTCTCTTCCTGGAAAAAGAGGGTTATCTGTCTAGTTATAATGTCCTGAGCAAGAGATCTTTCAATTGAAATTTGGACAGAATGACTCACATAGCCATTAGAGCCACCAGTAAAACAGAGAGACCTTAAGAGTCCAAACCATATGAAAAGAATCCCACAAGCCTGAGTCATTATTTATGTTACCTTTTCCTGGAAATGCTAAAAGATAGCAGATTCCACCTCCTCACTCCACACATACACAGGCAGTTGTGGTTTTCCCATAAGCCATTCCTATCCTTCAAAGACCAGTTTCCATAGTCAGATAACCCCCAGGCTTTTCTCTGCTGGAATCTATTCAGTTCCCTAATCTGGAGGCTGTGCAGCCAGTCAGTGAGACTGGGACAGACTGAGAGCTGGGCAGAACGGAACCTAATGAGGTTCAACAAGGATAAGCGCAGGGTCCTGCATCTGGGAAGGAAGAATAAACTGTACCAGTACAGCTTAGGACGTGATCTGCTGGGGAGCAGCCCTGTGGAGAGGGACCTGGGAGTCCTGGTGGGCACCAAGTTCACCATGGGTCAGCAATGTGCCCTGGTGGCCAAGATGGCCAATGGGATCCTGGGGTGTATTAAGAAGAGTGTGTCCAGCAGATCCAGGAGGTTCTCCTCCCCCTCTACTCTGCCCTGGTGAGACCACACCTGGAATATTGCATCCAGTTCTGAGCTCCCCAGTTCTAGAGGGACAGGGATCTACTTGGGTGAGTCCAACAGAGGGCAGTGAGGATGATGAAGGGACTGCAGCACTGCCTGATGAGGAGAGGCTGAGAGACCTGGGGCTGTTTGTTCTGGAGAGGAGAAGACTGAGAGGGGATCTAATAAATGATAAAAATCTGAGGGCTGGGTGTCAGGAAAGAAGGGAATTTTCACTTGGACACCACAGGCATTCTAGCCAGCCACATGCCATCATGGATCCTTCTTTTAATATTTATTGAACCACATCTACATCCACATTTGGGGCTCCTCCAAAACCCTCTCTGCTCTGCCCTGGTGAGGCTGTATCTGGAACAAGCAGCAATGGGTGGAAGATGGAGAGGAGGTGTCACAGGAACAGAAGGAAAACCTTTTTCACTCTGAGGGAACAGGCTGCCCAGAAAGGTTGTGGAGTCTCCTTCTCTGGAGACATTCCAAAGCCACCTGGTTTTGTTCCTGCGTGACCTGCTCTGGCAGTGAGGTTTGGACTGGATGGTCTTTTGAGGTCCCTTCCAACCCCTACCATTCTGTGATTCTGTGAAAACAGAGACATATTTTCCCTTCAATAGTTAATCAACTTGCCAGCATTTTCATCACGCTCCCTTGCCTTGCCTTCACTCTTCAACTTGAATTTTAGAAGAGCTGTGTATTATATTTCACCCCCACAGAAGCGAAACAGAGGAACAGAGCAGGTTTTAGCTAATTAGTGCTTCTGTAACCAGAGTTGGTGAAAAATAACCATCAAATATTCATAGAATTGGTACACTCACAGGTCCCCAAAGAAGCAGTGCCTTGTTCTGCTGAGTGCTGGACTAAGACAGAGCAAAATACAAAGTCCAAACACCTAGAGGATGTAAGACCTCAGTCTGCTTCCTATACTACATTCGTCTGCATGCATTTTGGATTTGGGAGGTGTTCATTAACAGGAAAAAAATGTCTTAAGCTCCTAATAAGTTTTCCTATCCTTTTAAAATTGATATTAGCCACTATTACCACTGTAGCCACTAGAACACATCCAAGAGCCAGGTTCTACACATTGGCCACAACAACCCCATGCAGTGCTATAGGCTGGGGTCAGAGTGGCTGAAGAGCAGCCAGGCAGAGAGGGACCTGGGGGTACTGATTGATAGTAGGCTGAACATGAGCCTGCAGTGTGCCCAGGTGGCAAGAAGGCCAATGGCATCCTGGCCTGGATCAGGTACAGTGTGGTCAGCAGGAGCAGGGAGGTCATTGTGCCCCTGTATACTGCACTGGTTAGGCCACACCTAAATCATGGGCTCCTCAGTATAGGAAAGATGTTGAGATGCTGGAAGGTGTCCAGAGAAGGGCAACAAAGCTGGGGAGGGGTCTGGAGCACAGCCCTGTGAGGAGAGGCTGAGGGAGCTGGGGTTGCTTAGCCTGGAGAAGAGGAGGCTCAGGGGAGACCTTCTTGCTGTCTACAGCTCCCTGAAGGGAGGTTGTAGCCAGGTGGGGGTTGGTCTCTTCTCCCAGGAAGCCAGCACCAGAACAAGAGGACACAGTCTTAAGCTGTGCCAGGGGAGGTTTAGGCTCGAGGTTAGGAAGAAATTCTTCACAGAAAGAGTAATTTGCCATTGGAATATGCTGCCCAGGGAGGTGGTGGAGTCACCATCACTGGATGTGTTTAAGAAGAGACTGGATGAGGCACTTGGTGCTGTGGTTCAGTTGATGAGATGGTGTTGGGTGATAGGTTGGACTCAATGATCTCGAAGGTATTTTCCAACCTGGTTAATTCTATTCTATTCTATTCTATTCTATTCTATTCTATTCTATTCTATTCTATTCTATTCTATTCTACCCTATCCTATCCTACCCTATCCTATCCTATCCTATGCTATCCTATCCTATCCTATCCTATTGTATTCTATTCACAGTGTTGTTATTCACAGTACTGCACAAGCTGGGACACAGAGGAGCTTCAGGTCTTCCTTGCCTTGAAGTGTAATGCAGACAACCTCAAAAGTGAATAAAGCATCCTTAAAACTCTGCCAGCTCTCCAGTTCAAGTTAGATGGGCTTCCTGAAGGATAATTTCCATTTAGTTTTAAATTTGTCATCATCTTTCTCTTAAGAGATAGTTTCATCTCCTAAACACTGCTTAGCAAAGTCCATTTCATTTCCAATGTGCTCAGAAATGATCCTTCCCTGTCAGAATGCCAAGGTGCATCTCCAGTGTCTTCTTATTCTATTACTATTATGCTTTGACATACAAAACATAAATTGAATACAGCACATGCTGAAATTGCAGACATTAAAGCAGCAGCAGAACTCAGATTTAAGTGAACTACTGGTGCCTCACACCAGGTGAAACAACAGGAGCAAAGAAACAGAAATCAACCCCGAGAACTGCCTGCAGTGCCCATGCTGTTTATTGTCTTTCCTGAGAATCCAGGTGGAATATTGATGGTTGGACTTGATGACCCTAGTGATCTTTTCCAACCTTAATGATTTTGTCATAGCTGAGAGTACTCCCGAGGTGGCCCTGTCTCATGAAATTCTTTGTGCATCTGACACCCTCTTCCTTTCCATGGCTCCTGCTTCCAGTAAAAGCTGATGCTGTTTCAGGAAAGAGGTTGTGTTCAGGACACTCTGTTGCTCTTAAATGAGTATTTTTTTTCAAATCTCAGTATCACAGAATGTTAGGGGTTGGAAAAGACCCCAAAAGACCATCCAGTTCAACCTGCCCAGCCAAAGCGGGATCACACGGGAATGAATCCATGTGGGTTTTGAATGCCTCAAGAAGGAGAGTCCACAGCCTCTCTGGGCAGCCTGCTCCAGGACTCTGGCACCCTCACAGGGAAAAAGTTTTCCCTTCAGTTCCCATGGCACTTCCTCTGCCCCAGCTTGCACCCAGTGCCCCTTGTCCTGTCACTGGGCATCACTGAGCAGAGCCTGGCTCCATCCTCCTGACACTGCCCTGCACATCTTTATCAACAGGAATGAGGTCACCCCTCAGGCTCCTCTGCTCCAAGCTAAAGAGCCCCAGGTCCCTCAGCCTGTCCTCAGCAGGGAGATGGTCCACTGACTTCAGCAGCTTTGTGGCTCAGCCCTGGACTCTTTCAAGCAGTTCCCTGAAGTCCTTCTTGACCTGAGGAGCCCAGAACTGGACACAATATTCCAAAAACCAAGGCACACTACAATTCAAGGATCCAAAAGCAGAACCTCCTACAGGAGCTGCAGCACAGAGGACTGTTTTGAATTACCTTCACAGCCAGCCCTCAGACTCATCTTAGGACCTGGTCCAGAACATATGGAAAGAGTGAGATGTGTCTTTAAAATATATCTGAGCTTCCAATACCAATACATGAAAAAGACCCACTTGTACTAACATTGAAGCAACACCACCAAAAACACCCAAACATGAATGCTCAGCATAAGCCACTAGAAATTAGCAATAGTTAAAAATCCACTGTGTTACATCCAAAAAATCCAACATGCTGTGATTAAAGTTCTGAGTTCAATGAACCTTGGACATATTTTTCCCAGGACTAAAATCAGAAGTTATTCTCAGATCAGCTCAACATACAATTTTAATCAACATATCATTCACATGCCTCCTCAGCATCTTCTATGAATCATAGAATCACAGTATCACAGTATCACCAAGGTTGGAAGAGACCTCAAAGATCATCGAGCCCAACCTGTCACCACAGACCTCATGACTAGACCATGGCACCAACTGCCACATCCAATCCCCTCTTGAACACCTCCAGGGACAGTGACTCCACCACCTCCCTGTGCAGCACATTCCAAAGGCTAACAACTCTCTCAGTGATGAACTTTCTCCTCACCTTGAGCCTAAACCTCCCCTGGCACAGCTTGAGACTGTGTCCTCTTGTTCTGGTGCTGGTTGCCTGGGAGAAGACACCAACCACTTCCTGGCTACAACCTCCCTTCAGGTAGTTGTAGACAGGATAGCAAGAAGGTCTCCCCTGAGCCTCTTCTTCTCCAGGTTAAGCAACCCCAGCTCCCTCAGCCTCTCTCACACGGCTGTGCTCAAGGCCTCTCCCCAGCCTTGTTGCCCTTCTCTGGACACATTCAAGAGTCTCAATGTCCTTCTTAAACTGAGGAGCCCAGAGCTGGACACAGGACTCAAGGTGCGGCCTAACCAGTGTGGAGTAGAGGAGCACAGTGACTTCCCTGCTGCTGCTGGCCACACTAGTCTTGAATGGTTTAGGTTGGAAGCGACCTCAAATATCATCTGCTCAAATCTCCCTACCATGGGCAGGGACGCCTCTCAACTTGACTCAGCTGCTCAAGGCCTCATCCAACCTGGTCTTGAACACCCCCAGGGACAAGGCATCCACAGCCTCCCTGGGCAGCCTATTCCAGAGCCTCACCACCCTTGTACTCAAGAACTTCAGCCTAAGCTCCAGTCCGACCCTGCTCTCCCCCAGCTTCAAACCATTTCCCTTAGTCCTATTTCTAGACACCCTGATGAAAAGTCCCTCTGCAGCCTTCCTGTAGAAGAAGAGAAATGCATTGATGCATTGTCCTAGCTTCTCAGGAGATGCTGAAGTGAGAAAAAGAGATGGAAGTAAAAGCCACATCTCTTAGGCAGGGAAGAAAAAGATTAGTGCATAGTCCTAGCTTCTCAGGAGATGCTGGAGGGAGAAGAGTAGCAGTGGGATTGCTTTTATTTCTGGTAATTTTAAAAGCAAATTCATTAGGACTCTGCAGTTAATTTACAAAACCCCACTTCCTTTTCAGAAGGAAAACTGTGACAGAAATTCTTTGCTTGCTCAGCTCTCTGTGACATCATTTATTACTCGGTATTATTTAAGATGGTGTGTCGTCATTTGGAAAGGCTATGAAGCAGAGTTTGAATCCAGGTGGACTTTGGGTGAGCAATGAGGCAAATAATTAAATCCAAACCTCCTGACAGACATTTCACATTCTGATGAAATTCAGAACTGAAAGAAGCCTCCAAAAGACCAGCTGTTCTCAGGGGGATTGATGCAATTTGGTCATAAAAGTCATAGCACTAAGACAGTCATGTGTCAGCAGCTTTGAACCTTAACCCCAAAGCTTAGCACAAAAGACTCAAGATCTGAGATCACTTTTCTTTTTCCCCCTGTTCACTGCAAGGGTGGCTCAGCCAGACTGCAGTGAAATACAGCCCACAGCCACCTGCAACTCAGCAAACTGAGCAGGGAAAATGTTAGGAGTCAAAGGGCTTTCTATTTCTCTCTGTTCCTGCCAGCAACTGAACGTGTGCATGCTATACCAAGTCAGCTACACGCAAATCTTCAGCTGCAACCTGTGATTTGGTCCATGTTTTGGAAGTGTTGACTGGCTGCACTGAAAGCAATATGAGCTGTAAGTTCTCAACACCTCTGAAAAGAAGCTCTGAGTTTCTTAAATGTGGTGTCAAAACCAACAGAGCACCCAAAACTAGAACCCAGCAGGCACTTCCCTTCAACAGATATAAATATCCACGGCTTTCAAAGAGGTCCGGGGGGATAGCACAGCGCTCAGTGACTCAAGCTGGGATTTGGATGACCTGTGCTCAACTGACCTACTGGCTGCAGTCAAGCAACCTAACCACAGTTCCTGGCTGATACCAGCACAACACTATCCAGCATCATGCACATGGGATGAGAATAAAGACATTAAAGGCTAGGAGGCCCTCCTGTTGCACCATAGAAGCTGTCCGTTTGATAGAACCATAGAGTGGTCTGGGTTGGAAGGGACCTCAAAAGGTCATTAAGCCCAAGCCCCTAAATGGATGGATGGAATGAAAAAATGACATGAAACATAGGTGTGGCTGGGAAGAAAGCAAAGAGTCATGCTCCAAGTCACAGAGTTATTCTGAGCAAATAGGAAATGTCTTTGCAGTGCTTTGCATTTCAGCAAAGTACTTGACAGAGCCTTCCTTCATTTTGACAGTGTTAAAATGTTAACACTTTAGAATCATAGAATCATAGAAACAATAAGGCTGGAAAAGACCTCAGAGATCATCAAGTCCAACCTATTACCTAATACCTAACACCTCATGACAACTAAACCATGGCTCCAAGTGCCACATCCAATCCCTTTTTGAACACCTCCAGGGATGGTGACTCCACCACCTCCCTGGGCAGCACATTCCAATGGCCAATAACTCTCTCAGTGAAGAACTTTCTCCTTACCTACAGCCTAAACCTTCCCTGGTGCAGCTTGAGACTGTGTCCTCTTGTTCTGCTGCTGGGTGCCTAGGAGAAGAGACCAACCCCCACCTGGCTACAACCTCCCTTCAGGGAGTTGTAGAGAGCAATGAGGTCTCCCCTGAGCCTCCTCTTGTCCAGGTTAAACAACCCCAGCTCCCTCAGCCTCTCCTCACAGGGCTGTGCTTGAGGCCTCTTCCCAG
This sequence comes from Melanerpes formicivorus, assembly GCF_026170545.1. Lineage (NCBI taxonomy): Eukaryota > Metazoa > Chordata > Aves > Piciformes > Picidae > Melanerpes > Melanerpes formicivorus. The sequence continues at coordinate 1,161,768 of NW_027142406.1, read as the reverse complement.
CCTTGTTGCCCTTCTCTGGACACCTTCAAGTGTCTCAACATCTTTCTTAAACTGAGAGGCCCAGAACTGGACACAGGACTCAAGGTGTGGCCTAACCAGTGCTGAGTACAGCGGCATAATGACCTCCTGGCTCCTGCTGGCCACACTAGTCCTCATGCCGGCCAGGATGCCATTGGCCTTCTTGGCCACCTGGGCACATTGCTGGCTCATGTTCAGCCTACTGTCAACCAGTACCCCCAGGTCCCTTTCTGCCTGTCTGCTCTCCAGCCACTCTGACCCCAGCCTGTAGCACTGCATGGGGTTGTTGTGACCACAGTGCAGCACCCAACACTTGGACTTGTTGAATGTCATCCTGTTGAACTCTGCCCATCTGTCCAACCTGGCAAGGTCCCTCTGGAGAGCTCTTCTACCCTCCAGCAGATCAACTCCTGCTCCAAACTTGCTGTCATCTGCAAATTTACTGATGATGGACTCAATGCCCTCATCCAGATCATCAGTAAAGACATTAAGTAGGATTGTTGCTGTCATTAGAACAGGCTGTTCACTGCATGCCATAAGAACATGTAAAGAAAAAAATATGTTTTCTACTTAAGTAGGAGTGACATTTCTACTGAGTAGTGCATTAAACAGCAAGAACATCCACACATTTCCCAGGCAGTAAGAACCAAGTTACACCACCAGCAAGGAGAGAGAGCAGCCCTGCTCTGGGTACCTGGTGACCACCAATGGATATATACTACAGCACAGGAGGTTCCACCTCAACATGAGGAGGAACTTCTTCACTGTGAGGGTCACAGAGCACTGGAGCAGGCTCCCCAGAGAAGTTGTGGAGTCTCCTTCTCTGGAGACTTTCAGGACCCATCTGGATGTGTTCCTGTGTGACCTGTGCTGGATTCTATGCTCCTGCTCTGGCCGGGGGATTGGACTCAGTGTTCTTCAGAGGTCCCTTCCAACTCCTAACATCCTATGATCCAGTGACCAGACTGTCTCCCCAGCAGAGTCCAGCCATGATTATGTCCTCCACATAGCCACCTCCAAACCCAAAGTGACCATTGCCTGTCAGGACACCCAACGCTGCCTGAGACTCTTACCTCAGGGTCCTTCTCTATCTCCAGCCCTGCTTCCACCAGGTTGCGCTCATATTCCTCCCGCTGCAGCTGCTTCTCCTCTTCTAGGGCATCCAGGGGGCTGAGCTCAACCACCTGCACCCCAGGTAGCCCCAGTGGCTCTTGTGGGTGCAGCTCAGTGCTGCCCTTGGCCGTCCCTCCGTTGGAAACCACGCTCAAGGAGGCAGCTCCGTGCATGGGCTCCGGTGAGCCCGGGGTGGGCAGGTGCCGAGGCAGGCGCTTGCGGTAGTGGTAGGCTAAGACATAGTCCACCTTCCTCTTCCTGTCCCTGAAGTGCATGCCACTGGAGGACCCTTTGGCCACATCCCCATCTCGTGTCCCATCCAGGTAATTGTTTATAATCTGGGAGAGAAACACACAAGAGTCACAGACAAGAAAGACCCTGGGTCTGTAACCCAGGCTTCAGGAGAGGAGAAAATCCTTCACAGAGAGAGTTGTTTGCCATTGGAATGGGCTGCCCAGGGAGGTGGTAGAGTCACTGTCCCTGGAGGTGTTCAAAACGGGATTGGATGTGGCACTTGGTGCCATGGTTTAATTAGTCATGAGGTATTGGGTGACAGCTTGGACTTGATGATCTCTGAGGTCTTTTCCAACCTTATTGATTCTATGTAGTACTCACAGGCAACCCATGCAAACCTCCTGGATCCGTCCCTGCCACAGTAAAGAAAAGTCCCTTGCAGCTTCTAGTCTGCTCACTTCCTAGTTAGATGAATTTTCATGAGGTACTCACAGGCAACCCGTGCAAACCTCCTGGGTCCATCTCTGGATCCATCTCTGCCACAGCAAAGAAAAGTCCCTTGCAGCTTCTAGTCTGCTCACTTCCTAGTTAGATGAATTTTCAAGCAGTACTCACAGGCAACCCATGCAAACCTCCTGGATCCGTCTCTGCCACAGCAAAGAAAAGTCCCTTGCAGCTTCTAGTCTGCTCAGTTGCTAGTTAGATGAATTTTCATGAGGTACTCACAGGCAACCCATGCAAACCTCCTGGATCCATCTCTGCCACAGCAAAGAAAAGTCCCTTGAAGTCTCTAGTCTGCCTTCCAGAGAGTTTCACTCTGCACAGTGCAGGAGTAATGATGCCACCACTACCAGGTCACTGGCACAATGCAATGCATTAGCTGACTTCAGAGAAGCAGCGCTCTAAGCATCCTCTCCTCCTTTGCTGGCACAAATGAGAAGCCCAAACAAAATGCAGGAGCAAGAACAATGAGGTTAGAGGACATGAAGAGCCACTAAGAGGTTTCCCTATTTATTACTGTGCTTAGCCAGATGCCACATCCCAGCCACCTGAGAGAGCACCATAGCAACATTTGGTGTTGCTGGAGTTACACAGAATAACACAATGAGGAGGTACAACAATGCCTCTCTCCCTTCCACTCTCTCTGTTGACTCTTCTCTTGGCAGCAAAGTGCCAGCTCCGCTATTATGGGTATCTACTGCCCAGAAAAACAAACAAGCAAACAAAACTTCCCATAGCTTTCATGAAGAATGGAATGGAATGGAATGGAATGGAATGGAATGGAATGGAATGGAATGGAATGGAATGGAATGGAATGGAATGGAATGGAATGACATTTTCTGGCCCTACATTTGCACTGCTTTCCTCACCAGGTGATGTTCTGACTCTTTCTATAGAGCAGTTCAAGTGATGTGGATAAAAGGAACTCTGGTTACTTTATTAAGAGGAAGCAATCACATTATTTAGGGCTAAGTAAACAGAGTTCAGTGCTTTACTGAAGCAGAGGGAACACAGCTGTTTCCTCCTCTGATCTACCGCCCAGACAAGCCTGCCCACACACAGCCCATCAGGTACCTTCAGGTGAAACTTCCTTGTCCCTCACTACCAAGTTTTCTGCATCTCATGAATTTCAACAGAGCCTTTAAAAAGCACACAGACTCCCCTCTAGAAGAGGAGTGGGGTACACTGCTGGTGAACCCTTTCCAATAACTATCAGCTAGATGTGAACAGGTACAGGGTGATACAAGCCACAAGGTGGTGGAAACCTTATCTGGCTATCAGGCCAGCCAAAACACTCCCCCCACTGCAGCTCAGTGCCTCCCAGACACTTACCATGTCTCATCGAGTGCTTACACAAACTCTCCTTAGGCAGACACAGGTCAAGCCCCCACACAGCCCTCCCAAAAGCATTCATCCAGACAGAGCCCAGTTCAGAGCCAGTGCTAACTCACTGCAGTGTCTGATGGACAAGTACCTACCTAGAAATTGGTTACAAGTATTGCACCCAAACTTTCAGTGTCAAGGGAGGGTCTCCTGCCCCTCTACTCTGCCCTAGTGAGACCTCACCTGGAATAGTGTGTTCAGTTGTGGGTTCCCCAGTTCAAGAGACACAGGGATCTACTTGAGAGAGTCCAACATGGATGATGAAGAAAGTGGAGCACTGCCCTACAATCAGGTTGCCCAGAACCCTGTCAAGCCTCACCTCCAGGGATGGGGCCTCAACCACCTCTCTGGGCAACCTGTTCCAGTGTTGCACTATCCTCATGGCAAAGAACTTGCTCCTAACATCTAGTCTAAATCTGCTCTTCTCTAGTTTGAAGCCATTGCCCCTCATCCTATCACCACAGGCCTTTGAACCAAAACAGTCTCTCATAGGACCCCTTCAGGTACTGCAAAGCTGCTACTAGGTCTCCCTGGTGCCTCCTCTACTCCAGGCTGAACAATCCCAGCTCCCCCAGCCAATCCTTGTAGTAGAGGTGCTCCAACCCCTTGATCATAGGAATAAACCTATGGTCCTTTCCTGCACTAGAGGTAACACCAACCTACCTATTATTGCTCAGGAGGATTTTGTCTGATGGTGCAGCAGCAGTCAAATGACCTACCGAAGGCTGTTCCATCACTTTCCTTGCACAGTCCTTATTCCCACTACAGTGTGGATTTTCCTAGCATACAGGAGTGTACCATGCTCTGCTCACACCATTTCATAGAATCATTGAATCATGGAATCATTGAGTCATTGAATCATGGAATCATAGGATCATTGAATCATTGGATCACTGGATCATAGAATGATTGAATCATTGAATCTTTGAATCATTAGATCATTGACTCATTGAATCACTGAATCATAGAATCATTGAATCATAGAATCATGGAATCATTGAATCACTGAATCATAGAATCATTGAATCATAGAATCATGGAATCATTGAATCACTGAATCATAGAATCATTGAATCATGGAATCATAGTATCACAGAATCATTGAATCATAGAATCACTGAATCATAGAATCATAGAATCTTTGAATCATAGAATCATAGAATCTTTGAATCATAGAATCATACTTCTTCTTATCTCAAAAACACTGGAGGTAAGTCAATGAGCATAGAATCCTACTTACAGAGCTGCTGAAGGACTGCATACAGCTTGGAGCTTCCAAGGCTCCATTGATCCTGCTGCTGTGCGTGGAGGTCCGGTTTTGAGGAACGGTGAGGTATTTGCTGTTGTATGCTGGAAAAGGGTCCCTTGCTGATCTTGCTGTCTTCTGGGAGGAGGTTAGGGGAAAGTCTGAGAATCAGAGAAAAGTATTGTTATATGTAAAGCAGGTTTTGTGTGTGTGGTTTCCTAAAGAAAGGGGAAATAGCACAGTTCATGAATACCATTCAACTTCAGGTCACAGGGTCACAAGATGTTAGGGATAGGAAGGGACCCAAGGAGATCATCGAGTTCAATCACCCCTGCCAGAGCAGGACCAACCATAGAATCCAGCTCAGGTCTACACAGGAACACATCCAGACAGGCCTTGAAAGTCTCCAGAGAAGGAGGCACCACAACCACTCTGGACAGCCTGTTCCAGTGCTTTGTGACCCTTGCAGTAAAGAAGTTCCCTTTTGTGTTGAGGTGGAACCTCCTGTGCTGCAGCTTACATTCATTGCTCCTTGTCCTATCACAGGGAGCAAATGAGCAGAGCCTGTCCCCTCCCTCCTGACCCCCAGGCCTCAGATATTTATAAACATTTATTAAATCCCCTCTAAGTCTTCTCTTTGTTCACAGACACCATCCAATTTCAGATGCTGCACTTCAGCAAACAGAGAGGGGTGCAGAGGCACAACAGGTACTGACCTGTGCGACCTGCTGAGGAAGGGGGACCAATGATACACCACCACACTTAACTCAGCACTACCCTGGGTGCTCAACAGCATTTGTACTCATGCACTTTCAGCCACAGGGATAGGAGCTGGAAAGTCTGTGCTTTGCAGCCAGCTAAGCATCATCCCCCAGGAGACAAGCAAGCCTTGTGTTGCCTCTCAGAAAGAGCACTGAAGGAGGTAGCTATATGCAAGAAGCCTTTCAGATGTGAAGTGATCCTCATCTCCAAACAACTCAAGAAAAATCCAAGATGATGCAGTCTTACTAGGAAGGAAGAAATTCTTTCCAGAAAGAGAGATTTGCCATTGGAGTGTGCTGCCCAGGGAGGTGGTGGAGTCAATGTCCCAGGAAGTGTCTGAAAAGAGACTGGATGAGGCACTTGGTGCCATGGTTTAGTTCATGTCGTAGTTTGGGCTGGCTGCCCTCTGCTACAGGGGTGTTTCCTGTGTCCAGAAGTCCAGCCCAGTGGGTGGACACAGGAAATTAGGTTATTTCCTACCATGATCCCTTGCACCACTATAAGTTTCACGGCAGGGTCTGGCACTTCCTCTTTTCTTCCTCCTCCGTCAGCCGGTAACTGGGGGAGAGATCTCCTGGCTTTGGGCCTGGCTAGGCCCAAGGCCACGGGGGGATGGGCAGTCTCAGATCTGGCCAGCTGAGACTAGCCTAGCAATGGGAGGGGGAAGAAGGAGTCCTGGGGGTCTCGGGTGTACCCTCAGGTAGGGATGGGATTTCTCTGGGTCTGTTTTGGGTTCTTTTCTCTTGTCACTGTATTTCTAGTTCTCTGCACGCACTCACTGTTCTATTTAAACTTTCCATCACTTTTGCAATCTGTTTGTCTGAGTCGTTATTTCTGCGCGTGGTGGGGAGGGGGGGCTGCCCCAACCCATTACAGTTCATTAGATGGTGTTGGGTGATAGGTTGGACCTGATGATCTCGAAGATCTTTTCCAACCTGCTTCATTCTGTATTCTGTTTTGTTCTTATAGATGGTGACAACAAATTCTGCCCCACACTTCTTTTACTTTTCTTTCTTTGCAATGCTAAAATCTGGAAGCCACATTTCCTCCTTTTTTTCCTTTAATCCCTTCCTGACTCTTTTTCCCCAAGAGTCTAAGGTAGACATTGTGTCCCGCTGCTGGTCTTCTATGCCCTTGACACAGGTTGAATCTGCTTCCTCCCACTTATGTGCTAAGAGAGCAGCTAGCAAAATGCTAGAGAAGGGAATGTGCAGACCTTGCCCCTACAGGTTATGGTTATTCTGATGTTCCTATCAATAACAGATTAGTAGAGTAGAGCAACTTACCAGTCTCCCTTTTCTGACCTCTCAAGGAGACTCATGCTTGGTTGACTTTAATGAAGCACATAATGATGCCACAAGGGAAACTCCAAGGAAAATAATTAACAAGTGAAGGTTCCATTCCCAAAGGCTGCTCACGGGATTTCTCCAAGTATATTCAGACTAAGCCTGGGATATCTCACAAGACCTTTGCACAGTCAATCAAAAGCCTCTTTCTTATTCCAGTCCTTTTAACTTAGCCTAGGAAAAAAATCTGGAGTCAATTTGTAATAAAGTTATTTCATCTCCATTCTGCTGCCCAACCTTCAGGAACTGGGTCCTGAACCTGAGGTGAACACTGGCAAGCAGGTGAGGTAGGAAGGGGCTTCCAGTTGTTTTGATGGCAATGTAATTTCCATGGCTGAATTTGGAAGACTACTGTTGTTGTCCAGCACAGAGCCACAGTGGTGGTGAAGTCAGTGAACATCTCCCTGCTGAGGACAGGCTGAGGGACCTGGGGCTCTTTAGCTTGGACCAGAGGAGCCTGAGGGGTGACCTCATTCCTGTTGATAAAGATGTGCAGGGCAGTGTTGGGAGGGTGGAGCCAGGCTCTGCTCAGGGATGTCCAACGACAGGACAAGGGGCAATGGGTGCAAGCTGGAGCAGAGGAGGTTATACATGAACAGAAGGAAGAACCTTTTTCCCTGTGAGGTTACCAGAGCCCTGGAGCAGGCTGCCCAGAGAGGCTGTGGACTCTCCTTGTCTGAAGACATTCTCTAGGTGATCCGACACTGGCAGGGGCAGTGGGCTGGGTGACCTTTTGAAGTGCCTTCCAACCCTAACATTCTGTGATTCTACCGAAGGATTTTCACCTTCTAGGACAGGATAGGATAGGATAGGATAGGATAGGATAGGATAGGATAGGATAGGATAGGATAGGATAGGATAGGATAGGATAGGAAAGCGGGTTGGAAAAGACCTTTGAGATCATCAAGTCCAACCTATCACCCAACATCATCTAATCAACTAAACCATGGCACCAAGCACCCCATCCAGTCTCCTACTAAACACCTCCAGTGATGGTGACTCCACCACCTCCCTGGGCAGCACATTCCAATGGTCAATAGGAAGAGTCCTATGGAGAACTTCTTCCTAACATCCAGCATAAACGTCCCCTGGCACAGCTTGAGACTGTGTCCTCTTGTTCTGGTGCTGGTTGCCTGGGAGAAGACACCAACCCCCACTTGGCTACAACCTCCCTTCAGGTAGTTGTAGACAGCAATAAGGTCTCCCCTGAGCCTCCTGTCTCCAGGCTAAGCAACCCCAATCAAACTGACTGAACCAAAGCATTTCGTTGTGAGCAAGTTCCACATTTAACAGGGCTTGCCTCTGATAGTGCAGAGCCTCGGAGTCTTCAGCTTCAGATACAGTCTGACCTCATTCTACCCTGTAAGCCTTTGGGACATCTGGCCTTACTTGTTCTCGTTCTGTAAACATTCTAGAGGAGTTAGTACTGGTAGAAATAAGCTCTGTGTGTGTACAGATACACATTTTCACACATGCACAGCTTTGGCACACATGCCTCTCCCCAGAGAGTGGCAGTAGAGTGAATTTTGACTGCAATCTGGAAAGCAAATGTTCAGTAACTACACTCGTTATAGAAAAAGAGCCTGGGAGCCATCCCCTCCCAGCAAGCTGGGAAGCTCTGACTGGCTTCCAAGAACAAGGTACCTCCCACAGAGGCATCAGTGACTTCTGCCAACTGCCTGAAAGGAGGTTGTGGAGAGGCTGGTGCTGGTCTCTTCTCACAGCTAATCAGTGGTAGAACAAGAGGGAATGGCCTCAAGCTGCCACTGGGTAGGTGTAGGCTGGACATTAGAACAAATTCCCACAGCAAGAGTGGTCAGGTATTGGAATGTGCTGCCCAGGGAGGTGGTGGAGTCCCCAAGCCTGGCTCTGTTTCAAGGTGGTTTGGATGTGGTGCTTGGGGCTATGGTTTAGGGGTGACCCTTGTAGAGTAGGGTTCTGGGTTGGACTTGGTGATCCTGAGGGTCTTCTCCAGCCTGAATGTTTCTGTGATTCTGTGACTAGCTCTAACTCCAGTGCCAATTTGCAGCCAGTAATCATCTCCTTCCTCTCCTAGTCCTTCTGCACTCTTTTCCTTCACCTTTTTGCAGTCTTTAGAGTTGGCCACAGGCGCACCAATTGACCTCAGCCTTTGAGGCTTCCAGTTCCTGTCTGAAGTGCAGTGCTGAAGAAGCTTTACATACTGCTGGAAGTAGAAGGACTGGGAGTGTCTATGAAAGGATCATAATGCTTTTGAAATATGCATTAAGGGAGTCTACCTAATCAGGAGCTCTGTATGAAATCCTGAGTAAGAGGCCGTTATCTGAGTGGTCCAGATGGTCACATTTTCACAGGCACAACTAATTGCAGAACACACTGCAAAGCATTTGCCCACCCAGGGCACTGGCACTGGCCAGTTTTCATTTATCACAGAATCACTGAGGTTAGGGCTTGGAACTTGAAAGCTCATCCAGTCCAACCCCCCTGCCAGAGCAGGATCACCTAGAGCAGATCACACAGGAACACATCCAGGCAGGTTTTGAATATTTCCAGAGAGGGAGACTCCACACACCCCCTGGGCAGCCTCTTCCAGTGTTCTGCCACCCTCACAGCAAAAAGGTTTTTCCTCATGTTTCCATGGAACTTTCTATGCCTCACCCTCCACGCAATGTCCCTTGTGCTGTCATTGGGCATCACCCAGCAGAGCCTGGCTCCAGCATCTTGGCACTCACCCTGAACATCTTTATAACCATGAATGAGGTCACTTCTCAGTCTCCTCTTCTCCAAGCTAAAGAGCCCTCAGCTCTCTCAGTCTCTCCTCATAAGGAAGAGGTTCCACTCCCTTCATCATATTTATGGGCCTGTGCTGAACTCTTTCAAGCAGTTCCCTGAGGTGTATCTTGAACTGAGGGGCCCAGAAATGGACACAATATTCCAGATGCAGCCTCACCAGAGCCTCTCCTTCCAGTTAAGTACCTGAAATGGGCTGCATTTCAGAAAGACACTACAGTCAGAAGTATCATAGTATCATAGTATCATTCAGGGTTGGAAGGGACCACAAGGATCATCTAGTTCCAACCCCCCTGCCATGGGCAGGGACACCCCACACTAGATCAGCCTGGCCAGAGCCTTATCCAGCCTGGGCTTAAACACCTCCAGGGACAGGGCCTCAACCACCTCCCTGGACAACCCATTCCAGGGTTTCACCACTCTCATGAGAAAGAACCTCCTCCTCACATCTAGCCTGAATCTCCCCACCTCCAGCTTCATTCCATTTCCCCTAGTCCTATCACTACCTCAGATCCTGAGAAGTCCTTCCCCAGCCTTCCTGTAGCCCCCTTCAGATACTGGAAGGCCACAATGAGGTCACCTGGGAGCCTTCTCTTCTCCAGACTGAACAGCCCCAACTCCTTCAGTCTGCCCTCATAGGAGAGGTGCTCCAGCCCTCTGATCATCCTTGTGGCCCTTCTCTGGACACCTCCCAGCACCTCCACATCCCTCTTGGAATAGGGGCTCCAGAACAGGACACAGTACTCCAGGTGGGGTCTCAGCAGAGCTGAGCAGAGGGGGAGAATCACCTCCCTTGCCCTGCTGGCCACACTTCCCCTGATGCAGCCCAGGATCTGATTGGCTTTGCGGGCTGCAAGTGCACACTGAGAGCTCCTGGTGAGCTTGCTGTCCACCAGCACCCACCTGGTCCCAGGACTGATCCCTGAGGGACTCCACTTGTCCCTGGCCTCCACTGGGACATGGAGCCATTGACAGCCACTCTTTGGGTGCAGCCATCAAGCCAGTTCCTTATCCATCTAGTGGTCACCCATCAAACCCATGTGTCACCAGTTTGGAGACCAGGCTGTGGTGCGGGACAGTGTCGAAGGCTTTGCTCAGGTCCAGGTAAATGACATCAGTTGCTCGCCCCTCATCTATTAATTTTGTCACCTGCTCATAGAAGGCCACCAGGTTGGTCAGGCAGGATTTGCCCTTGGCAAAGCCATGCTGACTGTTCCCAATCACCTCTTCACTATTCTTTTGAGCAAGTAGTGACTCCAGGAGGATCTGCTCCATGATCTTTCCAGGCACAGAGGTGAGACTGACTGGCCTGGAGTTCCCTGGTTCCTCCTTCTTGCCCTTTTTGAAGATGGGGGCAATGTTTCCCCTTTTCCAGTCTGTGGGGACTGCCCCAGACTGCCAGGACTTTTAAAATATAATAGAGAGGGGTTTAGCAACCTCCTCTGCCAGTTCTCTCAGTACCTGTGGGTGTATCCCGTTGGGTCCCACGAACTTGAACACTTTCAGGTTCGTCAGGTGATCACCAACCTGATCTTCACTTACCATGGGCAGTTCTTCCTCCCTGTCCCTGGCATTGTCTTCCATAACATCAGGAGTGTGGCTGGAGGCCCTTGCAGTGAAGACTGAGGTAAAGAAGTTATTAAGTACCTCAGCCTTTTCCTCATCACTTGTGACCATGTCACCAGTTTCCTTTCTGAGGGGGCCCACACCTTCCCTAGGCTTCTTCTTCCCATAGGAGTACACCTATACTCACAGTGATTCCTCTCTAAAGCTATTCCAAACACCTGCAAGTCAGCAGCATTGTTTGACCAAGTTGTTATTCCTTGTTTTGGCTTGCTCTTCCTTGTTATTCCTTCCACACCCCCAAGCAGGTACGAAAATGAGCTACCTGCATTTATTATGTAGCTTGACTCAAGCATAACTCCTTTACAGAATCACAGAAACATTCAGATTGGGAAAGGCCCTCAGGATCACCAAGTCCAACTGATAATTCTACTCCACAAGGTTCACCCCTAAACCATATCCCCAAACCCCACATTTAAAGGAGTTGTACATAAATAACAAGGTGTGCCAAGGTTATAGATGGCTTCTGTAACCATGTGTAAGGTCCTGCATCTCGGGCAGGGCAATCCTAGATATCAATATAGGGTGGGAGTATTGTATCCAGCTCTGGAGCCCTCAACACAGGAAGGACATGGAGCTGATGGAGCAGGTCCAGAGGAGGGCCACAAAAATGATCAATGGCCTGGAGCAGCTCTGCTACAAGGACAGGCTGAGGGAGCTGGGGGTGTTCAGCCTGGAGAAGAGAAGGCTCCACGGAGACCTCAGATCTGCCTTCCAATAGCTGAAGAGGGCTCCAAGAAGGCTGCAGAGGGATTGCTTGCAAAGGCCTGCAGTGACAGGATGAGGGGCAATGATTTGAAATGAGAGAAGAGCAGATTGAGATGGGATGTGAGGAACAAGTTCTTTAGCATGAGGCTGGTGGAAGACTGGAACAGGTTACCCAGGGAGGTAGTTGAGGCTCCATCCCTGGAGATATTCAAGGTCAGGCTCAAGAAGTCTCTGAGCAATTTGCTCTAGTGGAGGATGTCCCCGATGACTGCAGGGGGTTGGACTGGATGACCTTTGGAGGTCCCTTCCAACCCAAACCACTGTATGATGATTCTGTAGTGATGATTCTTTATGTCTCCACCAAGATCACAACTTCCCAGTTGTGAACCTGCACATCTAGAGCTCCCATTTCCAATGCAGCCTGCGCCACCTGTGCAAGGATGCAATTATCTTCATTGCACTGCAGCTTGCTTTTTTAAGCTGCCACCCCTTGTCTTTTCAAAGCACCATTTTCATTACAGTTTCAGAGACAAGGGAATGCAGGTTAATAAAATAAGCCTTGGTCAAGCTTAAAGGAAATGTGTCACCAAAGGGAATGTGTAAGAATAAATGTCTATGTAGGAAGCCTATACTTTATTCAATATCCTTTGAAGGAAAAGCATTTAGATTAATGCAGTGAAAGGATTTAGGTCAGTGCCATGCTCCCAAACTCCTGATTTGAATAAAAGCAGCATAGAGTTTGAGCATTAAGCTCCAGAGAGCTGGTATTCTTTCTTCAGGATGGTTCGACAACCACTTAGATGTTTTGTCCCCCTGCTACTTAATTCCTTCTACTAAAATCAGTCCCACAAGTAAACTCAGCATTAGACAGTTCTCTCTGTTAGGAGTATCTCTTCTCTGATCAGATTCTGGAGGCTGGGAAGGAAAGGTTAAACAGTGTTAAGTACAGCCAAGTGTGAAGGGACACAGAACTGAGATACTGATACTGAAGCACAGCCAGGAGGGTGGGGGAGGTAATTCTGCTCCTCTACTCTGCTCTGGTGAGACCCCACCTGGAGTACTGTGTCCACTTCTGGAGCCTCTATTACAGGAAGGATCTGGAGGTGCAGAGAGGGCCCATGAGGATGATCAGAGGGCTGGAGCTGCTCTGCTATGAGGACAGACTGAGGGATTTGGAGTTGTTCAGTCTGGAGAAGAGAAGGCTCCAGGTAGACCTTCTTGTGGCCTTCCAGTATCTGAAGGGGGCTACAGGAAAGGTGGGAAGAGACTTTTTAGGGTGTCAGGGAGTGATAGGACTAGGAGGAATGGAACAGAACTAGAAATGGGTAGATTCAGCTTGGATGTTAGGAAGAAGTTGTTCCCCATGAGGGTGGTGAGACACTGGCACAGGTTGCCCAGGGAGGTGGTGGAAGCCTCATCCCTGGAGGTTTTTAAGGCCAGCTTGGATGTGGCTTTAGTGCTGTAGTGTGAGGTGTCCCTGCCCATGGCAGAGGGTTTGAACTGGCTGATCCTTGAGGTCCCTTCCAACCCTAACAATTCTATGACTCTATGATTCCTATCTCAGGGATTCTCCTTGCTGAGTGTCCTGGAGGCTCAGGATGTAGAGTTGCAAAGTGGATGTTGGAAGCAGGGTCCAGAGAGGCAGGTGCACTCAGGCTTTCAAAGGTATTAGCCAGGACTTCTTAAAGATGGGTTTTCCCTTGCCATCTGCAGTCTGAGAAGTGCTGTATGAGCATCCAAACCACAGGTTGCAAATTTGGATCCTGATGTAAACTTAGCTATGGGTGAGCAGTTAGGAAGGGGACACCTGCAAAATCATGTTCTCTGCTCCTAGCTCCACTTCTTCCTCCCTTTGGTTGCATCCCAAATTTAATTCCCTAGGAGGTCTACCAGCCTAGGGGCAATGTGATGAGATGAAAAGCAGTCAGGGAGCTGTGTGGGGTTGTGCTTCCTATCTTCAGCCGTTGCAAGGTTGTTCCATCTCTGATGTAGGAACATGAATTATTTCCTCCCAGCCATACCTGGGATTCCATTTCCCAGGAGCTTCCTCTAGACTGCAGCAGGAAAGCACTAGTGGCTCACTACTAGCACTGAACTTTATTCTAGGCTTCTACAGCAGGGTTTGTGCACTGACCTGGTTTGTTCCTTGCATATGGGAACTGAAAGCTCTCTGCTGGATTTCTGACAAGGGATATTGCTTACTCCCTCCAGTTGCATTGCAGTAAGGCAGATGCAGGTGGAAACAGCACCGGACCAGTAAAATCCACTTTCCTAGTTACTGTCTTTCCCACATGGATCACAATGCTGACCTGAGCTGCACTCCTGGGGCTTTGGAAGAATCAAACTCCACATGTCTTATCTCTGCAATGTCTGTGTGTAACCTTGGCCACAGATTATTTGGTTAAAATGTCCTGAAAGGAGCCACAACAGTCTTTTCAAAGTACTCCCTTCTCTGTTCCCCACCCCCTTGCCACTTATTGAGATTCCTAGGCAGCAGTTAACCTTGAAGCAGAGAATAAACTTACCTGGTTTGTGTGTTTCCATGTTGCCTGGAGGCTTGGCTGGAAGCTGTGTCAGTGATAATAGGATGTGGCTGTGCTGATCATGTGCACAATCTGCTTCTGCCCTGGCTTAAGCAGAGGACAGCAACCAGGAGCTATTTCCATCCTGCCTTGATCCTGCTTTAAGCAAACCACAAACTGAAGCTAATCACCAAACCTGTCTGTTTTGGTGATTGCCTGCATGGAAGAAAGAGAGAGAGGAAGCCAGCAGTCATGGCAATGCTCTGCTGGGACTTCAGCATCTTGTCTTCAGTGCTCCAGAATGTTTCAAGCAATAGCAGCAGGCACACCAACTGCCCAGAAGCCAGTGGAGAGGGAGAAAAATGCTGATGCAATCACAGAGATCTGCTCTCCTTCTCCCCCCAGAAAAGTTATCTAAAGATTAGAGTCTCTGGGAGGTGGTTTCTGTGGGGAAGAGGGTCCTGGTATCTGCAAAGCTTTCCAGGGCTTCCCAAGAAGAGTGCAGAAAGCTTTTTGATAAGGCTCTGTCCCAGCTGCTCAAGTTACCTTGCTGCCTGGATGCAGCACTGACATTCTGCCATGAAATATTCAGGGGATTATCTTGTAATCACCTGTCCAGTCACAACAGGTGATGGATCCTCCTGAGCCTTCAGCCTTGCCATTTACACAATGTGTTGGGAAGACAGGTTGGCATCTGAGAAAGGGCTTTGGTTAGCTAATGATGATTGGAGAGAGGTGTAATTATCTGGGGGCAAAACTTGGGGCAATTGTCTCCTTCTTGTAGCCTGTTTGTGACTCTGTGATGGCTTCTTTAGTTATGAGAGGGGAAAATGGATTTATTCAAGGACATTCAAGGACATTTATTAAGACCCCTCTCAGTCTTCTCTTCTCCAGACTAAAAAGCCCAGAGATGAGAAGAAAGAGAGGGGATTGAATAAATGTCTACAAATATCTGAGGGCTGGGGGTCAAGAGGGAGGGGACAGGCTCTGCTCAGTTGCATCCTGGGATAGGACAAGGAGTAATGGATATAAACTACAGCACAGGAGGTTCCACCTCAATATGAGGAGGAACTTCTTTACTGTGAGGGTCCGAGAGCACTGGAACAGGCTGCCCAGAGAGGTTGTGGAGTCTCCTTCTCTGGAGACTTTCAGGTGCCATGGTTTAGTCATGAGGTCTGTGGTGAGAGGTTGGACTTGATGATCTTTGAGGTCTCTTCCAACCTTGGTGATTCTGTGATTCTGTGACCCATCTGGATGTGTTCCTGTGTGACCTGTGCTAGATTCTATGGTTCTGCTCTGGCAAGGGGGGTTGGACTCGATGATTTTTGGAGGCCCCTTCCAACCCCTAACAGCTTGTGACTGTGCAAAGTGCAGTGAATGAGGCTCTCACACTGTGGCAAGAAGAGATTTGTCTGTGATACAGACAATTAATCTGGACATTAGGAATGTTGCTTTCATTGCAAGAGTGGTCAGGCATTGGAATGTGCTGCCCAGGGGGATGCTGGAGTCACCAACCCTGGATGTGTTTGGACGTGGTGCTTGGGGATGTGGTTTAGGAGTGAACTTCGTAGAGTAGGCCTAACACTTGTACTTGATGATCCCAAGGAGTTTTTTCCAACCTCAATGATCCTGTGATTCTGAGATGTAGTGACGGCAAGAGATCAAACATACTGAGGTTGAACAGGTAGCAGTGTGGCTGGTGTGCCCCAAAAAACTTGTGCAGGGTGTTGCAAAGCTTTCCCAGCAAGGCTGGGAAGTTGGACCTGCTGCTTTAAACTGTGGCTGAGTCATCGCTAAGTGGATGGCCTCTTAATGTAACAGCTCTAGGCAGAACAAAGACAATGAGATTAAACCAGATGACTGCATCCACCTGCTTGCTTCGGCTCACTTGAAGTGCCAAGCAAGGAATTTCATGTGTAACGCACACCAATGTTGTACAGCTGATTTTACTTGAAAGGGAGAGAGGTCAGGACCCCTGGCTGCATCTTAAGCAGCTCTATACAGCTCAGCCAGACTTTGGTGCACTGTGATCTACCTCTGGCAAAAGGGGAAAGGTAATGCTTTGGGGTTTTCTTTCTGCATACAGGAAAGATGAGCACAGAAACCTCTTTTGTAACACGTAGAATAATGACTTCAGACAGAAAAAGGCCGATTGTCACACCCCAGGTGTTCAAAAGGGCAACAAAACTGGGGAGGGGTTTGGAGCACAGCCCTGTGAGGGAAGGCTGAGGGAGCTGGGGTTGCTTAGTCTGGAGAAGAGGAGGCTCAGGGCAGACCTTCTTGCCACAGCTTCTGGGCTGACAAAGCTAAAAGCTATTTGATTGCAGAAATTCTCTTGGTAACTTTTTGCTGATCAGAGGATACCCCAAGGGAAGCACAATTGTTCAACTGTTTTTTCTTGCCTTGGTGTTTTATATTCAGTTAATGTGTTCCCTGGACAGAGAACAAACCCACTGCTTAGTATTCTCTTGTCTTTGGGCTGAGGGAATAAAACTTGCTGTAATGATGCCACTTTTATGTTCACATTGTATACTGCACCAACTAAATGCTAAAACAGAAGGGAATGGAAAGCCAGGTCCTGCAAGGATCCATGCGGACACAAGCCTGGAGAAGAGGAGGCTCAGGGGAGACCTTCTTGCTCTCTACAACTACCTGAAGGGAGGTTGTAGCCAGGTGGGGGTTGGTCTCTTCTCCCAGGCAACCAACACCAGAACAAGAGGACACAGTCTCAAGCTGCACCAGGGGAGGTTTAGGCTGGATGTCAGGAAGAAGTTCTTCATAGAGAGAGTGATTGCCCATTGGAATGTGCTGCCTGGGCAGGTGGTGGAGTCACCATCACTGGAGGTGTTTAGTAGGAGACTGGATGGGGTGCTTGGTGCCATGGTTTAGTTGATTAGATGGTGTTGGGTGATGGGTTGGATGTGATGATCTTGAAGGTCTCTTCCAACCTGGTTTCTTCTTCTTCAAAGCTCTGCCTGCACAGGTTCAAATCCCAGCTCCTATAAGCCATGGGATGGGTCTGCTGCAGGTAATGCAGTTATATACACAATACAGAATTAACCAGGTGGGAAAAGACCTTGGAGACCATCAAGTCCAACCTATCACCCAACACCATCTAATCAACTAAACCATGGCACTGAGTGCCCCATCCAGTCTCTTTTTATCTCAGGTAATAAATAATATACAGAGGAGGCAATATGATAGGAAGAAATATCCAGCTGGTTTCAATGGAACTGGGGCTGTAGTTTGTTTTTTAAAGGACACTTTCTGTTGGAGAAAATCCCACCTTGGCATCACTGTGTTCCCTGAGGTACCTGGGGGCCACAGGGTGAGTTGATAATGCAGGGCTGTGACAAATAATATCACTCCACCTGACTGCATTTCATCTGCTGCAGAGGAGTGGTGCTTGCAAGTCTGTAAAAGTTAGCAGAGAGATTAGATCCTTTGAATAATTAAGGAGTTATATAAGACACCTCCCCAAATGCAGTTAGCATTCCTGTAAATCTATCCTGCAGCATGCTTGACTGTTCAGCCAGCCCTGTGAAGTGATGGGACACCTTCACAGCACCACAGAGTGTTAGGGGTGGGAAGGGGCCTCAAAAGATCATCCAGCCCAATCCCCCTGCCAGAGCAGGATCACCTAGAGCAGAATATAGAATACAGAATAGAGAATGAACCAGGTTGGAAAAGACCTTCGAGATCATCGAGTCCAACCTATCACCCAACACCATCTAATAACTAAACCACGGCACCAAGTGCCTTATCCAGTCTCTTCCTAAACATCTCTAGGGATGGTGACTCCTCCACCTCCCTGGGCAGCACATTCCAATGGCCAATCTCTCTTTCTGTGGAGAATTTCTTCCTAGCATCCAGCCTAAGCCTCCCCTGGTGCAGCTTGAGTCTGGGTCCTCTTGTTCTGGTGCTGGTTGCCTGGGAGAAGAGACCAACCCCCACCTGGCTACAACCTCCCTTCAGGCAGTCAACTCACCATTCAGCCAGCCCTGTCAAGTCATGGGACAGGTTCACAGCACCACAGAATGTTAGGGGTGGGAAGGGACCTCAAAAGATCCTCCAGCCCAACCCCCTCTGCCAGAGCAGGATCACCTAGAGGAGGTCACACAGGAGCACATCCAGGTGGGTTTTCATAGTGTCACAGTACATTAGAGGTTGGAAGGGTCCTCCAGAGGTCATTGAGTCCAACCCCCCTGCCAAAGCAGGATCACCCAGGGTAGTCTGCACAGGAATGTATCCAGGCAGGTCTGGAAAGTCTCCAGAGAAGGAGACTCCACAACCTCTCTGGGCAGCCTGCTCCAGGGCTCTGTCACCCTCATTGTAAAGAAGTGTCTCCTCATGGTAAAGTGAAATGTTTTATGTCCAGAGAAGGAAACTCCTTAGTAGAAAGGCAAAGATTAAGACAGGTCAAAAGCAGGATTTAGCAGTTGAAACACAACATTTCCTGAAGCCCATATTCTGCTGGTGAATGTCAGTGGAGCAGTCTGATGCATGGCACTGTCTGATGTGATGTCACACCACTGCTCTTGGAATACATAGGTCTCTTTGAGCACATAGTTGACTATAGGCTTGCTCATGATGCCCAGGGAGATGGTGGAAGCCTCATCCCTGGAGGTTTTTAAGGCCAGGCTGGATGTGGCTCTGAGCAACCTGATCCTAGTGTGAGGTGTCCCTGCCCATGTGTGACCGTTTGAGGCTGTGCCTTTAAAAGAGGGATGCTGTGACTGAATGTTTTATAAACAAAGGACAGGTCTAAACTAATTTCATTGGTGGATAGGCAGAGTACTGCCTTAAGTTTTGATTCCCAGTGAGACTTGTCTCAGTCTTGCACTTCTTCCCCTTCCTTTCGCAGCTTGCAGCTTCTGGGCTCTCGGCCAGACTGACCTTGGACAGGTAAGGCCTCTCCTAACATATTCTGCTTTAATTAACAATTGCTCTTTTTCTCTCTTTCTAACCCTCTTTGGGGGAAAAGGGGAGAAAAGGGGGGTACAGGGGGGGGAACCCTCCTCAGCAGAGGAGGGAATTTCATTCCTGTATTATTTTGTTGTATATTTCTGTGTATATATTGTAAATACTGTAAATTGTGTATATATACCCTGCATCCCCTAAAACTGCTTTGTAAATATAGCACATTCTCTTGCTCATCCGGCTGTGCTTAGCTGTGGTTTCCTTCCCTCCACTTACAGGGTGGGGGAGAAGGCTGAGGCCTTCCCCTCAACCCTTGACACCATGGCAGAGGGGCTGCAACTGAATGATCCTTGAGGTCACTTCGAACCCTAACAATTCTGTGATTCTATGCTCACTTCTGCCAGGAAAGAATGACTCTGAAGAGAGCAGATTTGCTCTGAATGAAGCTGGGCTGTGTGAAAGGCAATGGAAACCTGCACAGAGGAAGTCTGAGCAGATTTGCACTACCACCAAGGGCAAGGGTTGGAAGGATGGAGCCAGTGGTCTTCTCAGTGATGTCCAAGGATAGGGCAAGGGTCAATGGGTGCAAGCTGGAGCAGAAGAGTTGCCACAGGAAGAGAAGGAAACAACTTTTTCACTGTGAGAGTGAGAGCACCCTGGAGCAGGCTGCCCAGAGAGGTTGTGGAGCCTCCTCCTCTGGAGACATTCCAAACCCACCTGGATGTGCTCCTGTGTGGCCTGCCCTGGGTGATCCTGCCCTGCAGAGGGGTTTGTCTGGATGATCTTTCAAGGTCCTTTCCAACCCCTACCATTCTGTGATTCCCTGAATGCTTGCCTGTTTGCTGGACAGCTCTGTCCATCTACTTTGCTGTTTGTGGAAGATCCCTAGCTGTGTGTGCCTGCTTTTCAGAAGTTCCAAAATACTGTGGTTCCACCTCTACCCCTCTGGAGGCTCCTGTGTGTACTCCCCATGCTGATGATTGTGTAATTCAGGCCCCAGCTTATCTGATTAGAAGACCTGTCTGCAGTCACGAAGCCTGAGTCTTCAATCCTGTCAGCTTTAATGAGCTAAGTAAGGTCAGTCTGGGTGAGGACACTGATGGAAACAAAAGGCCAGGGCAGTGATGATAAGGAGAAGACACTGCTTTTCATCCTTTATCCATTCTTTTCCTGTGGTCCTCTCCAGTGTGGCAGGCTATTGGATACTATGAAAACCCACCTGGATGTGCTCCTGTGTGACCTCCTCTAGGTGATCCTGCTCTGGCAGAGGGGGTTGGGCTGGAGGATCTTTTGAGGTCCCTTCCCACCCCTAACATTCTGTGGTGCTGTGAACCTGTCCCATGACTTGACAGGGCTGGCTGAATGGTGAGTTGACTGCCTGAAGGGAGGTTGTAGCCAGGTGGGGGTTGGTCTCTTCTCCCAGGCAACCAGCACCAGAACAAGTAGCAAAGACATAGTAGCCTGGGCCATACCCAGCATTGTTTGCATAGCAAGAACATCACCCTCTTCCACACAATCACAGCATTGCAGGGGCTGGGAGGGACCTCAAAATATCATCCAGTCCATCTAGAGCAGATCACACAGGAACATATCCAGGTGAGTTTTGCATATCTCCAGAGAGGGAGATTCCACAGCCTCCCTGGGCAGCCTGTGCCAGTGCTTCCTATCAAGAGTTCCACCAGAATTATTCCCTGACTGGAGAAGGAAAAAGAAAGACCAAGAACATCACCCTCTAACTCTCAAGAGTTCTGGCAGAATTATTCCCTGATTGCAGATAAAAAAGGGACCAATAAGTCCATAGTTGTCACTAAGATCTGAAGTGGAGACTGCATCTCTGAAGTTGATGCATGGTAGTGAGACACTGGAACAGGTTGCCCAGGGAGGTGGTGGAAGCTTCATCCCTGGAGGTCTTTAAGGCCATGCTGTATATGGCTTTGATCATAGTATCATAATATCAGTCAGGGTTGGAAGGGACCACAAGGATCATTTAGTTCCAACCCCCCTGCCATGGGCAGGGACACCCCACACTAGATCAGCCTGGCCAGAGCCTCATCCAGCCTGGGCTTAAACACCTCCAGGAACAGGGCCTCAACCACCTCCCTGGACAACCCATTCCAGGGCTTCACCACTCTCATGGGGAAGAACTTCCTCCTCACATCCAGCCTGAATCTCCCCACCTCCAGCTTCATTCCATTCCCCCTAGTCCTATCACTACCTGAGATCCTGAGCAGTCCCTCCCCAGCCTTCCTGGAGCCCCCTTCAGATACTGGAAGGCCACAATGAGGTCACCTGGGAGCCTTCTCTTCTGCAGACTGAACAGCCCCAACTCCTTCAGTCTGTCCTCATAGGAGAGGTGCTTCAGCCCTCTGATCATCCTCCTGGCCCTTCTCTGGACACCTTCCAGCACCTCCAGATCCCTCTTGGAATAGGGGCTCCAGAACTGGAGGCAGTACTCCAGGTGGGGTCTCCCCAGAGCTGAGCAGAGGGGGAGAATCACCTCCCTTGCCCTGCTGGCCACACTTCTCCTGATGCAGCCCAGGATCTGATTGGCTTTGCAGGCTGCAAGTGCACATTGAGAGCTCCTGTTGAGCTTCTCCTCCCCCAGCATCCCACAAGTCTCTCTCCTCAGGGCTGCTTTCCAGCCAGTCCCTGCCCAGCCTGGATTTGTGCCTGGGATTGCCTTGACCCAGATGCAGGACCCTGCCCTTGGTCTTGTTGAACTTCATGAGGTTGGCTTGTGCCCACCTCTCCAGCCTGTCCAGGTCCCTCTGGATGGCCTCCCTTCCCTCCAGCTGTCTGCTGCACCACACAGCTTGGTGTCATCAGCAAACTTGCTGAGGGTGCACTCAATGCCACTGTCCATGGCACCCACAAAGATGTTGAACAAACCTGGTCCCAGGACTGATCCCTGAGGGACTCCACTTGTCCCTGGCCTCCACTGGGATATGGAGCCATTGACAGCCACTCTTTGGGTGCAGCCATCAAGCCAGTTCGTTAGCCATCTACTGGTCCACCCATCACACCCATGTTCAAACCCATGATCAACCTGCTGTAGTGTGAGGTGTCCCTGCCCATGGCAGGGGTGTTGGAACTGGCTGATCCTTGAGGTCCCTTCCAACCCTGACAGTTCTGTGATCCTATGATTCTGTGCTAAATGTTTTCTGAAGAAGAACTCTTTCCATGACTGTGTTGTGGGTTTGCTTTTTGATTTCTTTTTCAGTCACCTGGATTATTTCCCATGTTGTTCACCACTTGACTCACTGCCTGCAACACATCTTCTAGAAGCCACTGCAAGAAGAGTCAAAACCTGCTCCGTTGTGCTAGGAAGCTTTATTGCTTGCTGTGTTGATAGCATCAGCTAGGATTCTACTGGATAAAGCTGTCTGCAGAGGGTAATGAGGCTTGCACTGTGGAGTTCCTTCATCATAAGGCTTGAGGTCAAAGTTCTTGGGAGTCTTCATGGTGTGCACCTGCGAGAGAGGCACTCACACTGGGAGGCAGAAGGGATGTAGTGCTGCACCACTGTCCCGTTGGCACACCGCAGGGGGATTGTCACCGTGGTGGTTTGGGTGGCAGTGCAGCAGCTGCACACATCTTCCCATTGCCCTGTCTGAACAGAGTATCTGGTATTGCTTCTGCACTTCCCCTAAAAGGGATAAAAAAAAAAGAAAGGGAGATTCCAAGTTTGAGCAGTGCAACCAGAGTGCAGGGTCAGGAAAATAGAATAGCACAGACTTAACCAGGATGGAAAAGACCTTCAAGATCATCAAGTCCAACCTATCACCCAACACCATCTCATCAACTAAACCATGGCACCAAGCACCCCATCCAATCTCTGCCTAAACACCTCCAGTGATGGTGACTCCACCACCTCCCTGGGCAGCACATTCCAGTGGCCAATTACTCTTTCTATGAAGAACTTCTTCCTAACATCCAGCCTAAACCTCCCCTGGCATAGCTTGAGACTGTGTCCTCTTGTTCTGGTGCTGCTTGCCTGGGAGAAGAGACCAACCCCCACCTGGCTACAACCTCCCTTCAGGTAGTTGTAGAGAGCAAGAAGGTCTCCCCTGAGCCTCCTCTTCTCCAGGCTAAGCAACCCCAGCTCCCTCAGCCTCTCCTTGTAGGGCTGTGCTCCAGACCCCTCCCCAGCTTTGTTGCCCTTCTCTGGACACCTTCAAGTGTCTCAATGTCTTTTCTAAACTGAGGAGTCCAGAACTGGACACAGGACTCAAGGTGTGGCCTCAGCAGTGCAGTGTACAGGGCACAATGACTTCCCTGCTCCTGCTGGCCACACTGTTCCTGATGCAGGCCAGGATGCCATTGGCCTTCTTGGCCACCTGGGCACATTGCTGGCTCATGTTTGGCCTACCATCAACCAGTACCCCCAGATCCCTTTCTGCCTGGCTGCTCTCAGCCACTCTGACCCCAGCCTGTAGCACTGCATGGGGTTGTTGTGGCCAAAATGTAGAACCTCGCACTTGGATGTGTTCAGTCTCCTGCCCTTGGACTCTGCCCATCTGTGCAGCCTGTCGAGGTCCCTCTGCAGAGCCTCTCTACCCTCCAGCAGATCAACTCCTGCCCCCAGCTTGGTGTCATGTGAGAATTTACTGATGATCGACTCAATCCCCTCATCCAGATCATCAATAAATATATTTAATAGGATGGTGCTCAGAACTGATCCCTGGGGACACCACTGGTGACAGGGGCAAGGATGTTGCTTTTGTTCCTTACCTCACAATGAGAAATTGGCACCTCCTTTTCAGCCATACATCCATTGACATTCCCATATTGCAGCCTGGTGCTGACTGGTCGACATTCCACTTCCACACCTAACAAGTTAACAAAAGGGGGGAAAAAGGGGGTTTTGATAGTGCTGACAATTGCTTTTCTAAACTCTCTTCCCCTTCTCCTGAAATTACTGTTGGTGAGAGAGAAGAGAAGAGAAGAGAAGAGAAGAGAAGAGAAGAGAAGAGAAGAGAAGAGAAGAGAAGAGAAGAGAAGAGAAGAGAAGAGAAGAGAAGAGAAGAGAAGAGAAGAGAAGAGAAGAGAAGAGAAGAGAAGAGAAGAGAAGAGAAGAGAAGAGAAGAGAAGAGAAGAGACCAGACCAGACCAGACCAGACCAGACCAGACCAGACCAGACCAGGTTGGAAGAGACCTTCAAGACCATCACATCCAACCTATCACCCAACACCACCTAATCAACTGAACCATGCAATCAATCACCCTATCAAGTGTCCTCCCAAACACCTCCAATATATTACTGCTAAGATCCCCAGCAAGAGGCTCAGATCTGTCTCCTTCAGTTTACGTAGAGCTGTTTATGTAGCCCTATGAGGAGAGGCTGAGGGAGCTGGGGGTGTTTAAATTGGAGAAGAGGAGGCTCAGGGGAGACCTTCTTGCTGTCCTGCTTACAACTCCATGAAGGGAGGTTGTAGCCAGGTGGGGGTTGGTCTCTTCTCCCAGGCAACCAGCACCAGAACAAGAGGACACAGTCTCAGGTTGTGCCAGGGGAGGTTTAGGCTTGAAGTGAGGAGAAAGTTTCTCCCAGAAAGAGTAATTGGCCACTGGAATGTGCTGCCCAGGGAGGTGGTGGAGTCACCATCACTGGAGGTGTTCAAAAAGGGATTGGATGTGGCACTTGAAGCCATGGTTTAGTAGTCACAAGGTGTTTGGTATTAGGTAATAGGTTGAACTTGATGATCTCTGAGGTCCTTTCCAACCTGGTTGAGTCTATAATTATCATGGAGTCATAGAGTGACCTGGGTTGGAAGGGACCTCCAAAGATCAACTAGTCCAACACCCCTGCACTCAGCAGGGGCATCTTTTACTTGGATGGGGTAGCTCAGAGCCTTCTTGAGCCTGACCTTGAATATCTCCAGGGATGGAGCTTCAAACACCTCCCTAGGCAACCTGTTGCAGTGTTCCACCAGCCTGATGTTGAAGAACTTGCTCCTAACATTTTCAGTGTCCCTTACTTGCAGCTCAGTAGGTTAATGCTCCCTTAATTAAATGTCCTGATTGAGCCATTTGATGACAGCCTATCTCAACAGCTTTCTGACTTCCATTTCTCAGTGCTTATAGAGACAGGCAATGGCTGCATTCCCTCTAGCAGCTAACATCCTTCATCAGAGGTATTATTACAGCAGGTACTGTGCCAGTGTGGTGATGGGCTGCTGTGCTGGGCCATCTTTTATTTATTAGCTCATGCATGGGAGGGGCAGGGGGCAAGGAAGATAATGGAACACAGGAGGCAAGATGTTGATATTCTGAGCTAAAAGGGAATAACAATTTTTTGTTACTTTATTTTTTTTCTTTCAAATGAGCTGAAGGTTTGGGGTTTTTGATTGGTGGTTTTGTTGGTGGTGGTGTTTTACTTACAGAGGTCACAAAAGCATCAGAGATTCATTTTGGAAATGAGAAGCCAACCCTGCAGTCATAGAATCAATAAGGTTGGAAAAGGCCTCAAAGGTCATCAAGTCCAACCTGTCACCCAACACCTCATGACTAACTAAACCATGGCACCAAGCACCCCATCCAGTCTCTTTTGAAACACCTCCAGGGATGGGCACTCCACCACCTCCCTGGGCAGCACATTCCAATGGCTAATTATTCTGTCTGAGAAGAACTTTCTCCTCACCTCCAGACTAAACTTCCTCTGGCACAGCTTGAGACTGTGTCCTCTTGTCCTGGCGCTGCTTGCCTGGGAGAAGAGACCAACCCCCACCTGGCTACAACCTCCCTTCAGGTAGCTGTAGAGAGCAATAAGGTCACCCCTGAGCCTCCTCTTCTCCAGGCTAAACAATCCCAGCTCCCTCAGCCTCTCCTCATCAGATTTATTCTCCAGGCCTTTCCCCAGCTTCCTTGCCCTCCACTAGCTGCATTGGCTCCAGCACCTCCACATCTCTCCTGCATTGAGGTGCCCAAAACTGGACACAATTCATTTGAAGTTGATTGCTGATTCATTAAGTAGTTGCCTCACATATTCAGTATCATGGGATGTGACTTGTCAGCCTGTGTGTGCAACACTGTTCCTCTCATCTTGAGCTGAACAATAAAGCATAACATTCATAATTAACAGCTGCATAAAATGTGGAGAGTATCTGTTTCTTTGTAGGCATTTGTGGGTACTGTCAGAACATGTGTTCTAGAGGACAAAGCAGGACAAAAATGTCGCAGGCAGAAGGCATTCCTGGTCATTGACTCATTTTAACCCCACTGCTTATCTCTGTTTCATTAAACTGCACCTCATGCAACACCCAGCTGCTCATCCAGCAGCTCCCACACCACAGTTTCCATGCAAGACTTTTCCAGAGAAACCTAGAATGCTTGGGGTTGGAAGGGATATACCAGATAGAATAGCATAGCATAGCATAGCATAGCATAGCATAGCATAACATAGCATAGCATAGCATAGCATAGCACAACATAGCATAGCACAACATAGCATAGCATAGCATAGCATAGCATAGCCTAGCATAGTGTAGCCTAGCATAGCATAGCATAGAATAAAATAGAATAAAACAGAATTAACCAGGTTGGAAAAGACCAACCTATCACCCAGCACCATCTAATCAACTAAACCATGGCACCAAGCACCCCAGCCAGTCTCTTCCTAAACACCTCCAGTGATGGTGACTCCACCACTTCCCTGGGCAGCACATTCCAATGGCCAATCTTTCTTTCTGTGAAGAACTTCCTCCTAAGATACAGCCTAAACTTCCCCTGGCACAGCCTGAGACTGTGTCCTCTTGTTCTGGTGCTGGTTGCCTGGGAGAAGAGACCAATCCCCACCTGGCTACAACCTCCCTTCAAGTAGTTGTAGACAGCAATGAGGTCTCCCCTGAGCCTCCTCTTCTCCAGGCTAAGCAACCCCAGCTCCCTCAGCCTCTCCTCACCTCCTCCAACCTCCCCACCATGTGCAGGGACACCTCCCAGCTAGATTCAGCTTCTCAAGGCCTCATCCAGCCTGGCCTTCAATAGCCCCCAGGGAGGAGGCATCCACAACCTCCCTGGGCAGCTTATGCAGAGTCTCACCATCCTTGTACTGAAGAACTCCAAGATGATGATCCTTGAGATCCTGAACTGGAAGACCCTTGAAGTCCCTTCCCACCCTAACAATTCTATGATTCTATGATTCCTTCTTAAGCTCCAGTCTAACCCTACTCTCCCTCAGCTTCAAACCATTCCCCCTTGCCCTGTCTCTAGACACCCTGATGAAAAGTCCCTCTGCAGCCTTCCTGTGGGATCCCTTTAGGTATTAGATGGCAGCTCTATGGCCCCCCCCAGAGTCTTCTCTTCCCAGGCTGAGCAACCCCAGCTCCCTTTGCCTATCCTCATGGTGGAGGTGCTCCAGCCCTTTTCGGCTTCTTTACTTACATGTGTCACAGCAGGTACTGCCAATTTTTGCAATTCTGCCCTGAAAGAACAAAAGACAGGACACTTTCACTTCAGCACAAGCAGTGCACATTTGCTCTGCTGGAGGAACACAGCATTAGGCAAGAAAATGGTATTGTTAGCTTGAATTAAACTATGCATCTACACCAGTAACCATCTCCACATTAGTCTGGGGGATTGAACTTGTGATTGCCTTTGTCAGCAACCTGAAAATCTTGTTTTCAACTGGCATGAGGAGGAATATTTATACTGCAGGGTGATGTCATTGTTGCACTAAATAGCCAAACTTAAACTTTTGGAGGGTTTTCCTAATTAAAAAGACCTAAAATTTTCCCATCTAGCTAGCTGAAACCTACTGATTTTGTCCCTGAAATAGGTTTGTGGGGATATATAAAAAGGAGGATACTGCAGCCATTAGGTCTCTTGGGCCCTGCCTTTGCTTGGGTGAGGATTGCTGGTGGCTCCCTGCTTCTCTGCCATATGGTCAGGCCTGATCCTTCTCCCTGCTACCTCCACACCTCTTCAAAGAGACTGGTTGTGTTCTTATTTTTTCTCCCATCCATCCCTGTTCCTTACCCTTGTGAACCCTACCTGTTATTGTTACACATGTATATATATTGTTTAAAGAAAATTCTTTGCCTCTCTACTTCCAAGGTGACTCCAAATTATTTATTGGTGGATTTGCTCCTTCCCTTTCTTTTTCCTCTCTATTGGGAAAGAGGAGGGGGGAGCAGGGGAGGGATTCTCAGCCTTGCCCTCATCTGAGCTCTTAAGTCCCAGTTAAGGCTCAAACCACCACAGAAGTTCCAGTTAAAAAGTAAAAGGTTCTTCACTTATTTGCAGCTAAGGGCAACCCTAGATATCAACATGGGCTAGGGGATGAGGAGATTGAGAGCAGCCCTGCAGGAAACGACTTGGAGGTGCTGGTGGATGAGAAGCTGGACAACAGTGTGCCCTTGCAGCCCAGAAAGCCAATGGCAGCCTACAAGGTACATCTACAGAGTCCAGAAGGACAGCTGGAAACAGGACCCATTTCACTACTTACTCCTTCAGCCAAACATCTTCTGGAATCGAAGGGAGGACAGCCAGTGATTCTTCTCTCCCAGATAAATTCCCCTTTCTCATTTACTCTGCAGGAGTGACTGTCACAGCCATCCTGAAGGGATTCATTTGACTGGAAAGATACAAGAGCTGCTGTTAGCTTTGCATGGAAATAACACAGGATAGAAAGCTTTCAGGATACTGTAGAATCAGATAGTTCCTTTGATTTCATTCCTTTAATTTCAATTAACAGAATAGAAATAGAACTAGACTAGACTAGGCTAGGCTAGGCTAGGCTAGAATAGAATAGAATAGAATAGAATAGAATAGAATAGAATAGAATAGAATAGAATAGAATAGAATAGAATAGAATAGAATAGAATAGAATAGAATAGAATAGAATAGAATAGAATAGAATAGAATAGAATAGAATAGAATAGAATAGAATTAACCAGGTTGGAAAAGACCTTTGAGATCATCGAGTCCAACCTATCACCCAACACCATCTAATCAACTAAACCACGGAATCAAGCACTCCCTCCAATCTCTTCCTGAACACATCCAGTGATGGTGACTCCACCACCTCCCTGGGCAGCACATTCCAATGGCCAATCTCTCTTGCTGGGAAGAACTTCTTCCTAACATCCAGACTAAAATTTACCTAATGTACCATGGTGATGAAGTAACCAACAATAGGATGAGAGGACATGGGTTTAAGTTGTGCCAGGGGAGGGTTAGATTGGACATCACGAAAATATTCTTTCCTGAGAGAGTGGTGAGGGGTTGGAACAGGCTGCCCAGGGAGGTGGGGGAGTTGCCATCCCTGGAGGCGTTCAAGAAGCTGTAGATGTGGTTCAGGAGATGGTTTAGTGGTCATGGTAGCTGGGTTATGACTGCACTCAGTGATTTTAAGGGTCTTTTCCAGCCTTCATGATTCTCTGATTATTTGATTCTCACCACCCTCACTGTAAAGAATTTCTTCCTGATCTCCAGTCCAAATTTGCCCTTCTCAAGCTTCAATCCATTCCTTCTCATCCTGTCACTTTAAGCCTTTGTAAAATGTCCCTCTCCAGCTCTCCTGTAGCCTGTTTCAGGTACTGGAAGGCTGCTCTAAGGTCTCTCCAGGACCTGTTTCCTTCATGCTGAACAGCCCCAACTCTCTCAGCCTGTCACGACAGAGGAAATTCTCTGATCCCTCCTCTGGACTCTCTCCAGCAGTTCCATGTCCGTCTTTTGCTGCAGGCATCAGAAGCGGATGCAATGTTCCAGACCCACCCAGACCTGTTCTTGTGTAACTTGGTCTAGGTGAACCTGCTTCAGCAGAGACATTAGATCAGATGATCCCTAAAGGGCCTTTCCAACTCCTCCCATTCTATGATTCTGTTTCCTCCCCTCCTGTCATTCCTTACTTGGCAGAAGAAACTGACACTCACCTTGCCACAATCTACTCTCAGGGAGCTGCAGGGAGCAACGAGGTCTTCCCTCAGCCTCCTTTTCTCCAGGCTAAACAAATTCCCTCAGCCACTACTCAGGACTTGTGCTCTAGACCCTTCACCTCACTCATTGCTCTTCCCATACTCTCCCCACCTAAAACTTGGTTCATGAACAGAATGGAACAAAATGTTATACATGGTGTTTCATGTGACAAGCTGATTGGTTTCAAACCAGGGGGGTAAAAAATAACCCCCTCCTGTTTAAGATCTCATAGAAGCATAGAATCAGTCAGGGTTGGAAGGGACCACAAGGATCATCCAGTTCCAACCCCCCCTGCCATGGGCAGGGACACCCCACACTAGATCAGCCTGGCCAGAGCCTCATCCAGCCTGGGCTTAAACACCTCCAGGGACAGGGCCTCGACCACTTCCCTGGACAACCCATTCCAGCGCTTCACCACTCTCATGGGGAAGAACTTCCTCCTCACCTCCAGCCTGAATCTCCCCACCTCCAGCTTCATTCCATTTCCCCATGTCCTATCACTCCCTGAGATCCTGAGCAGTCCCTCCCCAGCCTTCCTGTAGCCCCCTTCAGATACTGGAAGGCCACAATTAGATCTCCTCAGAGCCTTCTCTTCTCCAGACTGAACAGCCCCAACTCCTTCAGTCTGTCCTCATAGGAGAGGTGCTCCAGCCCTCTGATCATCCTCCTGGCCCTTCTCTGGACAAAATAATGTCAACATTCACATTTTCAACTTAAATTATCCATTTCTCATTTAAAATTAGATTGGTTTTTACTTTTTCTCAGTAGTTTGAATGCATATTCAGCTAAAGCTCATGCTGGACCACCCCTCTCAAATTGGCATTAAATCTCCCTTTTTTTTTTCATTTACAAAGTACAAAGGAAATCAAAAGAACTTTCTTGAGGAGCCATCCTGAGATTCCAGAGGAAAATAATAATTAAAGAACTTTCCTAGGGCTCAGCAGAAATCTGTGTTGCATTTGCTCATAAATAAAAGACGGAGCTCTTCAAGCTTACCTTCAGGAATTTTATCCTTCCATCTCTCAGCTTGATGGTGCATGAAGTGGGCACACATCTTCCGCAGCAAGAGCCAGAGGTGTCCTGTCTTCTGTAATTCTAGAAGGTAAAGGGCATTTTGCTGGGTTCATTTGGTTTGAAGCCTGCTTCCTTCACTTATTTGTGGAGGGTTTAAAACCAAAAACCAGCGGACAAAGCAAAATGCTGCTATGAGCAGTAGGAATCGAGTAGCTCAGTCTAATTAGTTGCATGTTTCTTTGCTTTTTAAAGGCTGACATGAATACTTGTCCTGGTTTATTATACAATAGGGAGAGAAGCTTATTTCTAAGCACAAAACCTCCTGCACCCACTGAATTCAGCATTCCTTGACTAGTTGCAAGGTCAGGCCCAGTAAACTACATGTGACAGGAGGAAAGGCTAGGAAACATTAAAATGTTTTGAGTGACATTTGTGGTATGCAGGAGGTTCAGTGTCATGCTAATGAATACTACACAACACCACTTGGAAAAGCAGTTTGAAGCATGGGAAGTAAGAAAAAAAGGGGAGAAGACAACCAGTGAGGAATGGATAGGGAAAGAGGAGAATAGGGCAAACTGTGGAAAGGATGGAAAGAGTGGAAAGAAACCAGAAAATAGCATGATGAAAGAAGAGAGGCAAGAAAAATATGGCATCAGAGAAGGTGCAATATAATACAATGAAAAGGGAGGTAAAGAAAGAAAAGAGGAGTAATGGAACCCCACAAATAACACAGTGGCAAGAAAAGGAGTATGGGAAAATGAGCAGGAGGAAAAGTATGGAGGGGAAAGGATGAAGAAAGGTATGGAGGGGAAAGAACAAAGAAATAAACCAGAAAGGAACTGAGTTAACACGTAAAGTGTCTCAGAGTAACACCTCCAGCTGCTGCACATAGCCAAGAGCTGCTTTAGGATGAGATGAACATTTTTAGGATACCAAAACCCTTTCTGGTTGAGTGAAGCCATCCAGGCTACCCATATGTTTGT
This sequence comes from Melanerpes formicivorus, assembly GCF_026170545.1. Classification (NCBI taxonomy): domain Eukaryota; kingdom Metazoa; phylum Chordata; class Aves; order Piciformes; family Picidae; genus Melanerpes; species Melanerpes formicivorus. The sequence continues at coordinate 1,129,715 of NW_027142406.1, read as the reverse complement.
TATAGAGAAAGAATCTGGGGAGAGTGGGAGGTTACTATGAAATCATTGGAAGAAAAGAGAGTTGGTTGTTGTTTAGGTGAACTTGCTCTGCTGGCAAAGGGGGGAAGCAGCTAAAATAGGCCAGAAAATGACCAAAAATGTGCTCCTGGTGAGCAGTTGGCTGCACTTCAATCACAACTGCATTTACTTTCATACATTCAACATCCAGTAGAAAGCAGGTGCTCCTGAGAGGGTATCTACTCTTAACTCATTGTTTTACCTGTTATGCAGGATACTGGATAAAATGTGAGACAGGAAAGATTACAGCTAGGTGAACCTCACTGGCCTTAGGGGAATGAAGATATTCCATACCTGATTTGATGGTTTTTTTTCCCCCCTCCTTGAGCTCCACAGGTTCATCACAATGGCTACAAAGGGATACACCTAGACCTGCAACCTCCCTTGAGTAGCTGCACAGCTCTTAAACACAAGCTCAGAGGCCTTAATAAGCCCACTTGGAAACTGTCCTTTCTCTGAAGGGACAGAAAATACTATAGGCAAGGAGGCAGAGCAGTTCCTCTTGCTGTTATTTCCCTGGAGGGACAGATAATACCATAGTCAAGGAAACAGAGTGGTTCCTCTTGCTGTCCTTTCCCTGAAGGGACAGAAAATACTATAGGCAAGGAGACAGAACAGTTCCTCTTGTCCTTTCCCTGGGGAGAAAGATAATACTATAGGCAAGGAGACAGAGCAGTTCTTGTTGTCCTTTCTCTGGACAGACAGATAATACTATAGGCAAGGAAACAGAACAATTCTTCTTGTCCTTTCCCTGGAGGAACAGATAATACTATAGGCAAGGAGACAGAACCATTCTTGGCCGTTCCCTGGAGGGACAGATAATACTACAGGCAAGGAGGCAGAGCAGTTCTTCTTGTCCTTTCTCTAGACAGACAGATTATACTACAGGCAAAGAGACAGAGCAGTGCCTATTGCAGATGGTTTGTCAATCCATATTTTCCCCTAAAGCTAGCTTAAAATACACAATAAAATGTGCCTGTAGCCCTGACTATGCAAAGTTACCTTTCCTACACCATGGGTTTAGCTCACATTTGCTGTGGTTCATCTAATTCAGGGAAGGAAGAACACAGGGCCATGACTTCTCAGGAGACCCTGAAGAAAGGCAGCACCTCTCAGGGTTATACAGAACGTGAACTGTTGTGTGCAGTGAAGAACACCACCTCCTCATCAGAGAGAGGCTTTTACCAGAGCCTCCAGAGCACTCTCACTTACTGTTGGGCAGGGCTCACAGGTCAGCTTTGTGCAGGTCAGGGTGTATCTGCGTGAAGACGTGGACTGGGCAGAGCAGAGGCACGTAGTGCACGGATCCACCATCAGGCGTCTCCAGGGCTGAAACATCAGAACCACTTTTGTAAGTCACCCATTGGCTCTTCAGCAAAACTCACATTTAAAATGACCACTTTCCTCTAGGTCAAACCTCTTATATCAAGTCTTGCACTGCAGTTCTTTACAAGGGAAAACAATCAAAAAGGAAAACCAATGACCCAGCTTCCCAGGGACCCAACACATTGGCAGCTGTGTCATGGGTTGGAAACTCCCCCCCAACCCCCAACATTAAATTTGCCAACAAGCTCAGTTGGAAGTAAATGAAAGCTGTACTTGCAGGCAAGATTACAACCTACAACAAAATGCAATAGATATGTACAAAATATACAGGATGTACAATATTTACAGAGATTTACAATTAATAAACAGCACAAGAAGCCTCTGGGTCAGAGACCAGGGGAAGCTACTAGCTTCTTCTTCCCTGCCTGCCTTCCCCTTACACCCCTGTACAAAAAGGACAAGACAAAGGAGCAGAGAAGTTAGACTTAGCCAAAACAGAGGGCAGCCAAACAGAAAGGAACCTGGGGGTACTGATAGACAGATGACTGAACATCAGTCAGCAGTGTGCCCAGGTGGCCAAAAAGGCCAATGGCATCCTGGCATGCATCAAGAATAGTGTGGCCAGCAGGAGCTGGGAAGTCATTGTGCCCCTGTACTCAGCACTGGTCAGCACTTGAGTCCTGTTTCCAGTTCTGGGCCCCTCAGTTTAAGAAGGACATTGAGACTCTTGAATGTGTCCCAGAGAAGGGCAAGGAGGCTGGGGAGAGGCCTCAAGCATAAGCCCTATGAGAAGAGGCTGAGGGAGCTGGGGTTGCTTTGCCTGGACAAAAGGAGGCTCAGGGGTGACCTCATTGCTCTCTCCAACTACCTGAAGGGAGGTTGTAGCCAGGAGGGGGTTGGTCTCTTCTCCCAGGCAACCAGCTGCACCAGGGGAAGTTTAGGCTGGAGGTGAGGAGAAAGTTCTTCACAGAAAGAGTTGTTAGCCATTGGAATGTGCTGCCCAGGGAGGTGGGGATTGGACGTGGCACTTGGTGCCATGGTTTAGTAGTCATGAAGTGTTTGGTGGCAGGTTGGACTTGATGATCTCTGAGGGCCTTTCCAACCTTATTGACTCTATGACTCTATGATTCTAAACAATGCAGCCAAGGTCAAGCAGGAGCAAGTTAGCATCTCTCCCAGAGCAAAGAAGTGAGAGAGTGATATTTTTTTGCTCCAACCAGTTTAAGTTCCTTATCTCTCCAATGGGATTGCTTAGAATAATCTCTACTTTCCTTTTCACACCCAGTAGTGATTTGTTTACATTTTACTACTTTCTGCTCAAGATCTGTGAAAAAAATTTTAAAGGCATAGCCTAAAGTTACCACGATCTGGAATCCCACAAGGTGTCACAGCACAAAATACCATTGGCATTTCTTGCTTCATTGCTTACAAAGCTAGCAAGCAAAAGTTCTCCTCCCCCTCTGCTCTGCCCTGGTGAGGCCCCACCTGGGAATACTGCATCCAGTTCTGGGCTCCCCAGTTCAAGAGAGACAGGGATTTTACTGGAAAGAGAGCTATAAGGATGATGAAGAGACTGGAAGCCACAGCCTTGTGAGGAAAGGCTGAGAGCCCTGGGGATGTTCAGCCTGGAGAGGAGAAGAACTGAGAGGGGGATCTGAGAGGGGTCTGTAAATATCTGAGGGCTGGGAGTCAGGAAGAAAGGGACAGCCTCTGCTCACTTGTGCCCTGGGACAGGGCAAGGGGGCAGTGGATGGAAAACTGCACCTTAAGATGAGGAAGAACTACTTTACTGTAAGGATGACAGAGTCCTGGAACGGGCTGCCCAGAGAGGTTGTGGAGTCTGCTTCTCTGGTGACTTCAAACCTTGTCTGGATGCATTCCTGTGCAATTCTGTGGTCCTGCTCTGGCAGGGGATTGGACTCAAAGATCTCCAGAGGTCCTTTCCAACCCCTAACATTCTGTAATAGTGAAGAGGAGGATTGGATCATGAATTTATTCTGTGTTAGGTAGTTGCCATGAGTTAATTTTTTTCCCTAGAGTAGTGAATTGGTTTGCCAACATGTTTTTTTAAGCTTGAGCCATCACAGTCCACAGATCATGGGCAGAAAATTACTTGTTATCACCCTTGTAATAGTACTGCTTAGGATCACTAGAGGTATAAAGCTTCAAATTGAGAAAGAAGAAAGAAAAACTGCATCAGAAACAGAGTGACTGAATGAAGAACTGGGCTGGTCCACTGTTACATAGCAAATCAGTGGCTGAGCTGGCACAAACTTAAGCTCTTCCTTGTCAAAGGAAACAAAGGCACAGCACTTAAAATGTAGAGAAAAATATCAAACTCTGACGTAGGAAACAAAAGGATGTGGAGGTAGTAATTAGACTCCTAGCACTGAAAGGAATTCCATGTACAAAGTCTTGCCACTTCTTCAGTGCACAGCCTTTCATTTCAATGCCAAAACAGGAAATCATCCTGGTTGAAGGCACAAAAGGGAAAGAGGGCCTCTCAAGCCTTTCACAAAGAAGTTCTAAAACCTAACATAATGAGAGAATCAGGCCTCCAGGGATGGTGACTCCACCACCCGCTCTGGGCAGCACAATTCCAATGGCCAACAACTCTCTCTGTGAAGAACTTTCTCCTCACCTCCAGCCTAAATTTCCCCTGGTTACAGCTTGAGACTGTGTCCTCTTGTTCTGGTGCTGGTTGCCTGGGAGAAGAGACCAACCCCCACCTGGCTACAACCTCCCTTCAGGTAGTTGTAGAGAGCAAGAAGGTCTCCCCCTGAGCCTCCTCTTCTCCAGGCTAAGCAACCACCAGCTCCCTCAGCCTCTCCTTGTAGGGCTGAATTTATTATGAAGCCATTCTCATGAGCAGGAGCACAGGGCCAACTAGAGACATGTTAAAGGTAACTCATATAGAAGTGCCTTGAATTTCTATCTAGAGGAAGGTCTTACCTTGAACCACCTTAGTTCTGTGATGTTTATTTAATGCATTTAGGGCATCAGCATGCAAATGGCTTTAACAATGCCTTTCTGTGAACAGACATAGCTTAGCATGACAGAACTACATGAAGCAATGGGTTGATAAAGCTTTTTTTTTTCCCCTTTATATAATACACCTGTGTATGGAGAGGAAAAGTCAACATCTGCTACCCCAGAGTTACTCAGTGCATCCAAAATAACCTGCCTAAAGCCCAAATCTACTCAGACATCTTTCCCAAATATGCCACTCAGCAAAAGCCTGGGAAAACAGATGAGTGATACAGATAATCCTTTTGGTAAATGCAGCCACCTGCTTGCAAGGCTGCAGTTAAAGCCCACAGCATTGTTAGGAACAGTGGAGTGAATGCAATACACCAAATTACTGCAATATAATATTGGTAACCAGATACAAGGCAGGGCAAAAAAAGTCAAGGGATTAAGGACACAGTCGGTTAGCAGAACTGCAGTAAAAGACTCAAAGCTTGGAACCATTCAGTGAAGGAGTTAACAGAGCAAAGATTTCCCTTGGTATAAAATGAAACTTGAAACTTATTCTTAAAGGACCCAGAAGAAAGGTTTTTGAAATCCAGGAAGTATAAATTTCTGTGAGCACCACATCTTCCTTCCTGACCAGAACTCTGGAACAGTCATTGAAGTAGAGAATAGCATGAGACAAAAGCTGTGGTAAGGCCAGCTGCTCAAAAGCTTTCAGACACATAGGTGTTTGGTTTATGAGGCATCATTAAGTGAAGCTAGCTTAATTGAAAAGTTCATTCATTTCATATAGACCTTTATTTTATTTGGGGGGGGGGGGTGTGTTTTTTTTAAGGCGAAAGACAGAAAAGGGGGGGGGGGGGGGGAAGAGAGATGGAAAGAGAAGAGAGTGAGGAAGAAAGGAGGGAGAGAGGAAGAGAGGGAGAAAGAGGGAGAGATGAAGAGAGGGAGAAAGAGGGAGAGAGAGAGAGAGAAAGAGGGAAAGAAGAAGAGAGAAAGAGGGAAAGAGGAGAGAAAGAGGGAAAGGGAGAGAGGGAAAAGGAGAGGGAAAGAGAGAAGGAAGGAAGGAAGGAAGGAAGGAAGGAAGGAAGGAAGGAAGGAAGGAGAGAAGGGAGAGGAAGGAAGGAAGGAAGGAAGGAAGGAAGGAAGGAAGGAAGGAAGGAAGGAAGGAAGGAAGGAAGGAAGGAAGGAAGGAAGGAAGGAAGGAAGGAAGGAAGGAAGGAAGGAAGGAAGGAAGGAAGGAAGGAAGGAAGGAAGGAAGGAAGGAAGGAAGGAAGAGGAAAGAAAGAAAGAGAGAGAGAAAGAGAGAAAGAGAGAAAGAAAGAGAGAAAGAGAGAAAGAAAGAGAGAAAGAAAGAGAAAGAAAGAAAGAAGAGAGAGAGAAAGAGAGAAAGGGAGAGAGAGAAGAGAGAAAGAGAGAGAAGAGAGAGAAAGAGGAGAAAGAGAGAAAGAGAGAGAAAGAGGAGGAAAGAGAGAAAGAGAGAAAGAGAGAAAGAGAGAAAGAAGAGAGAAAGAGAGAAAGAAGAGGAAGAGAGAAAGAGGAGAAAGAGAGGAAAGAGAGAAAGAGAGAAAGAGGAGAAAGAGAGAGAAAGAGAGAAAGAGAAAGAGAGAAAGAAAGAAAGAAAGAAAGAAAGAAAGAAAGAAAGAAAGAAAGAAAGAAAGAAAGAAAGAAAGAAAGAAAGAAGAAAGAAAGAAAGAAAGAAGAAAGAAAGAAAGAAAGAAAGAAAGAAAGAAAGAAAGAGAAGAAAGAAAGAAAGAAAAGAAAGAAAGAAAGAAAGAAAGAAGGCTACTTGGTTTAGAAGTCTTCCAAGATTATATGTCAACTCGAATTTCACACTCTCCATCCTCTGAGAAAATGTTATGGTGACTTCATTGCTGAATGGTAACTTCAGTATGCTTGACACTTGTGACAGCAGGAGCACAGAAGCAGTGTGACAGCTGGGGCCTACCTACACACTCAAAATCCTGCACAGGCAGGGTTGGATAAGATGAGAGGAAGAACAAGAATACAGTTCCTAAAATTCTGGTGAAAGAATAAAAACCCTAAATTAAAGGAACCTTATCTATATAGCCAGATAAGAATTAAGAAGGATTAAAACTGCAGCTTTGTGGCAGCTGAAACACTTTATGAATCCATTCCTTAAAAGGTAAACCTGGCACAGGTTGCCCAGGGAGGTGGTGGAAGCCTCATCCCTGGAGGTTTTTAAGGCCAGGCTGGATGTGGCTGTGAGCAACCTGCTCTAGTGTGAGGTGTCCCTGCCCTTGGGGGGGTGGAAATAGATGATCCTTGAGGTCCCTTCCAACCTTAAAAATTCTATGAGACTATGATTATTTTTTTAAAGTATATATTATGGTAATATATTTTTAAGTATATAATGGTAATATTTTAGTTTACAACTTATGCACACTGCAGGGTGACAGGACAGTGGTCCAATATGATTATTCTTTGTTTTAAAGTAGTTTACAATCATTTGAAACAATTGGGGGGAAAAAAATAATAAAAAAGGCTTTACTTGGCAGATCAGGTTGGAAGAGGAAAACTAAAAGTCATTCATGAAAGAATGGAATGCTAGAAAGATCTCTCTGCAACATAAAATATTTGTATGCATGTCCTCTATAGCAGAGGGTGGCAGGAGTTAGCAGCACTATACTCCATGACATTCTCTACAAGTATGGTTTCTAGCACAGAATTGTTAGGGTTGGAAGGGACCTCAAACATCATCTAGTTCCAAACCCTCTGCCATGGGCAGGGGACACCTCACGCTAGAGCAGGTTGCGCACAGCCACATCCAGCCTGGCCTTAAACACCTCCAGGGTTGAGGCTTCCACCACCTCCCTAGGCAACCTGTGCCAGTCTCTCACCACCCTCATGGGGAAGAACTTCTTCCTGATGTCTAATCTAAATCTCCCCTCCTCTAGCTTGAATCTATTCCCCCCCTAGTCCTATCACTCCCTGACACCCTAAAAAGTCCCTCCCCAACTTTCCTGTAGCCCCCTTCAGATACTGGAAGGCCACAATGAGGTCTCCTGGGAGCCTTCTCTTCTCCAGACTGAACAGTCCCAACTCCCTCAGTCTGTCCTCATAGGAGAGGAGCTCCAGCCCTCTGATCATTCTCGTGGCCCTTCTCTGGACACCTTCCAGCACCTCCAGATCCTTCTTGTACTAGGGACTCCAGAACTGCACATGGTACTCCAGGTGGGGTCTCACCAGAGCTGAGTAGAGGGGGGAGAGTCACCTCCCTCAGCCTGCTGGCCGCACTTCTCCTGCTGCAGCCCAGGATGCAGTTGGCTTTCAAACACCACAACTAATTCTGACAACATACAACAAAAAGCAGATTATTTCAGATTTCACCACTTTAAAACCCTTCTCTCAGTGTGCTGACAGAGAAAGCCAGAGTTATTCCTTGGATTTCATTACACAGGGAAGCAATCACCACACACAATGATGGATACTTGACGACAGGGCTTTATCTGTAGGAAACTGATAAACTTATGCTTCTCAGCTACTAAAAATAGATATTATACAATATGTCAAACCAGAAGAAATGGATGGAGAAAGGTTCCCTCTGCCATAACTCCAAGTCCAAAGAGTAAAGTTGCCTTTCAAATAAATGAAGAAGCCATACATTGGCAAGGCAGGGATGCGTAGGTTACAAGTTAAGGTTAAATGACTAAAGAGGACCTCTTTCCCTGGGGGATGCTGAGAATATTTAGAGCAATTTGACACCAGAGGTGCTGCCAGAATACGGATTTAGGGAAACAATGGACAATTGACAGAGCTCTCCAAAGATAAATTTGACATAAATGAGATCAGATGCTTAGCTCCTATCATTCCCACTGTCGTGGGCTGGGTTAAACATGTCTTAATCTGTCCATTAAATATGCAGTTGAAGAAAACATTTCCTCTGAGGGCATATCAGCAAGGATCTTGAAAGGGGACAGAGGTCAAATAGTGAGGAAGCTCAGCTTTCCTGTTCCTGCTAATAGCCAAGGAGGGATACCCCTGCTTCTGCACAGGTGGAGCAAGACTCTCCATGCATTTTTTAATCTCCTTTATCCTCTAGGTAGAATAGGGGAAGTTCCTTTTGCTTCCCTGAAGTGGGCAAGGATCATTTCTGAGATTATCCCTCACAGATAGTTTCCTGCCTGCTTGGTAGCCTGTAAGTCATTACACAACACAGATTACCACAGTTTCTAAGCACTTTTCTCAAGCACCCTCTCAAGATAAGGAAATATATCTGTCTTCATTTTGCAGAGATACTCAATGTCATGAAGGAAGACTGCAGCAGGGTCATGAACCGTGCCCCTTGCCACTGCTTCTACCTGAAGGTCTCACTTGAAGAATCATAGAATCATAGAATCAACAAGATTGGAAAAGACCTCAAAGATCATCAAGTCCAACCTGTCACCCAACACCTCATGACTACTAGACCATGGCACCAAGTGCCACATCCAATCCCCTCTTGAACACCTCCAGGGACAGTGACTCCACCACCTCCCTGGGCAGGACATTCCAAAGGCTAACAACTCTCTCTGGAAAGAACTTTCTCCTCACCTCCAGCCTAAACATCCCCTGGCACAGCTTGAGACTGTGTCCTCTTGTTCTGGTGCTGGTTGCCTGGGAGAAGAGAACAACCCCCACCTGGCTACAGCCTCCCTTCAGGTAGTTGTAGACAGCAAGAAGGTCTCCCCTGAGCCTCCTCTTCTCCAGGCTAAGCAACCCCAGCTCCCTCAGCCTCGCCTCACAGGGCTGTGCTCCAGACCCCTCCCCAGCTTTGTTGCCCTTCTCTGGACACGTTCAAGTGTTTCAATGTGCTTCTTAAATTGAGGGGCCCAGAACTGGACACAGGACTCAAGGTGTGGCCTAACCAGTGCTGAGTCCAGGGGCACAATGACTTCCCAGCTCCTGATGGCCACACTATTCTTAATGCATGCCAGGATGCCATTGGCCTTCTTGGCCCCCTGGGCACACTGCTGGCTCATGTTCAGCCATCTGTCTATCAGCACCCCCAGGTCCCTTTCTATTTGGCAGCTCTCCAGCCACTGTGGCCCCAGCCTTTAGCTCCTAAACAAGGCTGCCCTGCATGCTTATGTGTATTCTTACAAGTTTGTGGTCTTCAAAAGCTCATTCATGTATCTACAATATCTCACCATCACAGCAAATAAAAGGAAGGAAGTCTTACCCCAATAACAGTGCCATTCAAAGGACAGCCATTCAGGGGCACTGAAAAAGAAGACAATATTCCATTTAACACTGTCAGGACATTACCAAGATCTTTTTAATTATTAGAGTTCCAGCTCTATATTTAGCTCCAGTTTCACTGCAAAGAGGCACAAATCAGCCCTCTTAAGTTATACCTTGAAAGGTAGCAATTTGTCAGAGCTGTCCTTAAGTCCACCCCCACAAATATTCTTGCTGAGTTGTTTTTTACCAGTACATGGCACAACAATAATTTTCTCCTCCAGTTCAAGCCTGGCACTCTCTAAAGTTGCAAATTCCCAGAGACATACAGAAGACAGCATGACTGCATGCAAACTCCCTAATCATAGAATCATAGAATCATGGAATCATGGAATCATAGAATGGTCTGGGTTGGAAAGGAACGCCAAAGGTCATCTAGTCCAACCCCACTGCACTGAGCAGGGATGTCTTCCACAAGAGCAGGTTGCTCAGAGCCTTGTCCAGCCTCACATTGAATACCTCCAGGGATGGGACCTCAGCTGCCTCCCTGGGCAAGTTGTTGCAGTCTTCCACCACCCTCCTGACAAAGAACTTGTTCCTAACATCCAATCTAAATCTGCTCTAATTTCATACCACTGTCCCTCATCCTATCACTGTGGGCCTTTGGAAGCAGTCCCTCTGCAGCCTTCCGGTATACCAGGCAACTGGGGAGAGTGGTGAATCATCAAGGCCCCTTCCAACTTGATATTCTATGATTCTACAATTCTTAGGCCAAAAGCATGTCAAGACCTCATTTAAATGCTTAACAGTGCAGGCTAGAGCTGTAACCACACAGACTGGTACATCTGGCAGACTGGTGAGAGGCCTCAAGCACAAGCCCTATGAGGAGAGGCTGAGGGAGCTGGAGTTGTTTAACCTGGACAAGACAAAGTTCAGAGGAGTCCTTATTGCTCGCTACAACTACCTGAAGGGAGGCTGTAGCCAGGTGGGGGTTGGTCTCTTCTCCCAGGCAACCAGCACCACAACAAGAGGACACAGTCTCAAGCTGTGCCAGGGGAAGTTAAGGCTGGAGGTTAGGAGAAAGTTCTTCCCTGAGAGTTGTTAGCCGTTGGGATGTGCTGCCCAGGGAGGTGGTGGAGTCCCCATCCCTGGAGGTGTTCAAAAAGGGATTGGATGTGGCACTTGGTGCCATGGTTTAATAGTCATGAGGTGTTGGGTGACAGGTTGGATTCAGTGATCTCTGAGGTCTTTTCCAACCATATTGATTCTATGATTCTATGAGTCTATGATCTCTCTAAGCAATGCAATGTAGCTTCAACAGTAAGCAGCTCAGGAGGAAACAGTGGGCATCAGTTGGAAAGAGTAAATAAGAGCAGCAGGAAGTATTGTATTCCATGTCAAAATTACAGAGGAGAGCTTCAAGGCATTGCTGTACTTGGATAATGTGCACGTTTGAAACTGCCACTGAGAAACAGGAGCTGATTCATTCTGCATTGGTCACACACAAAGCCTTACCACATCTGCAGGAAGGGCAGCAGTCTATTACTTGGTCACAACGCAGCTCAGTTCCCTCTGGACAGTCAGGAACATCCATCTGAGAGCAAGAAAGATTCTTCTGCTGCACAAAGACCTCGTTGTTCACCCGGACACACTCATTGATAACGCAAGGGTTGAAGGGGGACCTCCACTCCGTGCCAACCTGATAAGGAATGACAAAATGGTCAAGCACAGGCAGTAGAATTTGTGCCACTGCAGAGAGGGAAAACCACCACAGCCCACATGCTGGTTTGTTAAAAGTACATTTGCTGTGTCAGGAGCGGTCTGTCAGTCAGCAGTGCTCCACAAATCCTGGCTGTGACAATCAGTTTATATAGAATTCAGAATTAAGCGGGTTGGAAAAGACCTTTGAGATCATCAACCCATCACCCAACACCATCTAACCAACTAAACCATGGCACCAAGTGCCCCATCCAGTCACTTCCAGTGATGGTGACTCCACCACCTCCCTGGGCAGCACATTTCAATGGCCAATCACTCTTTCTGTGAAGAGTAGAATAGAATAGAATAGAATAGAATAGAATAGAATAGAATAGAATAGAATAGAATAGAATAGAATAGAATAGAATAGGATAGGATAGGATAGGATAGGATAGAATAGAATAGAATAGAATAGAATAGAATAGAATAGAATAGAATAGAATAGAATAGAATAGAATAGACCAGGTTGAGAAAGACCTTTGAGATCATAAAGTCCAACCTATCACCCAACACCATCTTATCAACTAAACCATGGCACCAAGTGCCTCATCCAGTCTCCAAGATAACAGTCTGCTTCTTGGTTGGTAGAGTGTAAGACTTACAGGAGCATCCTGGAGGTGAACAATAAAGGTACAGGTGAAATAAGCTTTGAAGAAGGATAGGCACTATTAACTACATTTAAATCTGTGGAATCATAGACTGGTCTGGGTTGGAAGTGACCTGCCAGGTCATCTAGTCCAACCATCTCTGCAGTGATCAGGGGGATCCTTGAGTAGATGAGGTTGCCCAGAGCTCTGTCAAACCTCACTTTGAGTATCTCCAGGGATGGGGCTTCAACTACTTAATTGAGCAACTTGTTGCAGTGTCCTACCACCCTTATGGCGCAGAACTTGCTCCTAACACCCAACCTAAATCTGCTCTTCACCCTCTTGCATAGAAGAAACAGCTCCTATAGAAACTGCTCCTATCATCTTCACCTCCTTCCATGGATTGCAAAACAGTTGCTGGGCACTCATGCTAGAAGTGGAAGTGTCCAGACCACTGCTGCCTCACCTCATGCAGACGAGAATCTGCATCACCCCGAGACCAGAATAGCTGCTCCTCACAGGCAGTCTTCTGGCATCTCCCACAACACTCTCCTTCCTGGACAATGTACTTGTAACCCTGCAGGAGAAAAGAAAGCAACTCACTGATCCAGCAATTGGAAACAAAGGAGGAGCTCAGCATTCTGTTAAGGGGTTAACACCATGTCAAAACACGTGAATTAAAATGCACACAACATTTTAAGGAGGAGTAAACTAAGAAAAACCCAGTAGGATGCATGAGAATCCACTTGAAATGCTGAAAGCAGAATCCCAAATCTTCCTGGAGCCTTCTCTTCTCCAGGGTGAACAACCCCAGCTCCCTCAGCCTGTGCTTGTAGCAGAGCTGCTCCAACCCCTTGATCATTTTCGTGGCCCTCTGGTCCTGCTCCATCAGGTGCAGGTCCTTCCTGTGTTGAGGGCTCCAGAGCTGGGCACAGCACTGCTGGTGAGGCCTCACCAGAGCAGGGTAAAGTGGCAGAATCCTCTCTCTCCATCTCTGGCCACACTGCTTTTGGTGCAGCCCAGGCTGCCACTGCCATTTTCAGCTTCAAGCTCACACTGTCTGCTCATGTCCAGTTTCTCACCCATCAGCAATCCCAACACCTTTTCCACAGGGCTGCTTTCTATCTCCCCATCCCCCAGCCTGCATTGATAGTGAGGATTGTTCTGACCCAGGTTCAGAACCCTGCACTTGCTCTTGTTGAACATCATGAGGTTCACCTGGGCTCACCTTACCAGTTTGTCCAGATCCATCTGGATGACAAATAACTGAATATGAGCCAGCAGTGTGTCAGAAGGGTTGTGGTCAGTAGGTCAAAAGAGATTCTCCTGCCCCTCTACTGTGCCCTGGTGAGGCTGCATCTGGAATATTGTGTCCAGTTCTGTGCCTCTCAGTTCAAGAAGGATGTCAGGGAACTGCTTGAAAGACCCCAGTGCAGAGCCACAAAAGTGATGAAGGGAGTGGAACATCTTCCTTACAAGGAGAGATTGAGGGAGCTGAGGCTCTGTAGCTTGGAGAATGTGAGACTAGGGGGTGACCTCATACATGTTGATAAAGATGTAAAGGGTGAGTGCCAAGAAGCTGGAGCCAGGCTCTGCTGGGTGATGCCCAGTGATAGGACAAGGGGTGGAGGTTGAGGCATAGAAAGTTCCATGGAAATAGGAGGAAAAACCTTTTTGTTATGAGGGTGACAGAGCACTGGAGCAGGCTGCCCAGGGGGGCTGTGGAGTCTCCCTCTCTGGAGATATTCAAAGCCTGCCTGGATGTGTTCCTGTGTTCCTCTAGGTGATCCTGCTCTGTCAGAGGGGTTGGACTGGATGATCTTTCAGTGTCCCTTGCAACCCCTAGCATTCTGTGAATCTGTGCTTTTCTGCGATGCAATCTCAGAGAAGTCATTTCTGAAGCTCCAGGAATAAGGCATCTCTCCTCCTTGTGGCACATGCTACGATTGCAGCTTGCTTTCCCATGTTGAGACATAGAAGAGGACAGAAGAGGACTGTGACAAGGAATGAAGCAAACTCCCTCCTGGTTTGCAAGTGAGATGTTTGTATTTGCCATTAACCTCCTCAGAGAGCTGTGGAATGGGTTCAATTAAATGCAACACCCACTCTTTTTCCTTAGCATGTCTTGACACAAGATATCAGCTGAGTATGATTTTGTCACAGAATCATAGAATGGGTTGGGTTGGAAGGGACCTCCGATGGTCATCTAATCCAACTTATCTGCAGTCAGCAGAGACATCCTCATAATTTCTTTATGGTCTTCCAAAACCAGACCACATAATTTGGTAGCATGCAGTACAAGTCACAGTACAATGAAGGCCACAGTATGTAGTGTTGCTATGGTAGGCAGAGCTGAGCTATAGGCAGGTCTGAAATGTTCTCTTCAGAAAGTGAACTGAAGTTAAATCAGCCATTTAAAATTGAACTTCAGACATCATGAGCATGTCCAGAGAAGGGCAACGAGGTTCATGAAGGGCCTAGAGCTCATGACATATGAGGAGCAGCCAAGGGAGCTGGGGTGGTTCAGTCTGGACAAGAGGTGGCTGAAGGGAGATCTCATCACTTTACAATCACCTGAGGGGAGGTTGGAGTGAGGAGGAGGTAGCCTCTTCTCCTTTATGACACGTGACAGGACCAGAGAAAATGGTTACAATGCACCAGGGGATGTTCAGGCTGGATATTAGGAAATATTTCTTCACTGGAAGGGTTCTCAAATGTTGGAATGGTCTGCCCAGGGCAGTGCTGGAGTCAGCATCCCTGGGAGTATGGGAGCGCTGTGTGGATCTGGTGCGTAGGGATATGGTTTAGTGTTGACCCTTCAGTGATGGCTTGAGGGTTGGACTGGATGATCTTGGGGGTCTCCTTCAATCAGATATATTCTGTTATTCTGTGAGAACTTATTGTGCAAGTGGTGCAAATGACAGACACTTCAGGATGCAGCTCTCCTCTTATTGCAGTATAAAAGTGACTCGTCACTGATTTCCTTGGCAGTAGGATATGACCCTAAAATAAAGTCAGTAATGCTCAGGCACTCTTAGGCTCAGTTCCCAAGCTCATTCCTTGCTACAATACTTATTTTCTGGTTTTCTTCTAGTTGGTCTAAGCATGTTTAAAATCATTCCAGACACCCATCAGGACCCTGCTGGCTAAGGCACTGGTTTGTATTGTTACTCACCCGAGAGCAGAACGTGTCACACGCTTTGTCATGACACTCCATCACCTGAAGTCCTGTAACATCATCCCTCACATCAGTGCAAGAGCATTCCCTGCAACCATCTTCCCAGGTTGTCCTGACGGGGTAGACAATGCTGTTGTGCACACACACCTGTAGAACACAACAATTAACACAGGAAATCATAGAATCAACAACATTGGAAAAGACCTCAAAGATCATCAAGTCCAACCTGTCACCCAACACCGCATGACTACTAAACCATGGCACCAAGTGCCACATCCAATCCCCTCTTGAACACCTCCAGGGACAAGGATCCCACCACCTCCCTGGGCAGCACATTCCAATGGCAAATCACTCTTTCTGGGAAGAACTTTCTCCACACCTCGAGCCTAAACTCCCCTGGCACAGCTTGAGACTGTGTCCTCTTGTTCTGGTGTTGGTTGCCTGGGAGAAGAGTCCAACCCCCACCTGGTTACAACCTCCCTTCAGGTAATACCTAGCTTCCCACTGACTTTGGTCCTGTCACTCCATGTATGAAAGCTGCTCCCATCTGTGGAAATGATACTTCATGCCTCTTACCCTGCCTGGAATGCAGGTGGTTGACACGCAGCCACAGTCGTTGGTGAGAGATCTGGAGAGGTATCCCAGGGGGCAGCTCAGGGTTGAGTTTGTGCAGTTGCAGGTGCACTCATATTTGTCACAGCACTCAGTCTTCCTGACAGTCAGCTCTCGATGAGGAGGGCAGGAAGGTCTTTGAACTGTGCTGCATGTTTCTCTGTTACATGCTGGGAGGAAAAGGTAGATATCATGTCAAGCACATGACACTGGGGAGTGCTGTGACCAAGACAGTTCTCTGGCAGCACTACTGCACCAAGCCTGCTACTGCAGGCTGTTAGAAATCTACTTGGAGACCTGAAAGTAACACAGAAATGCAAGACCCTGGTCAAAGTTTGTGCTGCAGGGTCAGGAAGAGGTTCTTGCCTTGCCAATTTCTTGTCTCGTATACAATCAAAATGATTTGTAAAATAAGCCAAAGGCTCTGAGCAGAAATGTCCAACAGCAAAGAGTTTCTCTGCCTTGATTCAGAAGTGTGCTCAGAAAAGTGCCAACGATGTCCTTCTTGCAAGCCTGTGAAGTCATTAAATGTCAGCTGGCACCAAAATTAAACCTTTCAGAGCCATAAAATAATGACTAAAGGAAGGTGTCAGTGCTACTCAGATGCAATGTTCCAGGGCTACTCCTTGCTGGAAGGAAAAAAAGAAAAAGCTACCTTACCACATGTGTAATTTGGTC
Source organism: Melanerpes formicivorus (assembly GCF_026170545.1). NCBI lineage: Eukaryota > Metazoa > Chordata > Aves > Piciformes > Picidae > Melanerpes > Melanerpes formicivorus. The sequence continues at coordinate 1,113,365 of NW_027142406.1, read as the reverse complement.
TGCATTCTCCAGGGTTGGTCAGAGCCAGCTGCAGGCCAAACTCACAGTCAGGGACAGGAGGCAGATCGCAGGATACCAAATCACAGACTGAGAAGAGAGAAATTGAGAAAGTGTTTAAGATTAGAGTAGAGTAGAATAGACTAGACTAGGCTAGACTAGACTAGAATAGACCAGACCAGGTTGGAAAAGACCTTTGAGATCGTGTCCAACCTATCATCCAACACCATCTGATCAACTAAACCATGGCACCAAGCACCCCATCCAGTCTCTTCTTAAACACCTCCAGGGATGGTGACTCCACCACCTCCCTGGGCAGGACATTCCAATGGCCAATCACTCTCTCTGTATAGAACTTCCTCCTAACATCCAGTCTAAACCTCCCCTGGCACAGCTTAAGACTGTGTCCTCTTGTTCTGGTGCTGGTTGCCTGGGAGAAGAGACCAACCCCCAACAGGCTACAATCTCCCTTCAGGTAGTTGTAGACAGCAAGAAGGTCTCCCCTGAGCCTTCTCTTCTCCAGACTAAGCAGCCCCAGCTCCCTCAACCTCTCCTCACAGGGCTGTGCTCCAAGCCCCTCCCCAGCTTTGTTGCCCTTCTCTGGACACCTTCCAGCAACTCAGCATCTTTCCTAAACTGAGGAGCCCAGATCACACTTGAGTAATCAGTCCTCAATGAAAGACATCCCCATTAAACTTTTCTCCCCTACACTCAATTGCTATCCTAAAATAGGAAGTCAAAGAATTCAGTAGGTCAGAATTTGTTTTCACAATAGCTTAAGAGAACATTTCAGGCTTGGGCTATAAGGATTAAGGTTCTGATGTTGTATTTCATGTGTGAGTAGAGACCAAAAAGAGATGCTAGGGGGAAAACACACACACACACACACACCCCCACGTTCTGATGTCATTTAGACAAAAACAATTAGCACAGTTTCTTTCCTCATCTCCTATGGGAAGAGGAACAAACTTAAGCTGGACTTAGATAGCATCATAGAATGGTTTGGGTTGGAAGGGACCTCCAAAGGTCATCTATTCCAACCCCCTGTTTTACACAACTGCACAGTGACTCAGTGCTCTCAAAAAAAAGAAGTGCTAGCTTACATTAGAAAGGGACCTGTAAAGCATTTGATAAAACTATGGGCCAAGAAGATTGCAGTAGCTTATGAGAACTTACCACACTCTAACTCAGGGCAGCACTGGCTGCTGTCCCTGCGCAGACGAGGGACTTCGCAGGGGCCACACTGAACAGCTGGAAGAAAACATCACAAAACAAGTTTGGATAATCAGAGAATCATTAAAGCTGGAGAAGGCCTTTAAGATCATGACCAATCATAACCCGGCTACCATGACCACTAAATAAGATCCTGAAGCACCGCTTCTACAGCTTCTTCGGCACCTCCAGAGATGGTGTCTCCCCCACATCCCTGGGCAGCCTGTTCCAACCCCTCACCACTCTCTCAGGAAAGAAGTTTTTCCTCCTGTCCTAACTAAACCTCCCCTGGCACAACTCAAACCCATTTCCTCTCATCCTATTGCTGGTTACCTGGGAGAGAAGACCAACACCAGCCTCACTCCAACCTCCTTTCAGGTAGCTGTAGAGAGCATTAAGATCTCTTCTCAGCCTTCTCTTCTGCTCTTCTCTGGACACTCCCCAGCCCCTCAATGTCTTTCCTATCTTGTGGCACCAGAACTGAACCCAACACTCAAGCTATGGCCTCTCCAGGTTGAAGTAAAGAGGTACCATCCACTGCCCTACTCCTGCTGGACACACTGGGTTTGGTACAGGCCAGGATGCCATTGCACCTTTTTTGCCCCCTGAGCACTCACTGGCTCATGTTCAGCTCTCCATCAGCACCTCTAGGTCTTTTTCCACCATGCTGCTTTCTAGCCACTCTGCCCCACGCCTGGAGCATTCCTTGGAGTTGTGACCAAAGTGCAGGACCCAACACTTGGCCTCATTCAACTTCTTTCCACTGACATCAGCCCATGGATTTAACCTGTCCAGATCCCTCTGCAGAGCCTTCCTATCCTCAAGCAGATGAGCACTGCCACTCATTTTAGTATTGTCTGCATTAGAACTAGAAAACTAGGCAATAAAAACACCAAGTCAAGTGTGAGCATAGAGCAAAACCAACTTACATTTGGCAGCAGGGCATGGCTGGACAGAGCAATTGATTTTCTTGTTATCCAGGCACGTGCATATCTTGCAAGGCTCATTGGCAGGAATCCATGTTTCCATGTGCTGCATGGAAAAAAACAAAACAAAACACCAGACTGTTAGAAAGAAATCAAATACCTCTCAGCCTGACCTCAGTGCCAGGCAAGATCATGGAACAGGTCATCTTGAGTGCAATCACACAGCACTTACAGGATGGCCAAGGGATCAGGTCCAGCCAGCATGGATTTAGGAAGGGCAGGTCCTGCCCGACCAACCTGATCTCCTTCTATGATCAGGTGACCTGCAGATGACACCAAGCTGGGGGCAGGTGTTGATCTGTTAGAGGGTGGGAGAGTTCTGCATGGGGACCTTGACAGGCTGGACAGATGGGCAGAGTACAAGGGCAGGAGATTGAACACATCCAAGTGCCAGGTTCTGCACATCGGCCACAACAACCCCATGCAGAGCTACAGGCTGGGGTGAGGGTGGCTGAGAGCAGCCAGGCAGAGAGGGACCTGGGGGTACTGGTTGATAGTAGGCTAAACATGAGCCAGCAATGTGCCCAGGTGGCAAGAAGGCCAATGGCACCCTGGCCTGCATCAGAAATAGTGTGGTCAGCAGGAGCAGGGAGGTCATTCTGCCCCTGTATACTGCACAGAACAAGAGGACACAGTCTCAAGCTGCACCAGGGGAGGTTTAGGCTGGGTGTTAGGAAGAAATTCTTCACAGAGGGAGAGATTGGCCATTGGAATGTGCTGCCCAGGGAGGTGGTGGAGTCACCATGACTGGAGGTGTTTAGGAAGAGACTGGCTGGGGTGCTTGGTGCCATGGTTTAGTTGATGAGATGGTGTTGGATGATGGGCTGGACACGATGATCTCAAAGGTCTCTTCCAACCTGGTCTATTCTATTCTATTCTATTCTATTCTATTCTATTCTATTCTATTCTATTCTATTCTATTTCTATTTCTATTTCTATTTCTATTCTATTCTATTCCTGCAACAGCAGAGACCCAAAGCAGCTGTGTGAGCTGATCCTGCCCTGCCCTCCACCTCCCCATCCACACAGCAGCTGCCACTGGGGCACAGACAAGACCTTTTCCAGAGTTCCAACCCCTTGAAGGGGCATGGGACAACTTGCATATTTTCAGAACTTCTGCAGATCTCACTGCAGAAGCTCTCCCTGAGATGTGTGCTGAGTTTGTCTCCACCAGGGCTTGAAACAATTATTTAAATGGGGGGGAAAAATGCAGATTTCATTGCCAGGGGATTCAGGGATTTGAGGCACTCAGATCCTAGACTTTAATTGCATTTGCAATAAGTATTTCATGTAGAACCCACAAGACAGTAACTAGAGTTGCCAGGGTCACAAAGAGTTGTGCACAATTGATCTATGTATGGGGCAGTGATTGGCTTAGAGGAAGCTATAAAAGGACATGGCACAAACTTCATAGAATCAGTCAGGGTTGGAAGGGACCACAAGGATCATCCAGTTCCAACTCCCCTGCCATGGGCAGGGACACCCCACACAAGATCAGGCTGGACAGAGCCTCATCCAGCCTGCTCTTAAACACCTCCAGGGACAGGGCCTCAACCACTTCCCTGGACAACCATTCCAGGGCTTCACCACTCTCATGAGGAAGAACTTCCTCCTCACACCCAGCCTGAATCTCCCCACCTCCAGCTTCATTCCATTCCCCCTAGTCCTATCACTCCCTGAGATCCTGAGCAGTCCCTCCCCAGCCTTCTTGGAGCCCCCTTCAGATACTGGAAGGCCACAATGAGGTCACCTCAGAGCCTTCTCTTCTTCAGACTGAACAGCCCCAACTCCTTCAGTCTGTCCTCACAGGAGAGCAGCTCCAGCCCTCTGATCATCCTCCTGGCCCTTCTCTGGACACCTTCCAGCACCTCCAGATCCCTCTTGGAATAGGGGCTCCAGAACTGGACACAGTACTGCAGGTGGGGTCTCAGCAGAGCTGAGCAGAGGGGGAAGATCACCTCCCTTGCTCTGCTGGCCACTCTTCTCCTGCTGCAGCCCAGGATCTGATTGGCTTTGCGGGCTGCAAGTGCACACTGAGAGCTCCTGGTGAGCTTCTCTTCCCCCAGCATCCCCAAGTCTCTCTCCTCAGGGCTGCTTTCCAGCCAGTCCCTGCCCAGTGTTTACACTGAAAGGACTTGATCTTTGAGGTCTCTTCCAATCTGATTGATTCTATGATTCTAAGCTATTTTCTCCTTCAAGAGAAATATGACTTCTCTTTGAGGCTTTTTTTCTGTTGTTTTTATTGCAAAAATTGGGAGTTGTAGCCAGGTGGATGTTGGTCTCTTCTCCCAGGCAGCCAGCACCAGAACAAGAGGACACAGTCTCAGGCTGCGCCAGGGGAGGTTTAGGTTGGATGTTAGTAAGAAGTTCTACACAGAGAGAGTGATTGCCCATTGGAATGGGCTGCCTGGGGAGGTGGTGGAGTCACCATCATTGGAGGTGTTCAAGAGGAGGTTGGATGGGGTACTTGGTGCCATGGGTTAGTTGTTTAGGTGGGTTGGATTGGTTGATGGGTTGGACACAATGATCTTGAAGGTCTCTTCCAACCTGGTTTATTATTCTAATTACTGTTTGGTTGTTTTTTCCCCCTTCCATTTTGCCAACTCAATAAGTACTACACAAATCCAATAGTACGGTACATAAAGGAAGATGCAAACCAGAAACACAAACCAGAAATCATGGCCATGTGTACAGAGATGCTGGAACCTTGAAACAAAAGTTAATACAAGGTCCATGTACTCAGCTCCTCAGGAAATTCTGGTTTTTAGAAACATCTCCTGGGGTGCAGCAAGAAAAGTGTGGCCAGCAGGTCTAGAGAGGTTCTTCTCCCCCTCTTCTCTGCCCTGCTGAGCCCACATGTGGAATACTGCATCTAGTTTGGGGCTCCTCAGTTCAAGAGAGACAGGAACCAGCTTGAGGTTGGAAGAGACCTCGAGGATCACCAAGTCCAAACTGTCACCAGACACCTCATGACTGCTAAACCATGGCACCAAGTGCCACATCCAATCCCCTCTTGAACACCTCCAGGGATGGGGACTCCACCACCTCCCTGGGCAGCACATTCCAATGGCTAACAACTCTCTCTGGGAAGAACTTTCTCCTCACCTCCAGGTAGAATAGGGGAAGTTCCTTTTGCTTCCCTGAAGTGGGCAAGGATCATTTCTGAGATTGTCCCTCACAGATAGTTTCCTGCCTGCTTGGTAGCCTGTAAGTCATTACACAACACAGATTACCACAGTTTCTAAGCACTTTTCTCAAGCACCCTCTCAAGATAAGGAAATATATCTGTCTTCATTTTGCAGA
>NW_027142406.1:1041209-1107767 GCF_026170545.1 Melanerpes formicivorus | reverse complement strand
GAACATGAGCCAGCAATGTGCCCAGGCAGCCAAGAAGGCCAATGACATCCTGGCCTGCATTAGAAATAGTGTGGCCAGCAGGAGCAGGGAAGTCATCCTGCCCTGGACTCAGCACTGGTTAGGCCACACCTTGAGTCTTGTGTCCAGTTCTGGGTGCCTCAGTTTAAGAAGGACATTGAGACTCTTGAAGGTGTCCAGAGAAGGGCAACAAAGCTGGGGAGGGGTTTGGAGCACAGCCCTGTGAGGAGAGGCTGAGGGAGCTGGGGTTGCTTAGCTGGCAGAAGAGGAGGGCTCAGGGGAGACCTTCTTGCTCTCTACAACTCCCTGAAGGGAGGTTGTAGCCAGGTGGGGGGTTGGTCTCTTCTCCCAGGCAACCAGCACCAGAACAAGAGGACACAGTCTCAAGCCTGTGCCAGGGGAGGTTTAGGCTGGGTGTTAGGAAGAAGTTCTTCATAGAATGAGAGATTGGCCATTGGAATGTGCTGCCCAGGGAGGTGGCGGAGTCACCATCACTGGAGGTGTTTAGGAAGAGACTGGCTGGGGTGCTTGGTGCCATGGTTTAGTTGATTAGACAGTTTTGGATGATAGGTTGGACTTAATGATCTTGAAGGTCTCTTCCAACCTGGTTAATTCTATTCTAGTCTATTGTATTTTGACAGTTTGATAGGCAGCAGTGTTTCCAAATGACCAAAGCAAGCTAACAGCCAGAAAATTCTGCCACTTCCAAACTGAATTTGCTGCATTTCTGCCCCTCAACAACTGATTTGCCTTATTAACAGAATAAAGTTAGCCAAGGAAAGTTACCTTCCCCCTTAAGACAACATCAATTTCTTTAATGAGGAGCTGACAACACTGCAGGAATTGTCTCTAAGAGCAGACAAAAAGCTAAGGCTGCAGCCAGCCATACAAGAAACCTATGGATCTAGATTCCACACTGTGTACTCCCTTAAGTCTTCTTTATTTCTCTCTACAGCTTCAGTTAGGAAAAGTGTTTCCTTTTTTTTCCCCCAGTTAGTGACTGCTCTGAGGTTTATAAAACTTTTTTTCAGTCCCCTGACAAAAAAACCACTGAAAGATATTCACTGATTGAAGACCTCAGCTCCCAAGCGACTGAACTGTCTGCACACACCCTTCTCATCAGCCAAAGGAAGCAGAAATGTCTTTAACATTAACCCTTTGGTATTTCAAGCCATGCTAAACCAAATTATTTCTGGTGTGTGGTTGTATGTGTGGATAGCCATCACAGCTCAGCAAATGCAGAGGGACTTGAAAAGTCACAGGAACTTGATGGGGCCTCCTCACCAGCATGCTGTGCTCACACAGCAAATAAACAGCGATGGATAATCTCAGTGTAGCTCCACTACACAGATCCTTCACTAGCAGAGGTGGCTTAAAGGTGTTTTGTACTTCATTGTTCTTCTCTCCTCCTCCTGACCCTCATTCCTGCTTCTCTGATGGATGTCACAAAATCACAGAAACATTTAGGTTGGAAGAGACCCTCAGGATCACCAAGTACAACCCAGAACCCTACTCTACAAGGGTCACCCCTAAACCATATCCCCAAGCACCACATCCAAACCACCCTGAAACACATCCAGACTTGGGGACTCAACCACCTCCCTGGGCAGCACATTCCAATGCCTGACCACACTTTCCATCAAATTTTCTCCCCTAATATCCAGTTCAAACCTACCCAGTTGTAGCTTGAGACCATTCCCTGTTGTTCTATCACTAATTACCTGGGAGAAGAGACCAGCAGCAGCCTCTCCACAATGTCCTTTCAGGTAGCTGTAGACAGCAATGAGGTCTCCCCTCAGCCTCCTCTTTTCCAAACTAACCATATCCAGCTCCTTCAGTTGCTCTTCATCAGATTTATTCCCCAGGCCCTTCCCCAGCTTCCTTGCCCTCCTCTGCACTGGCTCCAGCACCTCCACATCTCTCATGTATGGAGGTGCCCCAAACTGGACACAATACTCAAGGTGTGGCCTCAGCAGAGCTGAGTACAAGGGGACAATCACCTCCCTGCTTCTGCTGGACACAGCATTGCTAATCCCAGCCAGGATGCCATTGGCTTTCTTGGCCACCTGGGCACACTGCTGGCTCCTGTTCAGCTGCTTGTCCATTAGCACCCCCAGGTTCCTTTCTACCAGACAGCTTTCCAGCCACACTGCCTCAAGCCTGTAGCATTGCCTGGGGCTATTGTGACCCAAATGTAGCACCTGGCATTTGGCCTTGTTGAAGCTCATCCCATTAACATTGGCCATGCATCCAATCTGTAGGTGTTTAGGAAGAGACTGGCTGGGGTGCTTGGTGCCATGGTTTAGTTGATGAGATGGTGTTGGGTGATAGGTTGGACTCGATGATCTCGAAGGTCTTTTCTAACCTGGTTAATTCTATGCTACACTACGCTACGCTACGCTACGCTACACTACACTATGCTACACTATGCTATGCTACGCTATGCCATGCCATTCCAGGGCATACAAAACTCCATATTGCACTGACCAGAGGGTCACTCTCACCACCACTACCACCCAGCAGCCGGTTTCTGTCTCACTTTTAAGAGAGAGTTAAAGCCCTTACAACAGATCTCTGGTGTCCTCCAGTCTATGCAGACCCCATTCTCCCTGCAGATGTGAGCATAGGAGGTGATCATTTCACAGGCTTCATCCTCGTAGCAGCTGTTCTCCTCACAGGCCTCGTAGAACATGTTGGGGGGGATCACCGCGTGGCACTCTGTGAACCGATGGGAGAGCAGAAGCTGGCAGAGGCTGGATGCATGCTCAGAGCATTTGTCTTCCCTCCATATCTCACAGATCTTCCCTGGCTTTTCCACTGTCCAGTCCCGGATAAACAGGCTGCTGTCAGGAGTGACTGACCCGTCACGCAGCGTGAAGTCGTTGATGTGGTTCTGGTCACACACCCCTGGGAGGATGAGGGAAAGGAGAAGTGTGAATACAGTGTGAAATAAAAAAGAAGCCACACAAAATGGGCACAAGACAGACAGGGCTGGTTGGGGACACTCAGTGAATGTTAAGGAAGAGGGATGAACAATATTCCTTATAGCTATCATAAGCTATATCTCGGGAGTAAGTTCAGAGAAGAGCCATGAGGATGAGCAGAGGGCTGGAGCTCCTCTCCTATGAGGACAGACTGAGAGAGATGGGGTTGTTCAGTCTGGAGAAGAGGAGGAGAACTTACTGTGGCCTTCTAGTGTCTGAAGGAGGCTACAAGAAAGCTGGGGAGGGACTTTTGAGGGTGTCAGGGAGTGATAGAACTGGGGGGAATGGAGGAAAACTAGACATGGGTAGATTCAGATTGGATGTTAGGAAGAAGTTCTTCCCCATGAGGGTAGTGAGACACTGGCACAGGTTGCCCAGGGAGGTGGTAGAAGCCTCATCCCTGGAGGTTTTTAAGGCCAGGATGTGGATGTGGCTGTGAGCAACCTGCTGTAGTGTGAGGAGTCCCTGCCCATGGCAGGGGGTTGGAACTGGATGATCCTTGAGGTCCCTTCCATGCCCTAACAATTCTATGTTTCTATGATTATCAGAGGTATAAAAGCCCTGGGGTTGTCTCCCATTTCCTTATCAGAGGTTATGTCAGAGAGGTATCAGTTATGCAATAGAATACCATACAGTTCCTTCTCCAGGGTAGTAGCATTCCTCCAAATCCTATCAGCTTCACTACAAGAATAGGTCATGCCTCTCACATAAATCTGTGTAAGAAGCTGAAATTAAATTCTCTTTTAAAAAATAATTTAAATCACCTTGAAAAGGTGTGGAAAAAGTGAAGCATGAGAGATGAAGAGCAGCTGAAGGAGCTGAGGTTGTTCAGTCTGGAGAAGAGAAAGCTAAGGAGATATCTTATTGCTCTCTGCAGCTACCTGGAAGGAGGTTGGAGTGAGGCAGGTGTTGGTCTCCTCTCCCAAGTAACCAGTGACAGGGTGAGAAGAAATGGGTTTGAGTGGTGCCAGGGGAGGTTTAGGTTGGACATGGGGAAAAAGTTCTTTCCTGAGAGAGTGATGAGGGGTTGGAACAGGCTGCCCAGGGAGGTGGGGGAGATACCATCCCTGGAGGTGTTCACAGAATCACAGAATCAGTAAGGTTGGCTAAGACCTCAGAGATCACCAAGTCCAACCTGTCCCCCAGCACCTCATGACCACTAAACCATGGCACCAAGTGCCACATCCAAGCCTTTTTAGAACACCTCCAGGAATGGTGACTCCACCACCTCCCTGGGCAGCACATTCCAATGGTGAACAGCTCTCTCTGGGAAGAACTTTCTCTTCACATTGAGCCTAAACTTCCCCTGGTGCAGCTTGAGACTGTGTCCTCTTGTTCTGGTGCTGCTTGCCTGGGAGAAGAGACCAACCCCCACCTGGCTACAACCTCCCTTCAGGTAGTTATAGAGAGCAGTAAGGTCTCCCCTGAGCCTTCTCTTCTCCAGGCTAAGCAACCCCAGCTCCCTCAGCCACTCCTCGCAGGGCTTGTGCTCAAGGCCTCTCTTCCCCTGGCACATCTTGAGACTGTGTTGAAGAAGCTGTAGATGTGCTGCTTCAGGAGATGGTTTAGTGGTCATGGTAGCTGTGTTATGGTTGGACTCAATAATCTTAAAGGCTTTTTCCAACCTTCATGGTTCTCTGAGTCTATGATGTTCTTTCTAAGGTAGTACTGGAAGTCCATGAGCTGTGAAATGGATGGCCAGAGTAGAAAAACCTGGATTTGCTATGTACCAACAGGGGATCAGTTCAGCCAGGGAGTTTTCACAGCTTGAAGGCCACACCACTTACAAAATCATAAGCAGCAGATCAGGCTAAATCAGGAAGGTAGCTGTCAAACTTACCACAAAGCCCTTGTGTTCCTGAAGAAAAGCTCTTGGAATTAAGTTTAAGAATGAATTCGTTGTTTCTTGGGGTAAATGTGAGATTATGTCCAAGAGAGGAGAACTTGATTTCATGCATTATTGCTCCATAGATAGTGACTTCAAACAGCCTGCTGGAATAAGGGATCTGAACCCTTTCACCATTTACAGCCACCTGTTTTCAGAAAGACAAGAGCATCAGATCAGTTCCAGCAAGCAGTTAAAGTTAACCCAATCTTACAGTTGAAACACATTTGACTTCACAAGTGCTTGAAGATGCAAGTGACATGAAAATCAATGCTGCAAGCTGGAGATTTCCTTTGAGTCTGAAAATGTACAGAACAAACTGACCTGCATTCTCTCTCAACATTTTCCCACCTGAGTGCATTCCCTCAGCATATATACAGACCAGCAATCCAACTCCATGAATTCAAAATGGAAGGCTACAAGGATGATGAAGGGACTGGAGCACAGCCTGATGAGGAGAGGCTGAGAGACCTGGGGCTGTTTATTCTGGAAGGAGAAAACTGAGAGGGGATCTAATAAATGGGGCTCAACAAGGATAATTGCAGAGTCCTGCATCTGGGAAGGATAATAATCTGAACCAGTACAGGTTAGGAGGTGATCTGCTGGAGAGCAGCCCTGTGGAGAGGGACCTGAGAGTCCTGGTGAACAAGTTCTGCATGGGACAGTAATGTGCCCTTGTGGCCAAGATGGCCAATGGGATCCTGGGGTGCATTAAGAAGAGTGTGTCCAGCAGATCCAGGGAGGTTCTCCTCCCCCTCTACTCTGCCCTGGTGAGACCACACCTGGAGTATTGCATCCAGTTCTGGGCTCCCCAGTTCTAGAGGGACAGGGATCTACTAGAGAGAGGATGCTGAAGGGACTGGAGCACTGCCTTATGAGGAGAGGCTGAGAGCCCTGGGGCTGTTCAGTCTAGAGAGATGGCTGAGAGGGGATCTAATAAGTGTCTATAAATATCTGAGGGTTGAGTGTCAGGGAGGAAGGGACAGCCTCTGCTCACTTGTGCTCTGTGATAGGATGAGGGGCAATGGATGGAAACTACAGCACAGGAAGTTCCACCTCAAGATGAGGGAGAACTTCTTTACTGTAAGAGTAACAGAGTACTGGAGCAGGCTGCCCAGAGAGGTTGTGGAGTCTCCTTCTCTGGAGGCTTTCCAAATCCACCTGGATACAGTCCTGTGTGACCTGTGCTAGACTCTGTGGTCCTGCTCTGGCAGTTGGGGTTGGACTGGAGGATCTCCAGATGTCCCTTCCAAACCTTAACATCCTATGATCCTGTGAGTTAATTGCATTTAGCTTACTGCCATGTCACTGAAGAGCTGAACAGATACACCATGGTGTTTCACTTCAATGGAGTCCATACAGCTCATCTTTGGCGTTGCTCTGCATGGTCCTTCATGAAGCAGAACTTCAACATCATGTTCCTTGTCTTGAAACAAGGTGTAGGAGCAGTTGCCAGTCAGCTTGAAATTCAGCCCATCAAAGGTGACAATATGTCGAGATGAGCTCCCAATACAGACACCTGCAGACAGAGAAATTCACTTTTCAAAGCCATCAAAGCATCTGCTTTTGTTCAAACTGGGATGTTTCTTCACAAGCTTTACAGGCACATGGAACCAACTACTTTGGAAAGCTGGGAAGGGAAAGAATTTGCAAATGCCACGGCAGATTATTGAGACTCTGGGAAATGCTTCATCTGCCACTTCGTTTTGCTCTGGTCAGACTTCACCTGGAGTACTGTGTGCAGCTCTGGAGCCCTCAATGCAGGAAGGACATGGAGCTGATGGAGCAGGTCCAGAGAAGCACCACGAAAATGATCATGGAGCTGGAACAGCTCTGCTACGAGGACAAGCTGAGGGAGCTGGGCTTGTTCAGCCTGGAGAAGAGAAGGCTTCAGGGAGACCTAATAGCAGCCCTTCAGTACTGTCCTCCCAACACAGCCTTTTATAAACATGAATGAGTGTACCACTCAGGCTCCTCCAAGCTAAAGAGCCCCAGCTCTCTCAGGTCAGCAGGGAGATGTTCCACTACCTTTATATCTCTGTGCTGAACACTTTCAAACAGTTCCCTGAGGTCCTTCTCGAACTGAGGGGCCCAGAACTGGACTCAATATTCCAGATGTGTCCCCACCAGGGCAGAGTAAAGGGGGAGGAGAATCTCTCTTGACCTACTAACCACAGCCCTTCTAATACTCCCCAGGATGTCACTGGTCTTTTTGGCCACAAAAACACATTGCTGGCTCATGGTCATCCTTCTGTCCACCAGGACCCCCATGTCCCTTTTCCCTATGCTGTTCTCCATCAGGTCAGTCCCCAACCTTCTTGGATTTCATTCCATTTCTCCCCTGCCCAACTCTCCAGCTTGCCCAGGTCTGGCTGAATGGCAGCACAGCCTTCAGGTGTGTCAGCCACTCCTCCCAGTTTGATGTCAGCAGCAAACTTGCTGACAGTACCCTCTGTGCCTTCATCCATGTCATTAATGAATATATGGAATAGTCCTGGTCCCAGCATCTTCTGAGCACTGCAGCATCTTCAGCTATAAATTCATGTATAAAAAAGTCAGCAATAAAACAGACTTTCTGTTCCCTGTGACAGATGCCCAATGCCACACTGCATGCAGCCAGGCATCACTGCCTCCTTCACCCCTGGCTGCCACCATTTCATTATTTTCAGAGCATCTATCTGGGCACTGAGGTGATCTGCAGGCTCCAGCTTGGGTTTCTGTTTGAAATCATTGTTCTTCCTCCCTCGAGCCTTCCCTTCACATCTATCAAAATTTCCTAAACAGTCTCTCTTTTTAACAGAGGACTGAGTGTCTCCATCCTGTAAATGTGAGTGTTGCTTGGAGCTCCCTCATCTCAGCCAGAGCACTCCTCACACAGACCAACCTATCTCCCAACACCATCTCATCGACTAAACCACGGCACCAAGCACCCCATCCAGTCTCTTCCTGAACACCTCCAGGGATGCTGATTCCACCACCTCCATGGGCAGCACATTCCAATGCCCAATCTCTCTTTCTGTGAAGAATTTCTTCCTAACATCCAGCCTAAACCTCCCCTGGTGCAGCTTGAGACTGTGTCCTCTTGCTCTGCCTCTGGTTGCCTGGGAGAAGAGACCAACCCCATCTGGCTAGATGCATCACTTGCAGCTTGCTGAGATAAATTTCTGGTTTTTTCTACACATCTTCCTCCCCAGGTCACACAGCTTTGGAAGTGAACTGTGAGGTTCTCTGATAAAGCACTGTCCCTTCACTAATGCACAAAGCAACTTCACAATGACTCTGAACTTGCAAACAGCACCACACATTCCAGGCACCAGCAAGACTCTGATGCTTCTAGCTGCACATCTAACCGGTGTTCAGCATCAATTTCTCCCAGTTCAGGCACCTTTGGTGTCTGAAATGACTGGGCAGCTCCATTCACCGTGACATTCCTGATAAACACTTCAAGTGCTGATTTCTTTATGGTGAGGGTGCCAGAACCCTGGAACAGGCTACCCAGAGAGGTTGTGGGGTCTCCTGTGCAGACTGCCAAAACCCACCCCCAGTGTGACCTGCCCTAGCTGATCCTGCTTTGGCAGGGGGCTTGGGCTGGATGATCTCTGCAGGTCTTTTCTAACCTTCTGAGATTCTGTGATGGGGAGGGAGAGGCACACATGCAAAGATAAATACTCACAGGGACACATCCATCGGCAGCCACAAGTTTCTTCAACCTTAACGACAGGAAGATTGCTGGGACAAACTGGTTTAGGCATCCTCTCACAGTTAATTTGGTGGCTCTCCAGAACTGTGTAATCTCCTGGAAAGCATGTCACAGTGTGGCACTGGTCTGCTAATGTCCATTTATCACCAGGCTAGAAAAGGAGACAGGGGGTATTTAACAAGGGAAAAGAAACATGGGCAGGGGGTAGAAAAATGCCCAACTGGGCTGCTGCCACCATCCTCTCCAGAGAGCAAGTAAAGTGACACTGACAGCAGTGCTCCTCAAATTAGCCTTGGGTGGTTAAATAATAGAATGCAGTGCATTGAGGACTTCATCAGAATAAGTTTAAATTAGCAGCACTAAGAAATAGACTCTGGAATTCCAAGCAAAAGATAATGATCTAGAACAGGAGATGTTTTCTCCCTGCAGAACGGAGTATCTGGTGCTCCATCTATTGTTAGCTTGCCACCCTGCAGCACACATGGATGGCATAGCCAAGAAAGAATTCCCCTCAGCTTTTCTTTAAATGTCAAAGCCTTTAGCTTTCATCAGCCAGAAAAATTATTTTAGAGAGAGCTCTGAGCACAGATGGTCATGGCACAGCAGGGATCAGCAATCTTTGTTCCATGGAATACTCTTGGCCACATGCTTCTATCCACAACTCCAAACCTTTAAAGCAGTTCCTCTGTTCCCCAAAGGAAAGGATTCCTTCACTAGGTCAATGTTATCAGATATACACAGTGTGGGGGTTTTTAAGTTCTTAATAATAATAAATAACAACAATAATAATAAACAATTAAAAAATCTCATCTCTTAAAGGCCAGCCTAAACTTTAAGGCATCAGGACTACATACTACTAAAGGATGGTGAAGTTGAATGCAGTCACAGCCTGGAATATCTCAAGATTCATATCTGCAACAGGCTGAACTCTCTGTGCCAATCCCACTGAGCTCTGAAATTCATAAACAGGCTCAAGGAATTTCAAACCAGAGGTTTCATCCCTGGAGCCTGCAATCCCAGGAATATCTCCAAATGTGGGAAACAGTCTTTTCCAGATCAGTCTCTACACAAGTTAGTCTACAGACTTGGGAATGCATGGTTGGAAACCTGAAACTTGGAGAGGGACCTAGGGCCGCTGGCTGAGAGTCAGCTGAACATGAGTGAGCAGTCTGCCCAGGTGGCCAAGAAAGCCAGTGGCATCCTGGCTTGGATTAGAAGCACTGCGGCCAGCAGGGACAGGGAGGTGATCATCCCCCTCTGCTCAGCACTGGTGAGGCCACACCTCGAGTGTTGTGTTCAGTTCTGGGCCACTCACTACAGGAAGGATATTGAGGAGCCAGAGCACGTCCAGAGAAGGGCAATGAGGATGGAGAAGGGTCTGGAGCACATGGCCTGTGAGGAGCATCTGAGGGAGCTGGGGTAGTTCAGTCTGGAGAAGAGGAGGCTGAAGGGAGACCTCACTGTTCTCTACAACTACCTGCAGGGAGGTTGGAGTGAGGAGGGGGCAGACTCTTCTCCTTGGTGGCAAGCAGCAGGAGCAGAGGAAATGGTTCCAAGCTGCACCAGGGGAGGTTCAGGAAATATTTCTTTATTGAAAGGGTTCTCAAACATTGGAATGGTCTGCCCAGGGCAGTGCTGGAGTCACCATCCTGGAGGTATTCAAGCACTGTATGGACCTGGTACTTAGGGACATGGTTTAGTGTTGAGACCTTCAGTGCTGGGTCAAAGATTGGGGTGGATGAGCTTGGAGGTCTCTTCCAACCAGATATATTCTGTGATTCTGTGAGTCCAGAAGCACTTAGCCACAACTGGTTCTATGAACTGGGGAATACTTCTGGATGTTCACAAACAGAAACAGATGGGGAAGCAAAGGTGATTGCTCCCCATCATTGCCATGAAAGAGAAGAGCAACGTGATAAAACACCTGGGTGACCACAACATAATTTATAGTCTGCTCTTGGCCTTAATGTGGAAACCAAGAACAGCCACCAGTGATGACATGGAAGTATTGCTCTGTATCTCTGAGCTATGCAATACCCTGGAGTCTAAAAGGGAGCTGCCACAGTCACAGCTACAAAACTTTACCTTTCAAATAGGAGCTAACTGACTGGACCTGCTTGCTCTCTTTCTTTCAGAAGGCAACTTGTCCTCAAAGTGGGTTAATATTTTTCAGGCTTGTGAGCCTAGAGGAAGCTGTGAAAATGCAACATGAGTGGTTTTAAGCATGGGGGAAAAAATGTTTAGATAGGAAGAAACTGAATGGTTTTTAATTACATTTGTCTCGCCTACAGCTCATTGAAAGAGGAGCACCTGGAAGGTGCTTACAGACAGCTGTGCATGTCTGGCAAAGGCTCCTTTGGCTTCCATATGCAGTTAATTGTTTTTATGTCACTCCTTAACAGGACATCTCCTGGAAAAATCTCTTAAGTGCTGAATAAGACAAGCACATTACGGCAAAGAAATATCAGCTGAAGGACCCAAAAAAGCCAAGAATCCTGGGGCAGGGGGAAATGCAGGGACTCTGAAGACCAAGAAAGCTGAAATCCCAAATGATACAACATTGTAGGACTGAAAACTAGGAGGGAAAAGAAAGCAAAAGCAGAGGATTCTCAGTTGTGAAGGATAAGTCTGCTGAAACCGTAAGAGCCTGCCAGCACACCGGAGGAAGCCTCAGACTTCCTCTCTGAGGGAGCTCTCAACCTACAGACCTGAACTTGCTCACTCTTTCCCTTGCTGTGCATCTGCAGGAGGCAGAGCCATGGACCTCGACTGGCTTCATCGGCTGGCACTTTTAATTGAGTCAGGGGGCTGTTTGCTTGAAGGGCAACAAAGTTGGGGAGGGGTTTGGAGCATAAGCCTTATGGGGAGAGGCTGAGGGAGATGGGGTTGTTTAGCCTGGAGAAGAGGAAACTCAGGGGTGACCTTATTGTGATTGCCCATTGGAATGGGCTGCCCGGGGAGGTGGTGGAGTCACCATCACTGGAGGTGTTCAAAACAGGATTGGATATAGCACTTGGACCCATGGTCTAGTAGTCATGAGGTCTTGGGTGACAGGTTGGACTTGATGATCTCTGAGGTCTTTTGCAACCTTGTTGATTCTATTCTATTCTATTCTATTCTATTCTATTCTATTCTATTCTATTCTATTCTATTCTATTCTATTCTATTCTATTCTATTCTATTCTATTCTTTATTAGAATAACCTTTATTAGAATAAACCAAACCAGGTTGGAAGAGACCTTCAAGATCATCGTGTCCAACCCATCAACCAATCCAACCCACCCAAACAGCTAACCCATGGCACCAAGCACCCCATCAAGTCTCCTTCTGAACACCTTCAATGACGGCGACTCCATCACCTCCCCGGGCAACCCATTCCATAGCGCAATCACTCTTTCTGTATAGAACTTCTTCCTAAACTTCTGTATAGAACTGTATAGAACTTCTTCTATTCTATTCTATTCTATTCTATTCTATTCTATTCTATTCTATTCTATTCCATTCCATTCCATTCCATTCTATTTTCTGTCAGCTGCCAAGTTCATCTATCAGAATTGTTAAACACATCTTGAACATTGCTAAATATTCTTTACACAGCGTGTAAATATTCTTTACACAGCGTGTGTTTAGCACTTGTGGGAACTCCTTTATCACTGGATGTGCTGAGGATTACAAACTTCCATGAATTCAAACCAAGAGCGAACAAATTCATGCAGTAGAACACTTCTGAGCACTGTCAAGCAGAGAAAGCTACCACTCACAGCTCAGAGTAGCCTTGAGTCAAATTGTTACAAGACTAGGAGAATTGAGGGAATTTTCACACACTGTTACTTTCCTAACACCCATTTTTGGCCATATAATACAGGGAGGTGAATGAATTTTTGGCCTGACCTAGGACGTTTCATCCTTCTGCTACCAACAGTGACCTTCACCCTGCATCTTCCTTCAGAGTAATTTCCAGGGTAGAGGAAATAACAGACAAACGAAATAAATAATAATAACTAAATAAATAAAGTAACAAACAGTATCTCTCAGGATACTGACAGGATTTAGGCTGAGATTTTTGATCCTGAGAACTCTGATTTCCTTGCAGACTGCGAGAGGTCAGTTCCCACAGCCTCCAGGTGCAAGACAGCCATCCCACTTGGGCAGCTGAGCCTGCTGCAGTAACTCTCCGAGAAATGCTTAAAATATCAGTAATTTGAGGTAAGAGCCTGTGTTTTCTGATTTAGGACAGAGCCTGGAACCTTCAGCTCTGTGGATTTGTGAACCATTACAGAATTATTGTTACAGAATTAACCAGGTTGGAAAAGATCTTTGAGATCATTGAGTCCAACCTATCACCCAACACCATCTAATTAACTGAACCATGCCACCAAGCACCCCAGCCAGTCTCTTCCTAAACACCTCCAGGGATGGTGACTCCCACTCCCTGGGCAGCGCATTCCAATGGCAAATTTCTCTTTCTGTGAAGAATTTCTTCCTAACATCCAGCCTAAGCCTCCCCTGGTAATGAGAATGGGGGGAGGGGGGGGAGGGGAATCAAAGGAACCTTTCTAATGTACTGGAAACTCAAGCTAAATCCTATGACAGAACTCTTAACTGACTCCTACTAGAAAACACAGAACATGGCTTGTGCCACTGTGTTTAAATGCATAAAGTATCATAGACACAAACCTTGACTTCTCAGCTGGGAGGAAGGAACTGAATCCTTTGTATCTCTCAGGCAGGTTTACTAACATTTCTGAGCATGTTCTCAGGATTAATAAAAAGCTTTTCTGCAACTGAGGACTCATATCTTTGGTGTCATTACTTAAGAGACTGTTTTCCCTAGAGCAAATGAAATCACACCAAAATTCTCTCCCTATAAGTTTTTTCTAGGGCAAGATTCTTTGATTTTTAGTAGAAGGAGAGGGTCTGGGATGGCATTTGTCAGTACGTGCATCTTTATTTTGGCCATGCCTAGCTTTCCCAGAAGTTCTTTCACCTGGAGATGGAAATGCATTTTCCTTTGTCAGGGAAGACACAGGGTGTCAAAAATCTGAGCTCTGTGCTGCATTCAATACTCAGTACTCAGTATCACTAAGGTTGGAAGAGACCTCAAAGATCATCAAGTCCAACCTGTCACCACAGACCTCATGATTAGAGTAGGGAGGACACTACTGCCCACTGCAGGCTTGAACTCATGACCTTCCCATTAAGGGTCTGATGTGCTACCATCTGAGCCACAACTGCCCCAACCCACTGCAAGATCAGGTCATTAGAGGAAGTCTCCATTATATACAGAGCAATCCTGTCAGTTCAAAACCCAACATTTTCTTCCTATGAAATGATTCTTCACATTGCCTGACACTTTTCATTCCAGATTATCTATGAAGGTATTCATGGTCCTGTGTGAACTTTGTCACTTGAAAGCCAGATGGATGACCCAGAGCAAGACACTTACTTTCTTTTTGTTTCCATCCTCATCTATGCATTCTCTGACAGGGTCTGAAAGAGAAACAGACATTTTTTTAGCCACCTCCTTCCCTTATCCAGTGGATTGCCCTGGCCTAGGTGCGGGGCCTTACACTTTGCTCTATTGAACCTCATGAGCTTCTCCACAGTCCACCTCTCCAGGTCCCTCTGGATGGCACCATCCCATCCTTCAGACTCATCAACCACACCACTCAGCTTAGTATCACCTGCAAATTTCCTGAGGGTGACCTCAATCAAGAAAGATGCACTCAATCAAGAAAAAAAAACCAGCTGCTTCAGGAAATCAAATAAATCTAAAAGCCACAAAGGAAAAAAAATCCAACTATTTCAAGCAAACATTCATTTGTAGATAGCAATGCCCCCAGCCTTGCTTCAACTCTGGCTAGGACTTTTCTCTTTTTCTCTTTGGTCTCAGTGTATAAAGATATTTGTTATTAATACTGTTGGTATTTCTACTACAATAGCATCTACATATCCTGTCTGCAAACCACTGTCTCATCATTTTAGCGACTGCACAACATCTTCCAGGCTCACAGGATGTTAGAGGTTGCAAGGGACCTCCAAAGATCATCAAGTCCAACCCCCCTGCCAGAGCAGGACCATAGAATCTAGCCCAGGTCACACAGGAACACATCCGGATGAGTTTTGGAAGTCTCCAGAGGAGGAGACTCCACAACCTCTCTGGGCAGCCTGCTCCAGTGCTCTATTACCTTCACAGTAAAGAACTTCTTATTCACATTGAGGTGGAACCTCCTGTGGTGCATTTTATATCCACTGCCCCTTGCCCTATCACAGGGTGCAACTGAGCAGAGTTTGTCCCCTCTCTCTTGACACCCAGCCCTCAGCTATTTACAAACATTTATTCAATCCCCTCTCAGTCTTTTCTTCTCCAGACTAAAACAGCGCCAGGGCTCTCAGCCTCTCCTCATCAGGCAGTGCTCCACTCCCTCCATCATGCTTGTTGCCCTCCATTGGACTCTCTCCAGTAGATCCCTGTCCCTCTAGAACTGGGGAGCCCAGAACTGGATGCAATATTGCAGGTGTGGTCTCACCAGAACAGAATAGAGGGGGAGGAGAACCTCCCTGGATCTGCTGGACACACTCCTCTTAATGCACCCCAGGATCCCATTGGCCTTCTTGGCCACAAGGGCACATTGTTGTCCCATGGAGAACTTGCTGTCCACCAGGACTCCCAGGTCCTTCTCCACAGGGCTGCTCTCCAGCAGATCACCTCCTGACCTGTACTGGTACAGTTTATTCTTCCTTCCCAGATGCAGAACTCTGCACTTGTCCTTCTTGAACCTCATCAGGTTCCTCTCTGCCCAGCTCTGTCCCACTCTCGCTGAATGGCTGCACAGCCTTCAGGAGTATCAGCCAAGCCTCCCAGTTTGGTATCCCCGCATCAGCAGGGTTTAATTTTGCCTATATCAGCAGTGGACTTTTTTTGCAGAGTCAACTACCACTAGGAATGAGGAAGTTGCAGAGTCTGCACAGTGCAGCTTAGAGATATCCGAGAGCAGTCTCCACTGGGATCGCTTCTGGCACTTTAAAACCTCTCCAGAGCATCAAACAGCTGCTGTTGTCTGGATTCAAACAGCTGCCATTTTCTTTCTTTTCTTTTGAAAACAAGCTTTTGAAGATGCATTTCCTGTCCTCACACTGTAAAATATGTGACTTTCTTGCCCTGCATTATGTTCATCTGGGATATAGAAGGGGGAGCAGGAATTTGAAGCTGGTCACTATACTCCGGATACAACCTGGGGGTATAACCTATCAGTACCAGAGGGGGAAAGCTTTTTCCTTGTGTGAAAATGTGTCTTAACAGCACAAAGCTAAAAAAAACTTGAATGACAGATACCTTAGACACTTAAATTTGGGGAAAAAAATCAGCTCTCCCTTTTCATAGAATCGCTCTGGTTTCAGAGGCTGGAAGGGACCTTGAAAGCTCATCCTGCCAGATCAGGGTCACCTAGAGCAGATCACACAGGAACACATCCAGGTGAGATTTGAATATCTCCAGAGAGGGAGACTCCACAATCCCCTTGGGCAGCCTGTTCCAGAGCTCTGTCACCATCACAGTGAAAAACTTTTTTCACATATTTAAATGAAACTTCCTATGCCTCAACTTCCACCCATTGTCCCTTGTCCTGCCATTGGGCACCACCAAGAAGAGTCTGGTTCCATCCTCTCAGGATTCACCCTTTACATAATGGTTTAGTTGATCACTCAGCACTGGTTAGGCCACACCTTGAGTCCTATGTCCAGTTCTGAGCCCCCCACTTTAGGAAGAGGTTGAGTTGCTGGAAGGTGTCCTGAGAAGGGCAACAAAGTTAGTGAGGGGTTTGGAACACAGCCCTGTGAGGAGAGGCTGAGGGAGCTGGGGTTGCTTAGCCTGGAGAAGAGGAGGCTCAGAGGAGACCTTCTTGCTCTCTTCAACTGCCTTAAGGGAGGTTGTAGACAGGCAGAGGTTGGTCTCCTCTCCCAGGCAGCCAGCACCAGAACAAGAGGACACAGTCTCAAGCTGCGCCAGGGGAGGTTTAGGCTGGAGGTGAGGAGAAAGTTCCACACAGAGAGAGAGATTGCCCATTGGAATATGCTGCCCAGGGAGGTGGTGGTCACCATCCCTGGAGGTGTTCAGGAGGAGACTTGATGGGGTGCTTGGTTCCATGGGTTAGTTGATTAGATGGTGTTGGATGATAGGTTGGACGCGATGATCTCGAAGCTCTCTCCCAACCTGGTCTATTCTATTCTATTCTATTCTATTCTATTCTATTCTATTCTATTCTATTCTATTCTATTCTATTCTATCCTATTCTATCCTATCCTACATCAACACAGGCTGAGGGAGGATGAGATTCAGAAAAGCCCTTGCAGAAAAGGGCTTGAGGGTTCTGGTGGATGAGGAGCTGCACATAAGCCAGCAGTGTGAGCTTGCAGCTCAGAAGGCCAATGGCATCCTGGGCTGCATCAAAAGTGTTTGGCCAGAGATGGGAAGAGAGGATTCTGCCACTTTGCTATGGTGAGACCTCACCTATAGTGCTGTGCCCAGCTCTGGAGCCCTCAACATAGGAAGGACCTGGACCTGATGGAGCAGGGCTAGAGGGGGGCCATAAACATGATCAGGGAGCTGGAACACTTCAGCTATGAGGACAAACTGAGGGAGCTCGGGTTGTTCAGCCTGGAGAGAAAGAGGCCCAGGGGAGACCTAAGAGCAGCTTTCCAGTACCTGAAGGGGGCTACAAGGCAGCTGCAGAGAGACTGTTTGCAAAGGCCTGCAGTGACAGGATGAGGGAAAATGGTTTGAAATGAGAGAAGAGCAGATTTAGATTGGATGTTAGGAACAAGTTCTTCAGCATGAGAATTGTGGGACACTGGAACAGGTTGCCCAAGGAGGTAGTTGAGGCTCCATCCCTGGAAATATTCAAGGTCAGGCTGGATAAAGCTCCTGAGCAACCTGCTCTAGTGGAAGATGTCCCTGCTGACTGCAGGAGGTTTGAAATAGATGACCTCTGGAGATCCCTTCCAGCCCAAACCATTCTATGATTCTATGACTCTTATCCCTTTTTTTTTGCCTTACACTCTGGCTGAATTCTCTGTAGATGTGTGCAGAAGGCTTAGGTTTGTGCAGAAGAGCAAATCATTAGAAATCTTTACTCACAACTAACTTGTAGCACTTCTGAAGCATGCCCCCATTCACTCATGACAGCTGGAGCTTTCTTGGTGTCTTTCAATTAATGACCAGCCCTGATCATTAATCAGACAATAGCTTGAAAGTTCAGGCCTAAGCAGTTTTGAAAGCCTTCCTGAAAGGGCTCAGATTTTGTGTTCCGCCTATGGGATGGTGGTTGTCTAGGTGAGGTGATGCTGGTGAACCACTAGCAAAAGAGCATTGGGTTAACTTCTCAAATCAAGAGAAACCATCCTATTTTGGCATTCCTCTTTTGGGGTCTTGCTTCAGTTGCAAGGCTACAGCTATGCTGGACTTACCCATGCACATTTTGTTGATGAATTCACTGTTCAAAGTGATCATGGTGGATAAGTCTTCAAAATTCTGAAGCTTCATGATTCTGTCAGCAGCTGATGGCCCAGTCAAAGTCCTTAGCTGCTCTTCATCATATCCACTCCCAACTCCAACTGGAAACAGGGATACCCCTAGGAAAAGAGAAGCAGTTTTAAATGGGCAATGCACAGGAGAAGGATACCTCTGCTTCTGTATTTCCCACCCTCCACCCCTCCATTTGCTTCTTAAAATAATAAAATAATTGGGGAAAGTAGGTTTGTTTCAGCACTTAATTATCATGTATTACTTGCACCACTCCTCCACATTGGCTAATGGCAAGTAAGAGTGAAAATGGTGATTCTCTGATTAGCTAAGAGAAGCTTTATTAGTCCCAAGCATAATAAGATCAGGCATGCTCAGCAAAATGCAGCTGTGGACTTAATGACATTTTCCCTGTGTTCTTTCTTCCAACTTAAAGCATTTCTTTCTTCAGTTCCATGGCAGTTAGGTTGTTTTCAAACCACTTAATTAAAATATAATCCTTGATGGCTGCTCTTTAGTCCATGCCTTACTCAATAGCTCCCCAAAGCAACCTACAAAGGAGTCAATGTTCCTCAGGAAGTTGAGGTACAAAGACTACAGCCAGAAAAGTTGCAATAAAAAAACATCATGCAGCACACCCTGACAGCAAAATCTGTCTACCCCTGCAGAGGTCTGTGCAAAAATCTGCTCAAATCCTATATTATTATTATTATTATTATTATTATTATTATTATTAATAATAATAATAATAATAATAATAATAATAATAATAATAATAATAATAATTTGAAGATAATTAACCAGGTTGGAAAAGACCTCAGAGATCATGGAGTCCAACCTATCACCCAACACCATCTAATCAACTAAACCATGGCACCAAGCACCCCACCCAGCCTCTTCCTAAACACCTCCAGTGATGGTGAATCCACCACCTCCTCGGGTCTCCCCTGAGCCTCCCCTTCTCCAGGCTAAGCAACCTAAGCTCCCTCAGCCTCTCCTCACAGGGCTGTGCTCCAGACCCCTCCCCAGCTTTGTTGCCCTCCTCTGGACAGATGTGATTTTGATACCCTGACTGGAAACAACAGTTGTGACTGAAAGCCTGGGCAGCACATCCCAATGGCCAATCTCTCTTTCTGTGAAGAATTTCTTCCTAACATCCAGCCTGAACCTCCCCTGGCACAGCTTGAGATTGTGTCCTCTTGTTCTGGTGCTGCTTACCTGGGAGAAGAGACCAACCCCTACCTGGCAATAACCTCCCTTAAGGTAGCTGTAGACAGCAAGAAGGTCTCCCCTGAGCCTCCTCTTCTCCAGGCTAAGCAACCTCAACTCCCTCAGCCTCTCCTCACAGGGCTGTGCTCTAAACGCCTCCCCAGCTTTGTTGCCCTTCTCTGGCTTAATAGTAAATATTGTATATTGTGTATATATTAATCTGCATTTCATCCTGCTTGTAAATACAGCTCTTATCCGTTTCTGCTTCTCCAACTGAGTTAGCTGTGGTTTCTTTGTGGGGGAGAGAACTGAACTTTCTCTCACCACCACAACTTGTGATATTAGGCCATATCTGTCCTCCCTGTCAGAAAATAAATGTCACTGACTAATGAAGTCTATGGAAGCTGTTCAGCTTAAATTGCAGGTTGGACCCAAATTTCCCAGGATTTACCTGGCTTTAACAGAATTCCAGCAGGCACATTTTATTCAGGCCTGGTTCTTACCAGAGCGTTACCCACAGCTGATCCTGAACTTAGAGCCTACATTTTTCATCCTTTGTCCTGGTGCAGCAAGCAAAAAAGCAACAAAGGTACTTAAAATAGCAAGAGCAAAAGGAGATTTACTGTTCATCCTTGCAGCAAGTGCAGCAGCCTCCAGGGTGTCTTCTGATCTCCCTGACACGATGACTATGGCCACTTTGGATGCGCCGGGTCTCCCTCCGTGAGATTCCGCCATGGCGTTCTGGATGACAAAATCAATGGCTGATCCTGAGAGAGGGAGAGAAAGATGAGACATGGGAGAGAGAGGAGCCTATAAAATCAGGACTTAGGATAGAATAGAATAGAATAGAATAGAATAGAATAGAATAGAATAGAATAGAATAGAATAGAATAGAATAGAATAGAATAGAATAGAATAAAATAGGCCAGGTTGAAAAGACCTTCAGGATCAAGTCCAACCTATCCCCCAACACCATCTAATACTAAACCATGGCACCAAGTGCCTCATCCAGTCTCTTCTTAAACACCTCCAGTGATGGTGACTCCACCACCTCCCTGGGCAGCACAGTCCAATGGCCAATCTCTCTGGGAAGAATTTCTTCCCAACATCCAGCCTAAACCTCCCCTAGTAATGAACCACCACCACAGAAGCACAGGAGGTGTGACTCTAGCACTGCCCTGGTCAGACTATTCCAATGTTTGAGAATCTTTTCAGTGAATATTTCTTCTCCTAGCACAGCTCAGGGGAGACCTTCTTGCTGTCTACAACTACCTGAAGCCTGGTTGTAGCCAGGTGGGGGTTGGTCTCTTCTCCCAGGCAACCAGCACCAGAACAAGAGGACACAGTCTCAAGCTGTGCCAGGGGAGGTTTAGGCTGGATCTTAAAAAGAAGTTCTTCCCAGAAAGAGAGATTGGCCACTGGAATGTGCTGCCCAGGGAGGTGGTGAGGTTGATGTCCCTAAAGGTGTTTAAGAAAAGCCTGGATGAGGCACTTAGTGCCATGGTCTAGTTGATTAGATAGGGTTGGGTGATCAGTTAGACTTGCTGATCTTGCAGGTCTCTTCCAATATGGTTGATCCTATCCTATCCTATCCTATCCTATCCTATCCTATCCTATCCTATCCTATCCTATCCTATCCTATCCTATCCTATCCTATCCTATCCTATCCTTTTCTATCCTATCCCATCCTATCCTATCCTATCCTATCCTATCCTATCCTATCCCATCCCATCCTATCCTATCCTATCCTATCCTATCCTGTCCTATCTTGCTTGAAACCATTTCCTCTGGTCCTGTCACTTGCCACCAAGGAGAACAGGCTGCCCCCTTCTCACTCCAACATCAACTCACAACTCCAGGTAGTTGTAGAGCTTTTTAATAAAGTCCCAGCACATGAGGACCATCTTTAGCTCCCTGATACCTGAAGCAATGAGAATTTCACCACCTTTCATTAGCCGTAAGGACAAAGTTCTGTTGTTGACTTTGGTAGTTACCTTTTCCAGCAGTATTCTTGTTGCATTAAAGGACAAAAAAAAAAAGGCATTGCAGAAGAACATTTCCCTGCTGCAGAACAACAGTGACATCCAGTGGCTCTCTGACCTACAACTTCTTGCTATCCTGAACTGCACACAGAAGCTGCCCAACTCCCACAGAGGATTTAAGTCCTCTACCCTAATTTGGTCAACTTTTGCTATGGGTGTGAAAAGTATATCTCACCTCCCTACTATCAACAACCTCTCTGAAACCTAGACTGAGACTAACCCATAGCATATCTGGGCAATCCATATTAAAACCAAAGCAAACTAAATCCACCAAATCCCACAAAACACATGAAGAAATTCTACCTTAGGTACCAAATGGCAGCCTTGGTTGTCTTAGATGCAATGTGCCCACCAGGTCAAAAGAGATTCTCCTTCCCCTCTACTCTTACCTGATGAGGCCACATCTGGAATATTCTGTCCAGCTCTGGGCACTTCAGTTCAAGAAGGACCTCAGGTAAGTGCTTAAAAGAGTACAGCACAGAGGCACAAAGCTGATGAAGGCAGTGGAATATCTCCCTGACAGGCTGAGGGAGCTGGAGTTCTTTAGCTTGGAGAAGAGGAGCCTGTGGGGTGACCTCATTCCTGCTGATAAAGATGTGCAGGGCAGTGTCAGGAGGATGGAGCCAGGCTCTGCTCAGGGATGTCCAGTGATAGGACAAGGGGCAATGGGTGCAAGGTGGGGCAAAGGAGGTTCCACAGAGAAAACTATATATGTGAGGTTGCCAGAGCCCTGGAACAGGCTGCCCAGAGAGGTTGTGGAGTCTCCTGCTCTGGAGACATTCTAAACCTACCTGTACTCCTGTGTGACCTGCTCTGCCAGGGGGGTTGGACTGGCTGATCTTGAGATCCCTTCCAGCTCCTAACATTCTTTGACAACTCATCTCTATCAACAGGAATGAGGTCACCCCTCAGGTTCCTCTGCTCCAAGCTAAAGAGCCCCAGGTCCCTTAGCCTGTTCCTCAGCAGGGAGATGTTCCACTGCCTTCAGCAGATTTGTGGCTCTGTGCTGGACTCTCTCAAGCAGTTCCCCTGCATAGGTTCATTTAATTGCTATAATTTCTATCCCCATTATCATTCTGAATTATAGTTTGCATACAAAATGAAAACATTTTACAGTTTCTGTTCAGCTCAAATCTCAAAACTGTAAAAGTTATTTTCTACTTAGAACAAAATTATATCTTAAAACAGCATTATCACTCGGGTGATGGAGATTCCATTTCACAAACTGCTATTCCTGACCAGAAACATTAACTAACCAAAGGTGTCCAGCAGGAGAAGGGCAGTGATGGTGCCCCTCTGTTCAGCCCTGGTGAGGCTGAGGCTTCAGTGCTGGGTTCAGTTCTGAATGTCACAGGATAGGAAAGACTTGGAGGGGCTGGAGGGTGTCCAGAGAAGAGCAACAAGATAGGGACAGGTTTGAAGGGAGTCATATGGGGAGAGGCTGGGGGGGATGGGGTTGTTCAGTCTACAGAAGTTAGAAGGCTGAGGAGAGATGTTAGTGCTCTCTGCAGCTACCTGGAAAGAGGTTGGAGTGAGGCTGGTGTTGGTCTCTTCTCCCAAGTAACCAGCAATAGGATGAGAAGAAATGGGTTTGAGTGGTGCCAGGGGAGGTTTAGTTTGGACATGAGGAAAAACTTTCCTGAGAGAGTGGTGAGGGGTTGGAACAGGCTGCCCAGGGAGGTGGGGGAGACACCATCTCTGGGAGTGATGAAGAAGCTGTAGATGTGGAGCTTCAGGAGATGGTTTAGTGGTCATGGCAGTTAGGTTACAGTTGGACTCATTGATCTTAAAGGTCTTTTCCAACCTTAATGATTCTCTGATCCTATTTTCTGTACAGCTGTCTAACAATCATTGCTATGAGCATCACTCTATATGTCTGCAGAGATGGATGTCAGATGCAGCATGGCATTTGAGCTCTAACTAACGAAGGGATGAGAACAAATACAGAAAATTAATAGGGACTACATTGCAGTCACTGAGATTGCTCCAGGATGGTCACTGTGCCAGAAGGTTGACTCATTTCCCTTTTGCCCTATAAATAATTGCTAAAGAAGTATTTCAGGTTTTGACTTTCAAACATTTTAGCTTCAACTTCTGCTCAGTAAGAATCACAACTGATTTTTCATTCTTTTCTGAGAAGTGCTTGGGATTTCTCTGCCTGGCTTTGCTTTGTAATGACCCTTTGACTTCCATGTGGTTGGTCTGCTCACCAGCTGCTCCAGCTCCATTTCTCTTGCTCCCATTAGTTCTGAAAATTCTCAGAAACCTCCATACCTCTCTGTAAATTGGAAAATCCATCATTCACATAATTTCAAATGAAGGAATCCAGTCCCATTGTAATAGAACCAAGGACTATTTCAAAGTCCCCCCCAAAAAAACAATTACTCAGTTTAATGCATGGAATTCATTATTTTTTTTAACTACACTAAAACAATCTTTGGACTTCTCCCCTTGTTTTGAAGCCAGCTTTTGAAGAGCCAGGTGTCTGAAGGCACAATCAAAGGAACACTTAGATCTTGCTGGAGGGATTCAGAAATTCACCATCCCAAGCTGGAAGCTGAAGCTGCCACTTCTCAGTTGTTTGATCTCCACACCTCAGCAAGGGAGGAAAATAAACTCAGAGGCCACAATCAAAAATATATTGACTGCTAAGAAACCAAGCATCTTGGAGATTTTCTTTACTACTAGACTGCAGCATAATTAGAATAGAATAGAATAGAATAGAATAGAATAGAATAGAATAGAATAGACCAGTTGGAAGAGACCTTTGAGATCATTGAGTCCAACCTATCACCCAACACCATCTAATCAGCTAAACCATGACACCAAGCACCCCATCCAGTCTCTTCCTGAACACCTCCAGTCATGGTGACTCCACCACCTCCCCGGGCAGCACATTCCAATGGCCAATCTCTCTTGCTGGGAAGAACTTCTTCCTAACATCCAGCCTCCCCTGGCACAGCTTGAGACTATGTCCTCTTGTTCTGGTGCTGCTTGCCTGGGAGAAGATACCAACCCCCACCTGGCTACATCCTCCCTTCAAGTAGTTGTAGAGAGCAATAAAGTCTCCCCTGAATCTCCTCTTCTCTGGATTAAGCAACCCCAGCTCCCTCAGCCTCTCCTCACAGGGCTGTGCTCCAAACCCCTCCCCAGCTTTGTTGCCCTTCTCTGGACACAGACTCACAGAATCACAGAATCAACCAGGTTGGAAAAGACCTGCAAGATCATCAAGTCCAACCTATCACCCAGCACCATCTAATCAACTAAACCATGGCACTAAGTGTCTCATCTAGTCTTATTTTAAACATCTCCAGTGACAGTGACACTACCACTTCCCTGGGCAGCCCATTCCAAAGGCCAATCACTCATTCTGTGAAGAATATCTTCCTAACACCCAATCTGAATATACCCATTTCTATTTTTTTCCATCCCCCCTGGTCCTATCATTACCTGACACCCTAAAGTCCCTCACCCGCCCCATTTTCCCCCTTTTTCCCCTCAAATCCCACAGCACCTGGGCTCTATTGGAGTCTCCTCCCACCCCAGGTGAGGCCACTTGGCCCTCCCCACCCACTCCCCTATTTAATCGCCTCCAGGAGGGGCAGCAGCCCTAAGCTGAGCCCATCTGGGCTGAGGATCCTCCTCTGATCACAGGTGAGTGTCCCTGCTGCACACTGGGTGGTGGTGGTGACAACAAAGGCTGGGGGCCTGGTGGCCCCCCAGTTAGCTAGGAACACACTTGATGACCGTTCCGGTATTATCCTTGGGTGCTGGCTGGGCTTCCTTACTGGGGCTGAACTCCTCTGTGTGGTATAGTGGCTGGTGAGGGTCTTGCCCTCAGCTTTGGGATGGATGCAAAAATGGTAGGGGTGGAGAAGGTTGTGTTATGGTGACACTAAACCAAAATATTCCTAGGGCCCAGTTCCCTGAGTTCATAGGATCACAAGATGTTATGGGTTGGAAGGGACCTCCAAAGATCATTGAGTCTCACCCCCCCACCACCCCTGCTAGAACAGGACCATATAGGAACGTAACCAGATGGGTCTTGAAAGTCTCCAGAGAAGACTCCACAACCTCTTTGAAGAGGCTGTTAAAGTGTTCTGTAGCCCTCGCAGTGAAGAAGTTCCCCTTTATGTTGAGGTGGAACCTCCTGTGCTGTAGTTCATATCCATTACCCCTTGTCCTATCACAGGGTGCAAGTGAGCAGAGCCTGTCCCCTTCTTCCTAACACCCACCTCTCAGGTACTTATAAACATTTATTAAATCCCTTCTCAGTCTTCTCCAGATTAAAAATCCCCAGGTCTCTCAGCCTCTCCTCACAGGGCAGTGCTTCAGCATAGGGCAGTGCTTCAGTCCCTTAATCATCTTGGTAGCTCTCTGTTGGATTCTCTTGACTAGATTCCTGTCCCTCTTGAACAGGGGAGCCCAAAACTGGATGCAGTATTCCAGGTGTGGTCTTACCAGGGCAGAGTAGAAGAGGAGGAGAACCTCCCTCAATCTGCTGTAGATGCTCCTCTTAATGAACCCAAGGGTGTACCATTGGCCCTCTTGGCCACAAAGGCATGTTGCTGACCCATGGATGGTAGCTTGTTATCCACCAGGACTCCCAGGTCCTTTGTTCTGCCATCTCCAAAGCAATGCAGGAAATATAAACCTTTTACACTGCTCACCAAGCACAAGGTTCTGTGTATTAATACTGGAAAGAGAGTGCAGAGCATCTTGGATAGAATTAAACTAGCTTTAAAATTAACAGAGCTGAGCCCTGCAGGCTTCAGTCTTTATGACTCATAGAGTCAGCATGGAATGGTTTATGTTGGAAGGCACCTTACTCCAACCTCCCCACCATGGGCAAAGACACCTCTCAACTAGACTCAGCTGCTCAATGCCTCATCCAACCTGGTCTTCAACCCCCTCTGGTAGGAGGCATCCACAACCTCCCTGGGTAGCCTGTTCCAGTGTCTCACCAACCTCACTGGAAAGAATTTCTTCCTAATCTCCAGCCTAAATCTGCCCTCCTCAAGTTTCAGTCCATGGAAGGTGGGGAGTGAGAGTGGTGAGACACTGGAACAGGCTGCCCAGGGAGGTGTGGGAGCAATCAAGAAAGATCTTTGTCTTTCAATGGATGGGATCCCTTTGACAGGGCAGCTGCTAGCAAAACCATAGCCTTGGGTGGGTCATGGGGAGTGGGGGAGAGCAAGACTGAAAACTCTGCATAGGCTGCATCACTGAGGGCAGAGATTTCAATAGAGAAAAGTGCTGTTGTGGCCCTTTGCTGCTTAAACTCCAGTGAGAGGAGGGTTAGAAAGGAAATACTTAAACCTTCTTGATCATGACAAAGCTAAATGTTGCTGTTCAAATATTTAAGATTCCTTTTCCTAAAGGTGGAAGGGGAGGGAGGAAACCACACATTTCTTTCCCTTTAATACAGCTGAGCTGCACAAACCACACCTCCTCCAAATTTTGAGTCTGAGGTGGGCAGTGAGCAAGGAAAGCATCAGCCTAAAGGAGCTAATTTTAGTTAAAACATAAAGCAAGCAAAAGCATGTCTTTACTGCTTCCCACTTTTTTTCCCTTATTTACTGTAGGGATTGTTCAGTGTGCTCTCTATGACTCTCCTAAGTAGCCCTGGATGCCAAATGGAGGCAGAGAATCAAATCATGGTATTGTTTTGGTTGGAAAAGACCTCTGAGACCAAAGAGCCCAGCCATCAACCCAATACCACCATGGCCATTAAACCATGTCCACAAGTGCCATGTCTACACATTTTTTTGAACACCTTCAGGGCTGGGGATTCCACTAACTCCCTGGGCCTGCCCACTACCCTAGATATATGGAATGGAATAGAATAAATCCATTTGGAAAAGACCTCTGAGATTGAGTCCAGCCTATCACCCAATACCAGCTAATCAACTAAATACATCCAATATAAAGATCCCCCAGTGCCACTTCAGACCATCACCTCTCCTTCTGTCCCTTGAGGCAGAAGAGTCTACCCCCACCTCACTACAACCTTCTTTTAGGTAGGCTTTGAGGGCAATGAGGTCTCACCACAGCCTCCTCTTCTTCACACTAAACACCTCCAGCTTCCTCAGCCACTCTTCACCAGCTCTGTTCTCCAGGCCCTTCCTCACCTTTGCCCTTCTCTGGACCTGCTCCAGCACGTCAGTGTCCTTCAGAATCAAGCAGGTTGGAAAAGACCTCAGAGATCATCAAGTCCAACCTATTACCGAATACCTAACACCTCAGGACAACTAAACCATGGCTTCAAGTGCCACATCCAATCCTTTTTTGAACACCTTCAGGGATGGTGACTCCTCCACCTCCCTGGACAGCACATTCCAATGGCCAATCTCTCTTTCTATGAAGAATTTCCTCCTCAATTCAAGCCTAAACCTCCCCTGGGGCAGCTTGAGACTGTGTCCTCTTGTTCTGGTGCTGTTTGCCAGGGAGAAGAGACCAACCCCCACCTGGCTACAACCTCCCTTCAGGGAGCTGCAGAGAGCAAGAAGGTCTCCCCTGAGCCTCCTCTTCTGCAGGCTAAGCAACCCCAGCTCCCTCAGCCTCTCCTCACAGGGCTGTGCTCAAGGCCTCTCACCAACTTTGTACAGATCACACTTCTAGTTGACTGAATGCTTCTCAAGTCAGCTCTGCCTTGCAGCTAGTTGTCTTATTTTATTTCACCCAGTTATGTGAAGTTGAACACAATTTCATGATGTCTGAATACCTCTAAAGCTTCTTCTCAGTAGGTTACTTGAGACAAAATTTGCCTGATTTTACCTTATTGCATAGGCATGGGAAAGTTTTGTGGTATAGGCTGCTATGGTTTGTTCTATCCATGCCCTCAAATATTCTTTAGTTTCTCATTATTGCTTACTAATAAGATGTATCTCTTTCTTGGAGCTGCCTTATGGTTAAATGAAACAGGAAAGGGAATGCTTTCTCCAGGTAAGATGTTTAAAAAGCCTACAGCTGCACTCTGCAAATACAGTTTTTTCTGAGCAAAAGAAAGTGATTTGAGTCACCAAACACTGAATAAGGATCAAAAAAGGATCATAGAATTGGAGAATCACTATGATTGGAAAGACCATTCAGATCGTCAAGTTCAGCTGTAACCCAACTGCCATGATCACTAAACCACTTCCTGAAGCACCACATCTACAGCATCTTCAACACCTCCAAGGATGGTGTCTCCCCCACCTCCCTGGGCAGCCTGTTTCAACCCCTCACCACTCTCTCAGGAAAGAAGTTTTTCCTCATGTCCAATCTAAACCTCCCCTGGCACCACTCAAACCCATTTCCTCTCATCCTGTTGCTGGTTACTTGGGAGAAGAGACCAACACCAGCCTCACTCCAACCTCTTTCCAGGTAGCCTCAGAGAGCAATAAGATCTCTCCTCAGCCTTCTCCAGACTGAACAACCCCAGCACCCTTAGCTTCTCCTTGTATGACACCCTTGAAAACCATCCCCAGCCTTGTTGTTCTTCTCTGGACACCCTCCAGCCCCTCGATGTCTTTCTTATCCTGTGGTGCCCAGAACTGAACCCAGCACTCCAGCTGTGACCTCAGCAGGGCCGGGTACAGGGGCCCCCATCACTTCCCTACTCCTGCAGGAGACACTGGTTGTGCATGTTTGTACCACTGGGAAGCCAGTGTGAATTGGAAGAAACAGCACTGCTCTGATGGTGACAATATTTTTGATAGGCAAATTCTGATCAAGATCTCTGGCTACAACAGACTTCCAAAGTTAAGCAGGGAACAGCAGCATCCAGACCAAGCCATCTAATCATTCTAAGCAGCCCCTGCATTTCCAGAGGCCCAAGCACAGCCAGAGGAGCTGCTGAGGGAGCTGGGGTTGTTTAGCCTGGAGAAGCAGCTCAGGGCAGACCTTAGGAGTCTCCTCTGGAGACTTTCAAAACCTGCCTGGATACATTCTTGTGTGACCTGCCCTAGGTTATCCTCCTTTGTCAGGAGGGTTGGACTTGATCTCTGGAAGTCCCTTCCAACCCCTAATGGTCTGAGGTCTGTGATGCTTATTGCTCTCTATAACTACCTGAAGGGTAAACTGTGAGAGAACAAGAGGACACAGTCTCAAGCTGCACCAGGGGAGGTTTAGGCTGGATGTTAGGAAGAAATTCTTCCCAGAAAGAGAGATTGGCCATTGGAATGTGCTGCCCAGGGAGGTGGTGGAGTCACCATCACTGGAGGTGTTCAAAAAAGGACTGCATGAGGCACTTGGTGCCATGGTTTAGTTGATTAGATGATGTTGGGTGATAGGTTGGACTTAGTGATCTCTGAGGTCTTTTCCAACCTGGTTGATTCTGTCTTCTGTAATTACATGAGTGCCCATGCGCTTCCCCTGCCTGCTGAGCCTCCTACCCAGCTGAATTCACACAGACTGCAAGGTGCAGGACAGGACCACAGTGCCTTATTTTCATTACTTCATTTGGGAGGAACTGCTTCCACTCTGTCCCATTTTTGGTTTGCTCTACCCCATCCCTCATCAGGATCTCTGAGCATTTTCCAAGGAGACATAAACAAATCACTAATGAGGATGTCATGTGGCTGCCTCTCCCATTTCATTTCCCCAAGGCTGTGTTTGCTGCCTTTCTCCTGCAGCTCAGCGTGGCTTACTGCACACATTAAATGGAACTTCTTTGTGGAACTTATCTATTTGTACCTAACAATTCATCCCACAATGAGCCTATAGAAGTCTCATCAGCCATCTGGTGTTTTTATTTCTCCAGGCTGAGAAAGCAATCATGGCTTAATCCTCCTGCGAACGATGGAAGTCAGGTTTTATTTCTCACTTTTTCTCTACCAATAACTCTTTACAGCCTGAAGTAGGCCAAAGACCCTACCAAAGGAAAAAAAAAAAAAACAACCCACAAATATTAAAAAATCTGTGTACTCCTCAACTCTTATAGGACCCTAATGCTAGGTGGCTGCCAGAGCAAACGTGGTTGCAGTCCAGAAGAACAAAATTCTCAGGGCGTCTGGTGGAAGATCAGATATGCTGCAGGAGAATCATTTGTTTGCTCAACCCTCCAAGTGATGCATGTGTGTACTGAATTTTCACAGACCCAGTGGGAAATCTGTGTTATGTTTCAGCACATGGAAACTGAAGTGGACATGTCTTTCCAGGATGCAGTTGTCTGGAAGAGAAGATGATCTTTCACAAATAACTCTTCAGCTAAGGTGCTGCCTTACGTAGATCCGTGCTCCCTGGCACCACACCCAGCCTTGTGCCAGCCCAAGTGCTTGTGGGATCAGCACAGCAACTTGGATGAGGGAACTGAAAGTCACAAGGTAATGCTTTGCTAAATTATTTTCATGGAATCAAAGAGCTGTCAGGGTTGTAAGGGACCTCAAGGACCCTAAAGTTCCAACCTCCCTGCCATGGGCAGGGACACCTTTGACACTGTCCCACACCACATCCTGGTCTCCAAACTGGTGACACATGGGTTTGATGGGTGGACCACTAGATGGATAAGGACCTGGCCTGATGGTCGCACCCAAAGAGTGGCTGTCAATGGCTCCATGTCCCAGTGGAGGCCAGTGACAAGCGGAGTCCCTCAGGGATCAGTCCTGGGACCTGTCTTATTCAACATCTTTGTGGGGGACATGGACAGTGGCATTGAGTGCACCCTCAGCAAGTTTGCTGATGACACCAAGCTGTGTGGTGCAGCAGACACGCTGGAGGGAAGGGAGGCCATCCAGAGGGACCTGGACAGGCTGGAGAGGTGGGCACAAGCCAACCTCATGAAGTTCAATAAGAGCAAGTGCAGGGTCCTGCATCTGGGTCGAGGCAATCCCAGGCACAAATACAGGCTGGGCAGTGACTGGCTGGAGGGTAGCCCTGAGGAGAGAGACTTGAGGGTGCTGGTGGACAAAAAGCTCAACATGAGCTCTCAGTGTGCACTTGCAGCCTGCAAAGCCAATCAGACCCTGGGCTGCATCAGGAGAAGTGTGGCCAGCAGGTCGAGGGAGGTGATCCTCCCCCTCTACTCAGCCCTGGTGAGACCCCACCTGGAGTACTGTGTCCAGTTCTGGAGCCCCTATTACAAGAGGGATGTGGAGGTGCTGGAACGTGTCCAGAGAAGGGCCAGGAGGATGATCAGAGGGCTGGAGCACCTCTCCTATGAGGACAGACTGAAGGAGTTGGGGCTGTTCAGTCTGGAGAAGAGAAGGCTCCGAGGTGACCTAATTGTCGCCTTCCAGTATCTGAAGGGGGCCTACAGGAAGGCTGGGGAAGGACTTCTCAGGATCTCAGGTAGTGATAGGACTAGGGGGAATGGAATGAAGCTGGAGGTGGGGAGATTCAGGCTGGATGTGAGGAGGAGGTTCTTCACCATGAGAGTGGTGAAACCCTGGAATGGGTTGTCCAGGGAGGTGGTCGAGGCCCCGTCCCTGGGGGTGTTTAAGAGCAGGCTGGATGAGGCTCTGTCCAGCCTGATCTAGTGTGGGGTGTCCCTGCCCATGGCAGGGGGGTTGGAACTAGATGATCCTTGTGGTCCCTTCCAACCCTGAATGAAACTATGAAACTATGAAACCTCACACTTGATCAGGCTGCGCACAGCCACAGCCAGCCTGGCCTTAAAGACGTCCAGGGATGAGGTTTCTACCACCTCCCTGGGCAACCTGGGCCACTGTCTCACCACCCTCATGGGGAAGAACTTCTTCCTAATATCCCATCTGAATCTACCCATTTCTGTATTTGTCCATTCCCCCCAGTCCTATCACTCCCTGACACCCTCAAAAGTCCCTCCCCAGCTTTCTTGTAGCCCCCTTCAGATACTGGAAGGCCACAATAAGATCTCCTCAGAGCATTATCCTATCTAGACTGAACAACCCCAACTCTCTCAGCCTGTCCTCATAGGAGAGGAGGCCCTTCTCTGGACACATTCCAGCACCTCTAGATCCTTCCTGTAATAGGGACTCCAGAACTGGACACAGTACTCCAGGTGGAGTCTCATGAGAGCAGTGCAGAGAGGCAGAATCACCACCCTCACCTTGCTGGCCACTCTTCTCTTGATGCAACCCAGGATACAGTTGTATTTCTGGGCTGCAAGTGTACATCGTATCAGCTGCACTGACTCAGAACAAAGCAACAAGAATCTGGCAAGGGCAGCTGCTGAAGTCACTAGATGCAGTTGCACTGCTTAACATCTAATCAACTAATTGATGCTGGATGGTTAATGATCAATGTCCTTACTACTTAATTATGTTCTGCTTGCTGAAAGATAATGTATGCAACCCTGAGAACCATTTCAATGCTCCAAAGAAATCTGTCAACTTCTTTCCAGAACACATTAAGATATTCAAGTAAGCTAGGGATGTGCTTTAACAGGGAAAATGGAGTGCCACAGAAATGACCCAAGGGCTGGAGCAACTCTGCTATGAGGATAAGCCAAGGGAGCTGGGGTTGCTCAGCCTGCAGAAGAGACAGCTCCAGGAGGGCCTTCCAATACCTGAAGGGATCCTCCAGGAAGGCTGCAGAGGGACTTTTCATGAGGGTGTCTAGAGACAGAACACAGGGGAATGAGGCTGAGGGAGATGCTGAGGGAGAGCAGGGTTAGACTGAATGTTAGGAAGAATTTCTTCAGTACAAGAATGGTGAGGCTCTGGAACAGGTTTCCCAGAGGGACTGAGTGCCTCCTCCCTGGTGGTGTTAAAAGCCAGGTGGGATGAGGCCTTAGCAGCCAAGTCCAGTTGAGAGGTGTCCCTGCCCACGGTGGAGGTTGGAGTAGATGATGTCTGAGGTCCTTTCCAACCTGAGCCATTCTCTGATTCTATAAGAAATCTACTTATAGTAAAGATATGAGAGAGAGAACAAAACCTGAGAGATGTGCTGCAGAACCCTTTCACAACAGCACTGATGGAAATTGGTGGTTGGGGCCAGAACATATTTAGCATTTCTACTTGGTTTGGTTTTTCTTGGTTTTGTTATCTTAGCATCATCATCATCCACATGATCACTCACCCAGTCTGTTAGGACCTTGTTCCCTTTGTTGGATGGAGTGCAGCATCTCTACCAGCCTTGCAGGCTCTTGAGGCACGTTCCATGAAATTTCTAGATGGTTTTGCCTGGCATACTGGAGAACTGCCACATGAATTGAAGTATTGCCTGAAGCAGAGAGCAGAAACCAAACATTTTAAGCAGTGCCTACAAACATCTTCAAGGAAAATAAGTCTAAAGGATACACTGGGTTTGTGCTTTCCATTAAAGCACAACTAGACAGTGATTTGCATCAGAGTGTGAAAGCTGCATTCTCAATTACAAGTTCTACACTAAAACATGCATCTAACAGACAAAAGAAAAACCCAGACCATGCAAGAAGCAGCTGCTTTTATGTCAGCTATCAACATGCAGCATTTTGCCTCACATTTACCTGACTCTGCAGAAATTCACTGTAGTGCTCTTCAATTATTCCTTTTCCTTATCAAAACTGCCTAAACTTCACCTTCCCCTCTCCCCCCCCCCCCCCCCACCCCCCCCTCTTTTATTTTCTTTTTTATGTGCACATTGCTTGGCAAAAGCAGCAGACTGATGGGCTAGCTTCTCTGGGTGATAACAGGCTGCCCAGGGAGGTGGTTGGCACTCTATCCCTGCAGATATTCAAGGTGAAGCTCGACAGGGCTC
Source organism: Melanerpes formicivorus (assembly GCF_026170545.1). NCBI lineage: Eukaryota > Metazoa > Chordata > Aves > Piciformes > Picidae > Melanerpes > Melanerpes formicivorus. The sequence continues at coordinate 1,073,770 of NW_027142406.1, read as the reverse complement.
TGGGCAATCTGATCTGGTTGAGGATGCCCCTGCTGACTACAGGGGGGGTTGGACTGGATGAGCCTGGACCATTCTATGATTTTATGTTGATTTATTTCTATCATAGATCATAGAGTGAGAGGCATCAGGCATGGGTGGTAAGGTCAACCAGGGAGCATGACCTGCAAAGGAGAACAGAGACAAATTCCACATTCTGCTGTTCTCTGACACCCTGGTTCTGCTTATCATAGAATCAAGCAGGTTGGAAAAGACCTCAGAGATCATTGAGTCCAACCTATTACCTAATATCTAAAAACTCCTGACAACTAAACCATGGCTCCAAGTGCCGAATCGAATGGAATTAACCAGGTTGGAAGAGACCTTTGAGATTGAGTCCAACCTATCACTCAGCACCATCTAATCAACTAAACCATGGCATCAAGCACCCCATCCAGTCTCTTCCTAAACACCTCCAGGGATGGTGACTCCACCACCTCCCTGGGCAGCACATTCCAATGGCCAATCACTCTTTCTATGAAGAACTTCTTCCTATCATCCAGCACTCATCAGACATGCTGTCCAGGGTATTCCTCATCAGATGATTCCCTCAACTGGATTCACCTAAAGCAGAATAGCTTAGTTTGGGACTACGATGAACTGCATCTGAATCCAAAGCTTTATTGGCCTGATTTCCCCAAGGTAAATTTTGGGTTCTTTCAGGGATTGCAATGAGATATTTGAACATTAAAAAAAACCCAAACAATTAATAACCTATACTGAGATGCTGTTTTGTCCTATATAAGCAAGAAAAAACAAACCACCAAAAGGTCTTTAAATGTTTAAGCCAAATACATACTGATCTCAACACTTTCAATAAATGCCCGGACAAAGTTCTTCATTTCCTCAAATTCTGCTGCTCCAACATTGGAACTTCCATCCAGAAGAAACATGACATCCATTGGTTTGTTGCACAACTCTGAGGAAGGGAAAAGAAAAAAAAATAATTAATGGAATGGAATAGAATTAACCAGGTTGGAAAAGACCTCAGAGATCATGGAGTCCAACCTATCACCCAACACCATCTCATCAACTAAGCCATGGCACCAAGCACCCCATCCAGGCTCTTCCTAAACACCTCCAGTGATGGTGACTCCACCACCTCCCTGGGCAGCACATCCCAATGGCCAATCTCTCATTCTATGAAGAACTTCTTCCAAACATCCAGCCTAAACCTCCCCTGGCACAGCTTGAGACTGTGTCCTCTTGTTCTGGTGCTGTTTGCCTGGGAGAAGAGACCAACCCCCACCTGGCTACAACCTCCCTACAGGTAGTTGTAGAGAGCAAGAAGGTCTCCCCTGAGCCTCCTCTTCTCCAAGCTAAGCAAATAAATGAAGGTTATTTACACATAATAAAACAGAAGTAGTGTCGGCTGACCTTTCGGTAAGAGAAAAAGGGGCAGAGCAATCTGCATTCTAGGAAGATGAAAGAGGGGATTCTGCCACTTTGATTGGCTCTGCTAAAACCTGCAGTAGTGCATCCAGCTCTGGAGCCCTCAACACAGGAAGGACATGGACCTGATGGAGTAGGGCCAGAAGAGTGTCATGAAAATTATCAGAGGGCTGGAACACTTCTGCTATGAGGACAGGCTGAGTGAGCTGGGGTTGTTCAGCCTGGTGAAGAGGAAGCTCCAGGCAGACCTAAGGGCAGCCTTCCAATACCTGAAAGGGCCTCCAAGAAGGCTGCAGAGGGACTGCTTGCAAAGGCCTGCAGTGACAGGACAAGGGTCAATGGTTTGAAATGAGAGAAGAGCAGCTTTAGATTAGATGCTAGGAACAAATTCTTTAGCATGAAGGTGGTGGAACACTGGAACTGGCTGCAGAGGGTGGGAGTTGAGACCCCATCCCTTGAGATATTCAAGGTGAGGCTGGACAAGGCTTTGAGCAGCTTGTTCTAGTGGAGAATGTCCCTTCTGACTGCAGAGGGGGTGGACTAGATGACTTTTAGAGGTGCCTTCCAACCCAAACCATTCTATGATATTGACCAGAAGACACAATAAATGAATCCCCATTAATGAAAGGCTTGAGAATTACATTCAGTGAAACGTGCAGGTTCCAGTTCCTGCTTTTGTCCTAATGTTGATAGTGAGGGACCCTCTGTTTGGGCAACAAGATACTGACTGAGATTTGAGAACCCTTCAGATTTCAGTAATATGAGGGTGAAATGGATGAGACAGCACAGAGCAATGACACAGAAATGATGTCCAACCTTACCTGGAATTCCTGTCGGGAGTTTCCGGGAGCAGCACGACTGCAGCACTAATTCAGGGGCTTCTCTGAGAAGTGCAGTATAACTGTGCAAGATAATTGGTTCATTAGGCTGACTGATCTGCCTGAGCTCTTGGATATTTACACTGGGACTTATGCCTATGGGAATAACACTTATGCTGCTGGGAGGTTGTGTGATGACATCAGTGGATGGACTGGATGACACCATATATACTAAGTGAGGGACATCCTGCCTGCCCCCGTTCACTGCTGTAAATGTGTGCTTGGAAATATAATCAAGAGCATTCCCAGTGTTGGTAGCCTTCCCTCCTTGGTAGGGGATGCTCTTCACCTTCTCAATAATACTTTCCTTTGACTGTGTTTCCCTAAAGGAATACTCCAGAGTGACCCCCTCTGAATACTGCATTACTGTGACGTGAATATCCTCCTGCCCCACATTCATCCCCGTGATCACCCTCTCAAGGAACGTCTTGACAATGCTGAAGTTTTCCTCCCCTACATGGTCAGATCCTTCCACGATAAAGGCAACATCCAGCTTTTTGGCAGTGGGCTCTTTTGAAAGGGGTGGTGGTGCTGTGAGTCCCAAGGAGGGAAATAAGACGCTGGATATTGTTGGAGTGGACGTAGACTGCAACAGAGAACTTTCATCGGGTCCGAGACCGCAGAGGTGATCAATGAGGAGATCCATACTATCCATCAGCTCTAGCATGTTGTTCACTAGGAAGGCTTTGTTATCTTGTGACTGCTCTTCAATGAACCTGATCTGTCCGTTGCTAACATGGGGGCCAATCCCCACAGGCATCACTGCAATTTTCTTGTTCTTCATCACAGTGACGATGTTGCGGAGCTTGCCCGGGGACTTGCTCGCTATGAAGAGCACTGCAATCCGGGCTGCGTTGGTCCTCTCTGCCTTTTCAAACACGTGATACACAGTGTATTTCAGGACTTCAGGGACAGATGCTGCTTCATCCCCCGTGTATTTTATGCCTTGGACAATTTTTCTCATCTGAGATTGTTTCTTGACGTCCTTAAGGCCAAGATAGATGGTGGGGCCTGCCCTATAGACTAGAATGGACACTCGGATTTTCTTTTGGGAGATGTGGAGTTTCCTCATCATGCCAATTATGAAAGCCTTCAGCTGTTCAAAGTCTGTCTCTGACAGTTTGTTGGAGCCATCCATTAGGAAGGCCAAGTCCATCATCTTGCTGCAGGAGTATTCACTGGGGGGGGAGTTCAATGTCCTCCTCTGGAATAGGGGTTGTCAGCATCAGGGTGTCTTCCACCGGTTCACAGGCTACACAGGTTAAGTTCTTTCCTTCACACAGACTGCAAAAGAAACATCAGATTGAACTATTTTATTGGCCATTGGAATGTGCAGTCCAGGGAGGTGGTGGAGTCACCATCCCTGGAGGTGTTCAAAACAGGATTGGATGGGGCACTTGAAGCCATGGTTTAGTTAGTCATGAGGTGTTGGGTGATAGGTTGGACTTGATGATCTCTGAGGTCTTTTCCAACCTTGTTGATTCTATGGTTCTATGATTCTATGGTTCCATGATTCCATGGTTCTATACTAACACATCACTCACACAATGATAAAGGAATGTCCATACAGAAACAGTTAAACATCTCAACAAAAATCCAAAAAGTCCTTCATGCATGTTTGGTTAGATCCAGGAAATTTATGGCAAACAGAGAAGGGCCACGAGGATGAGCACAGGGCTGGAGCACCTCTCCTATGGGGACAGACTGAGGGAGTTGGGGCTGTTCAGTCTGGAGAAGAGAATGCTCCAAGGAGACCTTCTTGTGGCCTTGCAGTATCTGAAGGAGGCCTGCAAGAAAGCTGGGGAGGGACTTTTTAGGGTGTCAGGTAGTGATAGGACTGGGGGGAATGCAGCAAAACTAGAAATGGGTAGATTCAGATTGGATGTTAGGAAGAAATGGTGAGGGAAGACACAGGAACGAAAAGAGATGACAGCTAGAGATGAAATACATCATTTAATATGAGAGAATGGACTGAAAAAGAGAACCTGGGAAATAAGAAGACAAGAGAGACAAATAACCCAGAGGATCAACATGTGCCAAAGTAGTATTCAAACCAAAATGAAGTCAGGAAAAAGCAAAGGAACTCAGTGCACTTTGGAGGTAAGGGATAAAGTCTAGGTAAATCTAGCCTCATCTCAGAGTCTGCTAAATCATTTCAGAGGCCCCACCCCTGGAGATCTTCAAGGTGAGGCTCAACAGGCTTCTGGGCAACTTGACCTAGTGAAGGATGTCCCTGCTGACTGCAGAGGGGCTCGGCCTGGACTTTTGGAGGTCCCTTCCAACCCAGACCATTCTACAATTCTGTGAAATCATCTTTCCTACTCTAGGACTTCACTTTGTTAGCTGCCTGCAGTTTGCCTCACTGTGAAGCAAGCCAGGTCTGCCAGGTCAGCCCAGCAGCGGCTTGTAGGCGACTATGTGGCTGAAATCATTTGCTTTCTAGACAGCTCCCAGGCACAGATTTTATGCTTTCTGTCAAAGTCTGTTATAAGGAGAGCTTCCACTGACAAACACATAGAATCATAGAAGTGTTAAGGTTGGAAGGAACCTCAAGGATCTTCTAGTTCCAAGCCCCCTGCCATGGGCAGGGACACCTCACACTAGAGCAGGTTGCTCAGAGCCCCATCCAGCCTGGCATTACAAACTTCCACCACCTCCCTGGGCAACCTGTTCCAGTGTCTCACCACCCTCATGGGGAAGAACTTATTCTAAATCTCCCCTCTTCTAGTTTGGATCTATTCCCCCTAGCCATATCACTACCTGACACCCTAAAAAGTCCCTCCCCAGCTTTCTTGTAGGCCCCCTTCAGATATTGGAAGGTCAATGTATTACCCTTGAGTTACTGGATAAGAGAAAGAGCAGGAAAAGTTTATGAACAAGCAAAGCCCTAAAAAAAAATGCTTGATCTGACTGCCAGAGCAGCAACATGTACAAACTGAAGAAGTCAATAGCAGAAGCAAGTGCCACTCTCCAGGAAAAGACCTTTGGCACTTTACATGTGGCACCTTAGTTCTCTCAGTTTCAGCCCTATCTTCTTTTCAAGCTCCTTTTCTCTCTTCCTAATTGAAGAATCACAGAATCACCGAGGTTGGAAAAGACCTCAAAGATCATCGAGTCCAACCTGTCACCCAACACCTCATGACTAGACCATGGCACCAAGTGCCACGTCCAATCCCCTCTTGAACACCTCCAGGGACAGTGACTCCACCACCTCCCTGGGCAGCACATCCCAACGGCTAACAACTCTCTCGGTGAAGAACTTTCTCCTCACCTCCAGCCTAAACTTCCCCTGGCGCAGCTTTAGACTGTGTCCCCTCAGCTACTACTCAGGTAGTGATAGGACTAGGGGGAATGGAATGAAGCTGGAGGTGGGGAGATTCAGGCTGGATGTGAGGAGGAAGTTCTTCACCATGGGACTGGTGAAGCCCTGGAATGGGTTGTCCAGGGAGGTGGTTGGGGCCCTGTCCCTGGAGGTATTTAAGCCCAGGCTGGATGAGGCTCTGGCCAGGCTGATCTAGTGTGAGGTGTCCCTGCCCATGGCAGGGGGGTTGGAACTAGATGATCCTTGTGGTCCCTTCCAGCCCTGACTGATACTATGATACTTTTGGCATTCATGCACAGCAAGAGCAGATTTATTGTTTTAATCCTACTACGAGCAAGCCTCTTCTAGTTTCTAATTTCCTTTGGCTATTTGCTCTCAACATTCATTATTTTTTCTCTGTGTGTGTGCATGTGTGTGTGTGCAATATTTTCTATTGTTTGTACAGATGGTGTAGGCATCTAAATTAGGTGACAGCTATGCAAAAGGATGTTTCCCTAGTGAGGTAAGTTTTCCTAGTGCTCTGAAATCTTTTGTGAGCAGCAGCCAGTGAATCAACATTTAAGATAGATTATTATTAAGGATTACAAAAATTAGGGAACAGAGACTCATTTAGGAAGGCTCTTTCCCCACCCCCCCACCCCCTTTCTTTTTAACCTTTTGATGGAATTCTAGGCTCTTAGTGCATGCTGCTGAAAAATGAAATTCACTTAACTGATTAGCCTAATGGTCTCATGCCCTGGGTTTATAGCACAGATGTATGCTAGCCCTGGAAAGAAGCCAGGAATTAGGTGTTCATGCCTATTCAGAGCTTCTGTGAGGTTCAGAGCATTCGGAACTAAGGTGTTAGGCTGGGCTAATAGCTGCTCCAGGTTTACAACTCAGTTTCTATTAGAGGTAGCCAAATTCCAAATGGAAAGCCCTCCTGTATTCACAGCATTAGAAATGACTGGGGAAAGATTGCCCATTGGAATGGGCTGCCTGGGGAGGTGGTGGAGTCACCATCACTGGAGGTGTTCAGGAGGAGACTTGATGGGGTGCTTGGTGCCATGGGTTAGTTGTTTAGGTGGATTGGATTGGTTGGTGGGTTGGACATGATGATCTTGAAGGTCTCTTCCAACCTGGTTTATCCTATTCTATTCTAAAGTATCCACACCAAAGGTCTGGACATCTAGGGGATGACAGCTTTTAGTTGCTATGTGGTGCAATATGCCACTGGGCAGTACAGAGAATATCTGAGGGAGTGATGAGGGGTTGGAGCAGGCTGCCCAGGGAGGTGCTGGAGTCGTCTTCTCTGGAGACATTCCAAACCCACCTGGATGTCTTCCTGTGTGATTTGCACTAGGTGATCCTGCTCTGGCAGAGGCATTGGACTGGATGATCATAGAATCATAGAATTGTCAGGGTTGGAAGGGACCTCAAGGATCAGCTAGTTCCAACCCCCCTGCCATGGGCAGGGACACCTCACACTAGATCAGGCTGGCCAGAGCCACATTCAGCCTGGCCTTAAACACCTCCAGGGATGAGGCTTCCACCACCTCCCTGCGCAACCTGTGCCAGTGTCTCACCACCTTCATCCTAACATCCAATCTGAATCTACCCATTTCTAGTTTTGCTCTATTTCCCCTAGTCCTGCCACTCCCTGACACTCCTAAAAAGTCCCTTCCCAGCTTTCTTGTAGCCCTCCTTAGGATAAAAAAAAAAAAAATCCAGGGAGGTGGTGGAGTCACCATCACTGGAGGTGTTTAGGAAAAGACTGGATGGGGTGCTTGGTGCCATGGTTTAGTTGATGAGATGGTGTTGGGTGATAGGTTGGACTTGATGATCTCAAAGGTCTTTTCCAACCTGGTTAATTCTATTCACTAATTTACTGACAGGGACACCTTCCACTAGCACAGGTTGCTCAAGGTCCCATCCAACCTGAACACCTCCAGGGAGGAGACATCCCAACCTTCCTGGGCAGCCTATTCTTGTGGCTCACCACCCACACTGTCAAGAATTTATTCTTAATCTCCAGTCTCAATCTGCCCTCCTCAAGTTTCAATCCATTCTCTCTCATCCGTCATTGGAACGTGCTGCCCAGGGAGGTGGTGGAGTCACCATCCCTGGAGGTGTTCAAGAAGGGATTGGATGTGGCACTTGGTGCCATGGTCTAGTCATGAGGTCTGTGGTGACAGGTTGGACTCGATGATCTTTGAGGTCTCTTCCAACCTTGGTGATACTGTGATACTGTGATGTTGTGATCTTAACACTGCAAGCCCTTGTAAAAAGCCTATTCCTTGCTATCTTGTAGGCCCCCTTCAGGACATGGATGTGCTGCTTCTCCCTCCCTTCACCCTACTCAACAGGATACTGCACTGCATAAAGTTATCATACCAAGACTGACAGTGCTGTGGATCATCTCTGCTCAGAACTATTCTTTTTCCATGTGGGATCTTGGTCTCTCCAACTTCACAGATGGGACACTCTTCTGGAGTGACACAATCCAGGGACAGCTCATCAAGTATTTTCCCTGTTTCAAAAGAGCACAGCAATATGAAGATGCCAGTTTTCATCCACTGCAAAGCTACTCACTGCACTTACAAAAGGAAAAATGAAACAAAAAACCAACACAAACCCAAACACATCCCAAAACAACATGACAGAGCTGCTGAGCTGGGCTCAAATGTTCTGAATGCTGGGCTTGTGTTATGGCCACTGCCAGCTTGACACAGGGAAGCATTGCCTTCCTTCTGTGATAAGCACTTTGATTTAGATGTTGGAAGTACTTAACCCAGCACTGAAGATGACAGGAGATAATGGCACTTTCCTTTTTCCATGGGTATTATTTCTTTCTCCCACCATCCTCTACTTGTCTCTGATCACAGATACCAGGGCACAGCACACCACTCTGCCCTTTAGAAGTTAGTTATTCATCAGAGTTTTTACTCCTCTGTTGGACTTTTCTCCTATCTTCATAGAATAATAGAATCAATAAGGTTGGAAAAGAACTCAAAGATTATCAAGTCCAACCTGTCACCCAACACCTCATGACTATTAAACCATGGCACCAAGTGCCACATCCCATCCCTTCTTGAACACCTCCAGGGATGGTGACTCCACCACCTCCCTGGGCAGCACATTCCAATGGCTAACAACTCTCTCGGTGAAGAACTTTCTCCTCACCTCCAGCCTAAACCTCCCCTGGCACAGCTTGAGACTGTGTCCTCTTGTTCTGGTGCTGGTTGCCTGGGAGAAGAGACCAACCCCCACCTGGCTACAACTTCCCTTCAGGGAGTTGTAGAGAGCAAGAAGGTCTCCCCTGAGCCTCCTCTTCTCCAGGCTAAGCAACCCCAGCTCCCTCAGCCTCTCCCCACAGGGCTGTGCTCCAGACCTCTCCCCAGTCTCGTTGCCCATCTCTGGACACGTTCAAGCCTTCTTAAATTGAGGGGGCTTTTCTTATCACCCCATTCCCATGCATCTCATCTTCTTCTAGGCAGTACTTCATGCCTTTCACACTCTGTGATCTTTTGAAAAACTTAAACCTTCCTCCTTATGCAGTAACAAAGAGGTGGAAGCTTGTTAATCAAATAACTGCTACTTCTGTCTTTTGCAAGATCCAGCCTCATCAATCCACAAGAACAATGCAGTAAGAAAGAGGTGAAAGCTTGAAGTCCTTCAGAGCAAGGTAGTAAGACTCTGGAGTAGGTTGCCCAGGAAGCCAGTGGATTCCTGGATTCCTCCTCCCTGGGGGTGTTCAAGGTCAGGTTGGGTGCAGCCTGGAGCAGTTGCGTCTAGTTGAGAGGCATCTGTGCCCGTGGTGGGGAGGTTGTCATAGATCTTTAAGGTCCCTTCTAACCTACCCAACCTAGGCCATTCTAGGATTCTATGATTTCTGGAGTATAAGACCTCTTTTCATGCAATAAAATCAGAATGGTTTGAGTTGGAAGGGACCTCCAAAGGTCGTCTAGTCCAACCCCCATGCAGTCAGCAGGGACATTCTCCACTAGAGCCGGTTGCTCAGATCTTGTCAAGCCTGACCTTGAATATCTCCAGGCATGGGGCTTTAACTTCCTTCCTGGACAGCCCTGTTGCAGTGTTCCACCACTCTCATGCTAAAGAACTTGTTCCTAACATCCAATCTAAATCTGCTCTTCTCTTGTTTTAAACCATTGCCCCTTGTCCTGTCAGTGGAGGCTTTTGCAAGCAGTCCCTCTGCAGCATCCTTGGAGCCCCCTTCAGGAACTGACAGGCTGCTATTAGGTCTTCCTAGAGCCTTCTCTTCTCTAGGCCAAACAACCCCAGCTCCCTCAGCCTGTCCTCGTAGCAGAGCTACTCCAGCCCCCTGATCATTTTCATGGCTCTCCTCTGGCCCTGCTCCATCAGGTCCAGGTCCTTCCTGTTTGAGGGCTCCAGAGCTGGATATAGCACTGCAGGTGAGGTCTCACTACAGCAAAGTGGCAGAATCCCATCTCTTGACCATCTGGGCCACATTGCTTTTGATGCAGCCTAGGACTCAACTGCATCAAAAGCAGCATGGTCAACAGATGGAGGTGATTCCGCCACTTTGCTCTGGTGAGATCTCACCTGGAGCAGTAGTAGATGTAGTAGAGGAAAAAACTATTTTACAGCAAAACCTGTAAGTACCAGGAGGAGAGCAAAATAATAATAAATAAAACAAACAAAGAAAACCCACCAAAAAACCCAACCCAGAAACCCCCCAAAATCACCTGCTTGGAGCAAAAGCTGGCCTTACCTGCAGGACAATGTACGTGGCATCCTTCCACACACCGCAGAGGGCACTCCAAAGGCTGTGGGTGCTGGCACGTCAAGGGACAAGCAGGTCCACAGCTGTTATACCTCCACTCACACTGATAGTCTAACTCCTGCTTATTCAGGTCCTGACAGCTGTGTGCTAGACAGTGAAGAAAATCAGAGGTGAAAACTGACATCTGAGCAGAGTGTGTGCCTCTCAGAGCTATGACACTGAATTTGTTACAAAGTGGAGCGCATATGCACAGGTAAAGAATGGAATTTAATGAGTGGAGTGGAGTAGAATTAACCAGGTTGGAAAAGACCTTTGAGATCATCAATCCAACCTATCACCCAACACCATCTAATCAACTAAACCATGGCACCAAGCACCCCATCCAGTCTCTTCCTAAAGACCTCCAGGGATGGTGACTCCACCACCTCCGTGGGCAGCACATTCCAATGGCCAATCTCTCTTTCTACCCATAGAAATAGATATATATAATATTTTTTAACTGTTTTTGTTTTTTAAATGCACCCAGCCTAGGCCACTTCTTGACATTTACATTTCTCACATAATGAAACACTTATTTTGCAGGAGGAGAGCTGAAGTCTGAGCCAACAGCTCCCTGATTACAAACCCTGAGCCTTTCCACTCAATTCCTCCTCCTCCCTCCCCTACTTACGGCACAGAGTTGGTGATCTCCAGTGGACAGCAACCCCTTTCTGTGCACACACGTGTGCATAGGCTGCTATGGCATCACAGAAGCAAGCACAGTCCCCAATAGATTCACAAGCACAGGTGTCATACATGCAAATATCTATGTAGGGCTCGGGATTTACCTGCAAAAGAGATATATATGGTCCAGGTCACTCATGGAATCATAGCATTCATGGAATCAACCAGGTTGGAAAAGACCTCAGAGATCATCAAGTCCAACCTATTACCCAATACCTAATACCTCCTAACAACTAAACCATGGCTTCCAGTGCCACATCCAGTCCTTTTATGAACACCACCAGGGACAGTGACTCCACCACCTCCCTGGGCAGCACATTCCAATGGCCAATTACTCTTTCTGGGAAGAACTTTCTCCTCACCTCCAGCCTAAACCTCCCCTGACACAGCTTGAGACTGTGCACTCTTGTTCTGGTGCTGGTTGCCTGGGAGAAGAGACCAACCCCCTCCTGGCTACAACCTCCTTTCAGGAAGTTGTAGATAGCAATAAGGTCTCCCCTGAGCCTCCTCTTCTCCAGCACTGTGATCTTTAAGACCAAGTCTAACTGATATCCAGGTCTCCAATGTCTGGTGCACAACCATGTCTCTTACAATCACATCTCTGCATCTTTTAAATACCTCCAGGGATGGGGATTTAATCAATGATTGCCTTCATCTCCTTCTTGCAGACATATTTACTATTCAGATGGTTAGAGTCTTCCATTTGCCAAGGCTTGAGGTGCCACATAGATCAGTGCAGATCTTTTTGCTGACAGCAGCAAGGACTCCCTTCTCAATGCTGCTATATATACTGAAGTTTATTGTCCCTTAATATTCCCCACTTGGAATACGTTTATATTTTCTAGGGCCCTGTCCTCACACCTTCTTGTTCAGTGTCCTGGGTGGAATACACTCTGAATGACATTGCCTTAATCTCAGGTCCTCTCCTCATGAAGTTCTTGACTTCCTAAGTCAGTCTCTAGAGATCAGAGTGAAGCTTCCTTCACACAACAGTCATTCTATAACTTACTACCCCACAAGCTGTTTTGTAAGTTACTACCAGGTGCTATCCTGCATTTTCCCATGAAGCACCAGCCACAGGACAAGCTGAGAGATGAAAATGAGACTTACTCAGCTTCCTCCAAGCCCTGTGTGCTATCAACATGACCATGCTTTTCCCCTCAGCTGTAATCAGTGGCACCAGAGATCAGGCAGAACTGAAGAAGGGGAAGCACAAGACAATACTCACAAGTTTCGTGCATCCTTCAAAGAGCTCCCCAGCCAAAATGTTGCATGAGGTTTCTACCATCATCTGCTTCACTATGTTCCCATCACACAGTGGAGACATCAAGGTCTGTTGCTGGTTGGGCTTAATATTTGAAGGGGCAAGCAGACATCACATTAGCCTTGCATTCAGAACCTCAGGACTCTTGAAACCAAAGTAAGAGACTCACTAGGCCTAGACAGTTTTCATTGCATAGGAAACTGTTTCCCTAAGTGCAGTTTCAACCTGTTACATGCCAGGCAGAGCAGAATAGGGCAGGTCACCTCCTACATTTTCCCCAGCTCATAGAATTGTTAGGGTTAGAAAGAGCCTCAAGGATCATCTAGTTCCAACCCCCCAGTCCTCTTGTTCTGGTGCTGGCTGCCTGGGAGAAGAGACCAACCCCCACCTGGCTACAACCTCCCTTCAGGGAGTTGTAGACAGCAAGAAGGTCTCCCCTGAGCCTCCTCTTCTCCAGGCTAAGAAACCCCAGCTCCCTCAGCCTCTCCTCACAGGGCTGTGCTCCAAACCCCTCCCCAGCTTTGTTGCCCTTCTCTGGACACCTTCCAGCAACTCAACATCTTTCCTAAACTGAGGGGCCCAGAACTGGACACAGGACTCAAGGTGTGGCCTAACCAGTGCTGAGCATAGGGCAGAATGGCTTCCCTGCTCCTGCTGGCCACACTGTTCCTGATCCAGGCCAGGATGCCATTGGCCTTCTTGGCCACCTGGGCACACTGCTGGCTCATGTTCAGCCTACCAGCAATCAGTATCCCCAGGTCCCTCTCTGCCTGGCTGCTCTCCAGCCACTCTGACCCCAGCCTGTAGCTCTGCATGGGGTTGTTGTGCCCAATGTGTAGAACAAACACCGAAACAAGTCTGGCTTCAAGTTGCTTCCTCAAAGAAATATTTTTGGCCATAATTGTTTTCCAGCTGGAGACACTTTTGCTATTTCATTTCATCCTTTTCAAAGCCTGCATTTGGATTTAAAAACGCAAATAAAGTCTGATGTAGCCTAGCTGGCAGCCTGTGAATTCACCCAATCTCAGGCACCAGGGAAACAAATCACACTTTCTGATGGCAAATTCCTCAAAATTCAAAAGCAGAGTCTTCCTTCTTGTTTTTTATTCTGTTCAGGGCTCTCCAAGCTGGAAAGAATACCTGAATGCTCTTTAAAAACAAGATCAAGAAGCATATAGAAAGAAACCACCCTCCACAATCAGTTGCTCATAAATGGTCCACCCAGGCTAAGATCTGATATATAAACATCTGGATAGGAACATACAACATTTTTTATCTGAACTCCCCCTGTCTGAAAATTACAGTTTGGTTTTTTTTTTTTTGGGGGGGGGGGGTTGGGTTGGGGGGGGGGGGTGTTTAGTTAAGCTCTAAAATGATATTTCCAGTTACACCTGATTTGAAGCATCTGGGCTGGCAAGCTCTGTGCACAGCCTCTACAGCACAGACTGGCTGCTTTGTAATTCATCCAAAGCCCAGAGGCCTTCAGTAAGTTAATTGATCTTTTATCACATTTTCCAGACTGAATATGAGTTGGTAAAAGAAAAAAACTATGGGGGAAGGAATTAATTTCTATTTGCTTCTTATCCTTTCAAATCTCCCTGCCTGCTCTTCAGTGATGCTGTAAAGCCCCCTCCCCCCCCCCCCCCAGCCCCATTAATTAGTTGTCACAGTTCATTCACCCTCACCTTTTCAACATCAGCACAGTATGGATTAACTTTCCAAGAATTCCCAAAGTCAACTGGATCTACTTCAAGGTGTTCATTGCTGCTGGTCAAATCATTGTTTTGGATTCCATCAAAATTTCCACACAGACCACACACTTGATCCTTGCAGGGAAAGAAACACAAAATGCATAAATCTTACATCTGTGGGCTGCCTTAGGGCTTTGTTAAGAAGTCTTTGTAGACTGATGCTTTAGTGGCATGAAGTTTGAAAACTGAACTATCTCTGGCCTTGCCAAATTCAGTCTGTCATAGAGAAAGTTAAGCTCCTGTTCCAAATCTCCTTAGCTGAAAGTAGGACTATACCTGTCTCACAGAATTGTCAGGGTTGGAAGACACCTCCAGGACCATCAAGTTCCAACCCCCCTGCCTTGGGCAAGGACACCTCATACTAGATCAGGTTGCTCAGAGCCACATCCAGCCTGGCCTTAAAAACCTCCAGGGATGAGGCTTCCACCACCTCCCTGGGCAACCTGTGCCAGTCTCTCACCACCCTCATGGGGAAGAATTTCTTCCTAACATCCAATCTGAATCTTCCCTCTTCCAGCTTGGATCCATTTCCCCTATTCCTATCACTACCCAACACCCTGAAAAGTCCCTCCCCAGCTTTCTTCTAGGCTCTCTTCAGATACTGGAAGGCCACAATAAAGTCACCTCTTCTCCAGACTGAACAACCCCAACTCCTTCAGTCTGTCCTCATAGGAGAGGTGCCCCAGCCCTCTGATCATCCTTGTGGCCCTTCTCTGGACACAGACAAAGAATTGAGACAAGAAGGCTGATCAGTGATGCCTGTTGGCTCTGTTTGGAGTCTGTCCCTGAAATCCCATCACTACTCAACCTGACTCCTTATACTCCTCTTATTGAATACAGAAGCAATCACTCAAGGCTTAGTTATTCTGAGGCACCACAGCAATCATCCTTTCTGTCATAGCTCCTCTCCAATGACCCAGGATCTACACCTTGAAGCTGAACTACCAGGAAAGTAAGCTGCCCTTTGAGTATTACCAAAACATCATTTCTTTTTCAAGCAAGCCCCTAATGCTCCATGGAGATCTAGTAGCATGTCTGCATAAAGATCATTCCCCAGAGACAGGCTGAGTGCATTCTATAGAGACAATGAGAAGCCAAGCAAAATAAATAAATCACCTACTTTGAAACTGCCTTTTAAGATAACTGAGACTCCCATGGCCAGGTCCCAGGTCACACTGATGCTTTTGCCCAGTAAAATCATGTAGTAACGGCCAGACCTCATCACTTCTATATCATTGCCATCCTTAGGAGGTACTTTGATGTTCACCTGGACAGGAAACAGCATATGGTGCAATTGAGTGTGTCTCTAAGTACAGCTTCACACAGCTCACTCTCCCAGTGGGACAGAAAGTGGGCTGATGAGGGCTGATAAGGAGCAAAGGGAATAGCAAATTGACTATGGGTTTAGTGTTTGGTCGGTGGTTTATTGTGTTATTATGCTTTGGTTTTCACACAGAATCACACAGAATGTTAAGGGTTGGAAGGGACCTTGAAAGATCACCCAGTCCAAGCCCCCTGCCAGAGCAGGATCACTTAGAGCCAGTCACACAGGAACACATCCAAGCAGGTTTTGAATATCTCCAGGGAGCGAGACTCCACAACCCCCCTGGGCAGCCTGTTCCAGTGCTCTGTCACTCTTACACTGATATTTCCCCCTATTTCCATGGAACTTCCTATGCCTCAACTTCCACCCATTGCCCCTTGTCCTGTCACTGGGCATCACCAAGCAGAGTCTGGCTCCATCCTCTTGGCACTCACCCTTTACGTATCTATAAACACAAATGAGGTCACCTCTTAGTCTCCTCCAAGCTAAAGAGCCTCAGCTCCCTCAGACTCTCCTCATAAAGAAGATGTTCCACTGCCTTCATCATTTTTGTGGCTGTGGAC
The DNA here is from genome assembly GCF_026170545.1 of Melanerpes formicivorus. NCBI lineage: Eukaryota > Metazoa > Chordata > Aves > Piciformes > Picidae > Melanerpes > Melanerpes formicivorus. The sequence continues at coordinate 1,057,773 of NW_027142406.1, read as the reverse complement.
TCTCTCAAGCAGTTTCCTGAGGAGCTCATAACTGGACACAATATTCCAGATTTCAGCAGGGCAGAGTAGAAGGGGAGGAGAACCTCTCTCGATCTACTGACCACAGCCTTTCTAATCCACCCCAGGATGCCATTGGCCTTCTTGGCCACCTTGTGCACATTGCTGGCTCATGGTCAACCTTCCATACACTAGGACCCCCAGGTCCTTTTCCTCTTCACTGCTCTCCAACAGGTCATTCCCCAACCTATACTGCTCCATGGGGTTGTTCTTTCCCAGGTGCAAGACCCTACCTTTGCCCTTGTTGAATTTCATTCCATTTCTCCCAGCCTGTCTAAGTCTCCCTGAATGGCGGCACAACCCTCCAAGCACAGCTGGTTAGGAAACTAACAATTCTCTGTTCTTGAGGCAGGTAGCAACAGAAAGGGCTAGCTAGGCTTAAGTGTAATGTGAACTGGGATAACCACATGCCATCAGGGGACTTTGAAGGACCCCATTCCTGATTCTGAAGTCAGGAAGGACCAAAGGGAAAAATTCTGAGACATTACTTTTGGTGTCGCTTCCTTTTTCCATCACTTTCACTTCTCCAGCTTGCCTCTTCCCATCTGGCTGCAAATTCACTGCCTGCAGCTACTGAAAACTTAAGAGATTAATTTAAACTGCTTTCCTTCACACCCTAATCTCCTTTCAACAATAATTCCAACAGGATTATTAGCTACATGTGGAGAGAAAAATCTGGCTTGGCTGTTAATTCAGGCACCATTAATGCATGCACTGAAAGCTGCTTAATTGTGAATGAGGCAGATGAAAGCTTTCAATCAGTACAAAGAGTGAAAGGGGAAAGAGGAGGCCATAAACCAATCACTCCCTAGTTTGAGGGCAAAATATTTCTTTATCCCTATTATTCAGTTAAAGCTTAACACCATAATTCAATTCTCTCCATCTCTGGGTCACTATCAGGAACTTCCATCCCAGGAGAAGACAGCTCATATCCTCCAAGGATCTCTCCTACAGTTGGCCTTCAAAGTCTTTTAGTAAGAATGCTAAGATCCCAGAGGTCACTTCCAACTCCTAAAATCCTTTAATCCTTACACTTAATCTTTCTCAAAATTGTTTCAGACCTCCCAAGTTTAGAATCATAGAATGGTTTGTGTTGGAAGGGATCTCCAAAGATCACCTAGGCCAACCCCCATGCAGTCAGCAGGGGCATCTTCAAATAGATCAGGTTGCTCAGAGTTTTGTCCAGCCTCATCTTGAGTATCTCCAGGGATGGGGCCTCAACCACCTCCCTGGGCAGCCTGTTGCAGTGTTCCATCAATCTCATGCTAAAGAATTTGTTCCTAACACCCAATCTCCATCTGCTCTTCTCTCATTTCAAACCATTGTCCCTCATCCTGTCACTGCAGGCCTTTGCAAACAGTTCCTCTGCAGCCTTCTTGGAGCCCCCTGCAGCTGCTGGAAGGCTGCTGGAAACTTCTCTTCCCTAGGCTGAACAACCCCAACTCCCTCAGCCTGTCCTCATAGCAGAGCTGTTCCAGCCCACTGCTCATTTTCATGGCCCTCCTCTGGACCCGCTCCATCAGGTCAACAGGCCCTGCATTGATGGCTCCAGAGCTGAATGCAGCACTGCAGAAGAGGTCTCACCACAGCAAAGTGGCAGAATCCCCTCTCTATTTCTGCTGTTTAGAAAGGGCATTGCTCATGGGAGCCTGAACTGAACAGCATTCCTAACAGTGATACAATTGGTGGCATCAAGCAGAAACACCAAAAGGACGTTGTACATCTGGGAGCAACAATGGGCAATCAGAATCCTGCTAATCTGTTCATTTCACCATCTGGCTGTCAGGATCCATGGAGCATGAGGGTCACTCATGTTTCATCCTACTAAACAACTTGAGATTCTTTGCACCAAAGGAAGGAGAGCAAGAGAGCAGAAGCATACGTACGTTTCCATTGAACAGCTCTGTTTCCCCACCTCCATACAGAAGGAGAATCCTTTTGGTGCACTTTTCTCCTGTGAAGCCACAGCCTTCATTTGAGATGAGTATCCTGAATGTTCCAGAGTTATCCTTGCAGAAATCCTATCAGATGGAAATCAATGAATAACTCATTAAGGTGGAACATCTGAAACACACACAGACAGAGCAAGGGAGAAAAAGGAAGCCACGAATCATAGAATCAACCAGGTTGGAAAAGACCTCAGAGATCAACAAGCCCAACAACAACCTCAACAAGCCCAACAACAACCACAACAACCCCATGTAATGCTACAGGCTGGGGTCAGAGTGGCTGGAGAGCAGCAAGGCAGAAAGGGACCTGGGGGGACTGGTTGATAGTAGGATGAACATGAGACAGCAGTGTGCCCAGGTGGCAAGAAGGCCAATGGCATCCTGACCTGCATCAGGAACAGTGTGGCCAGCAGGAGCAGGGAAGTCATTCTGCCCCTGTACTCAGCACTGGTTAGGCCACACCTTGAGTCCTGTGTCCAGTTCTCTGGGCCCCTCAGTTTAGGAAAGATGTTGAGTTGCTGGAAGGTGTCCAGAGAAGGGCAACAAAGCTGGGGAGGGGTCTGGGGCACAGCCCTGTGAGGAGAAGCTGAGGGAGCTGGGGTTGCTTAGCCTGGAGAAGAGGAGGCTCAGGGGAGACCTTCTTGCTCTCTACAACTCCCTGAAGGGAGGTTGTAGCCAGGTGGGGGTTGGTCTCTTCTCCCATGCAAGCAGCACTGGAACAAGAGGACACAGTCTCAAGCTGTGCCAGGGGAGGTTTAGGCTGGATGTTAGGAAGAAATTCTTCCCAGCAAGAGAGATTGGGCATTGGAATGTGCTGCCCAGGGAGGTGGTGGAGTCAGCATCACTGGAGGTGTTTAGGAAGAGACTGGATGGGGTGCTTGGTGCCATGGTTTAGTTGATGAGATGGTGTTGGGTGATAGGTTGGACTTGATCTCAAAGGTCTTTTCCAACCTGGTTAATTCTATTCTATTCTATCACCTGATACCTAACACCTCATGACAGCCAAACCATGGCTTCAAGTGCCATGTCCAATCCTTGTACCCTATGTAATCTCTGACCAGCAGGACGCATGGTTCATTAGACCCATAGAATGGTTTGGATTGGAAGGGACCTTAAAAGTCACCTAGCTTCAACACCCCCAGCCATGGGCAGGGACACCTTCCTCCAGACCGGGTTGCTCAGGGCCTCATCCAGCTTTGTCCTGAACACCTCGAGGGGGGGGACATCCACAACCTCCCTGGGCAACCTGTTCCAGTGTCTTACCAGCCTCACTGTCAAGAATTCCTGATCTCCAGTCTCAATGTGCCCTCCTCAAGATTCAATCCATTCCCTCTCATGCTATCACTACAGGCCCTTGTAAAAAGTCCCTTCCTGGCTATCTTCTAGGCTCCCTTCAGGTACTGGAAGGCTGCTCTGAGGTTTCACTGCAGCCTTCTCTTCTCCAAACTGAACAAGCCCAACTCTCTCAGCCTGTCCTCATAGGAGAGGTGCTCCAGCTCTGTCCTCTGCCATTCTTCTTGCTGTATCACAGTATCACAGTATCACAGTATCACTTAGGTTGGAAAGGACCTCGAGGATCATCGAGTCCAACCTGACACCACAGACCCCATGACTAGACCATGGCACCAAGTGCCACGTCCAATCCCCTCTTGAACTCCTCCAGGGTTGATGACTCAACCACCTCCCTGGGCAACCCATTCCAATGCCGAATGACTCGCTCGGTGAAGAACTTCCTCCTCACCTCGAGTCTGAACCTCCCCTGGCGCAGCTTGAGACTGTGTCCCCTTGTTCTGGTGCTGGTTGCCTGGGAGAAGAGGCCAACTCCCTCCTGGCTACAACCACCCTTCAGGTAGTTGTAGAGGGCAATAAGGTCACCCCTGAGCCTCCTCTTCTCCAGGCTAAACAATCCCAGCTCCCTCAGCCTCTCCTCATAGGGCTTGTGTTCAAGGCCTCTCACCAGCCTTGTTGCCCTTCTCTGGACACGCTCAAGTGTCTCAATGTCCTTCTTAAACTGAGGAGCCCAGAACTGGACACAGTACTCAAGGTGCGGCCTAACCAGAGCAGAGTACAGGGGCACTATGACCTCCCTGCTCCTGCTGGCCACACTATTCCTAATGCAGGCCAGAATGCTATTGGCCCTCCTGGCCACCTGAGCACACTGCTGGCTCATATTCAGGTGGCTGTCGATCAGCACACCCAGGTCCCTCTCTGTCTGGGAGCTCTCCAGCCACTCCGACCCCAGCCTGTAGCTCTGCATGGGATTGCCGTAGCCAAAGTGCAGCACTCGGCACTTGGACTTGTTGAAAGCCATCCCATTGGACTCTGCCCATCTGTCCAGTCGGTCGAGGTCCCTCTGCAGAGCCTTTCTACCCTCTAGTTGACTAACATCTGCCCCTAACTTTGTGTCATCTGCAAACTTGCTGATGACTGACTCTACCCCTTCATCCAGATCATCAACGAATATGTTGAAGAGGACAGGGCCCAGCACTGATCCCTGGGGGACACCACTGGTGACTGGCCTCCAGCTGGATGCGGCACCGTTCACTGTAGCAGTTAAGAACAATTTCTCTAAATGCTGGGCTGCTTTGCCAGTATAAAACACCTTCAATTAACTCAGGACACATTTGATGTGTTTTTACCTGAACTAACACATACTGACAGTTTCCTGGAAACTTGTATTTCAGGCCATCAAAGGTGACATAGTGAGCAGTGCCAATCACTGTACAGGTTCCATCACATTCATTTTGGGTGCAGTTCCACTTTCTCCCATGACACACACTGCAACAGAGACAATGAGTCAGTGACATTTATTGAAGTTACCATTTATTCAAGACCACAGAATCACAGAATCACCAAGGTTGGAAGAGACCTCAGTTATCAAGTCCAACCTGTCACCCAACACCTCATGACTAAACCATGGCACCAAGTGCCACGTCCAATCCCCTCTTGAACACCTCCAGGGACAGTGACTCCACCACCTCCCTGGGCAGCACATTCCAATGGCTAACAACTCTCTCAGGGAAGAACTTTCTCCTCACACAGAAAAAGCAAAAGAGAAATGTTTCTGCCTCCAACTCGTGGTCTAGGCTCTCCAGAAGACACACCAGTGGTGGCAAGCTATTATTTTGCCTTTTTCCTAGGCCTGGACCAGGGAATATCCAACTGCAGACTAAACATCAGCATTGTGCCTCCTGTGTGTCTTAACCCAGCCATCAGCTGCAGCTCCGTGAACAATCTCTGCAGTTTTCTGTGATGCCGTCCATCCAGGGAGACCTAAGAGCAGCCTGCCAGTAGCTGAAGGGGGCTCCAGGAAGGCTGCAGAGGGACTGTTTACAGAGGCCTGCAGTGATAGCACAAGGGGCAATGGTTTGAAATGAGAGAAGAGCAGATTTAGATGGGATGTGAGGAACAACTTGTTTAGCATGAGGGGGGTGGAACACTGCAACAGGTTGCCCAGGGAGGTGGTTCAGGCCCCGTGCCTGGAGATATTGAAGGTCAGGCTGGATAAGGCTCCTGAACAACCTGTTCTAGTGGAGGATGTCCCTGCTGACTGCATGGGGATTGGACTGGATGAACTTTGGAAAAAAAGACAAATAAAACCCAAAGTCAATGAAGAATAAAATAATCTCACTCTTTTGTTTGTTCTTAATTTTGGGGAATTAAAATATCATGTGACAGCATACAGGCTGGGGTCGGAGTGGCTGGAGAGCTGCAAACGGAAATGGACCTGGGGGTGCTGATTGACAGATGGCTGAACATGAGCCTGCAGTGTGCCCAGGTGGCCAAGAAGGCCAATGGTATCCTGGCCTGCATCAAGAATAGAGTGGCCAGCAGGAGCAGGGAGGTCATTGTGACCCTGTACTCAGTGCTGGTTAGGCCACACCTTGAGTACTGTGTCCAGTTCTGGGCCCCTCAGTTTAAGAAGGACATTGAGACACTTGAATGTGTCCAGAGAAGGGCAACGAGGCTGGGGAGAGGCCTTGAGCACAGCCCTGTGAGGAGAGGCTGAGGGAGCTGGGGTTGCTTAGCCTGGAGAAGAGGAGGCTCAGGGGTGACCTCATTGCTCTCTACAACTCCCTGAAGGGAGGTTGTAGCCAGGAGGGGGTTGGTCTCTTCTCCCAGGCAAGCAGCACCAGAACAAGAGGACACAGTCTCAAGCTGTGCCAGGGCAAGTTTAGGCTGGAGGTGAGGAGAAAGTTCTTCACTGAGAGAGTTGTTAGCCATTGGAATATGATGCCCAGGGAGGTGGTGGAGTCCCCAAGCATGGATGTATTTAAAGGTGGTTTGGATGTGGTGCTTGGGGCTCTGGTTTAGGGGTGAGCCTTGTAGAGTAGGTTCTTGGTTGGTCTTGGTGATCCTGAGGGTCTTTTCAACCTGAGTGTTTCTGTGATGTCTGTGAATGCTTTAACCCAAGCAGAAGGGTTGTTTAATCCTGATCACAAATAATATTGTGCAATACCTTTTGTTCAAAGAATGACATTCCAGGAACAGGAAGCCTGCTGCACCCTCTTCCTATTAAATCTCTGCTACCAGGCAGAGCAAGACTTAAGATATTGCTCTCGATGTGCATGGGCAGATCATGAAGTCCATTGTGCAACAAAATTCATATTAGCAAATTTCTGCCTTGAACTGCTTTGTAAATGTTATTGCAAAATTTTCACTGAGCTCTACAATGAATTCCCAGCAGGGAGCAGAACAAAAGCTTTGCCACTGGCTTTGACTCGGAGACATTCCATTGTTCCTGAATTAGAGCCTCCCACATGCGAAGTTGCATGCAAATGCCAAATCTGACACCTCTGCCTCATATATTGAGTTTGCAGGTGTTCACATCTGGCTAAGAACAAGTGAGAATGAGAACTCCTGCAACAGCAGTGCAAAAAAGCTAAGAGAAAGCACAAAAGAAAGGGAGGACTTGACACCCCCCCCCAACTCCCCCCCACAAAAAAAAGCAGACTTTCCAGTCTTATTCCTTCTCAAAGCAGCAGGAATTTCCAGCAGCACTTTCTAAGAGGCATTGGTCTTGACTTGTGTTGAGAACTGTCCTGAAACTTTTCAGTCTGATGTTCAGAAAAGCCCAGTGACATGAAGGGATCTGAATTCCAATTTTATTGGCATATTTTAAAAAAAAGTCAATAATAACAATAATAATAATAATAACAACAACAACAACAACTTCCAACAATGAGACAAAAAGCCATGATTGCTAACATTTTGGGGTTGGACTAGATGACTATTGGAGGTCACTTTCAACCCAGATCATTCTATGATTTAGACCTTCTTGCTCTCTACAACTACCTGAAGGGAGGTTGTAGCCAGGTGGGGGTTGGTCTCTTCTCCCAAGCAACCAGCACCAGAACAAGAGGACACAGTCTCAAGCTGCACCAGGGGAGGTTTAGGCTGGAGGTGAGGAGAAAGTTCTTCCCAGAAAGAGAGATTGGCCATTGGGATGTGCTGCCCAGGGAGGTGGTGGACTCACCATCCCTGGAGGTGTTCAAAAAAGGTTTGGATGTGGCACTTGGAGCCATGGTTTAGTTGTCCTGAGGTGTTAGGTATTAGGTGATAGGTTGGACTTGATGATCTCTGAGGCCTTTTCCAACCTGGTTGATTATATGATTCTATGATTTGCTTTATTGTGATACTGAAGAAAATGTTATGTGTTGGAGGGCATCTCACTTTTGCCAGAAACAAAAGGATGGTTACTAGAATGAACCAATATTCTTATGACTGGTAAGACTTCTCTTGGAGTGCTGCATCCAGCTCTGGACCCCTCAACACAGGGAGGACATGGACCTGATGGAGCAGGACCAGAGGAGGGCCATGAAAATGATCACAGGGTTGGAGCACTTCTGCTATGAGGACAGGCTGAGGGAGCTGGGCTTGTTCAGACTGCAGAAAAGAAGGATCCAGGCAGACTTAATAGCAGCCTACCAGTAGCTGAAGGGGGCTCCAAGAAGGCTGCAGAGGGACTGCTTGCAAAGGCCTGCAGTGACAGGATGAAGGACAATGGTTTGGAATGTGAGAAGAGCAGCTTTAGATTGGATGTGAGGAACAAGTTCTTTAGCATGAAGGTGTGGAAACGCTGCAACAGGTTTCCCAGGGAGGTAGCTGAGGCTCCATCCCTCGAGATATTCAAGGTGAGGCTCTGAGCAACCTGCTCTAATGAAGGATGTCCCTGCTCAGTGCAAGTGGGTTGGACTGGATGACCTTTGGAGGCCCCTTCCAACCCACACCATTCTATAATTCTGTGCTCCTGGAGGTGCCACAGAGCTGGGCAGGGACATTTCCGTACAAGAGATACTGAAGTCCAAGTTCAAAGTGAAGAGTTTCCACGCTGCCAGTGGCTGGATGTGCTACACCTTGCACTCATGGATCTCTGCAGGAAAGAGTCACCATTCCCTCCACGAGCACACATGGAGAGCAGCGCACCTCCAGTGCAGCAAGTGCCCTAATACCTTACTCAAGGCTATACTGAGGGCTTACATCAATGTAAATCTTACAGCCCAGCACTTTCTCTTTGTGGTGGGTTGAAATTTCCCCCCCAACACTACCACACTCTTGAACCTACAAGTTCTTTTTTAAGAACCAAATGTTCATGTGTTGCAAGATCAAGGATCGAATCCACTACACAGTGGCTATAGAGGTTCTGTAAAGACACACAGCTGTTGGATGGACTCCAGTGGAAGGCCACAAAGATGACTCAAGGGGTGGAACAACTCTGCTGTGAGGATAGACTGAGGGAGATGGGGGTGTTCAGCCTAGAGAAGAGAAGACCCTGTGGGGAACTTTAGAGCTGCCTTCCAATACCTGAAGGATCCTACAGGAAGGCTGCTGAGGGATTTTTCATCAGGGTGTCTAGAGACAGGACAAATGGAAGTGGTTTGAAGCTGAGGGAGATCAGGGTCAGGCTGGATCTTAGAAAGAAGTTCTTCAGTAGGAGGGTGGTGAGACTCTGGAATAGGCTGCCCAGGGAGGCTGTGGCTGCCTCCTCCCTGGGGGTGTTGAAGCCTTGAGCAGCCAAGCCTGGTAGAGAGCTGTCCCTGCCCACAGTGGAGAGTTTGGAGCAGATCTCTGAGATGCCTTCCATCCTAAGCCACTCTGTGACAACCTAATTGTAAGGCATAGCTTGCAGCATGCTGTGCCTTATACAAATGCATAAGGACTAGATTGCTCTCTGCAACCTCTGCATTGCTACTCTGCAAAACTTCATACAGAAGAGAGCAAACAATATTTGGCTTTATTAGAAATAGTTTAGGTACCCTAGAGGGAAAAATAGCACCCATAAACACACAAACAAACAACAGAAAAAGTTCCTTTGGCTCACCAGGTGTTGCAGTCTTTAGTCACTGTTTCTCCCTTGGCATATTCTCTCCCGTTGTGGAAGCATGGGCACCTCTCAGGAGCAACACACTTGTTTTCATGGCGTACCTAAGCAAAACACAGTTGGTCAGCATGCACTCCAGTGTGTCACTTGGGGGTGCTGGTGGATGAGAAGCTCAACATGAGCCAGCAGTGTGCACTTGCAGCCCAGAAAGCCAATTCCATCCTGGGCTGCATCAAGAGAAGCAGAGCCAGCAGGGCGAGGGAGGTGATTCTCCCCTTCTAATCCACTCTGATGAGACCACACTTGGAGTACTGCATCCAGTCCTAGAGCCCCTATGACAGGAAGGATCTGGACATGCTGCAATGTGTCCAGAGAAGAGCCACAAGGATGATCAGAGGGCTGGAGCTCCTCTCCAATGAGGACAGACTGAGGGAGTTGGGGCTGTTCATCCTGGAGAAGAGAAGGCTCCAAGGAGACCTTCTTGTGGCCTTGCAGTATCTGAAGGAGGCCTGCAAGAAAGCTGGTGAAGGACTTTTTAGGGTGTCAGGTAGTGATAGGATTAGGGGGAAATAAAAACAAACCCACAACAAACTGGTCTATCCTATTCTATTCTATTCTATTCTGTTCTACTCTATTCTATTCTATTCTATTTCCTGTGTCCACCTACTGGGCTGGACCCTCAGGACAATGGAGGTGTATCCTATGTGGCAGCAGCAGAAGGCACTCAGCCTAAACTGCCACAAAGCTGTTCCTAACATCCAATCTAAATCTGCTGCTCACCAATTAAATAGACTGTAAAAGAATGTCATGTTGAGAAAGTACAATTTGACAGAAATCAAAGATGCAGGGAAGAGAAAACAGAGCAACCTAAATATGGAGAGCAGGTGAACAGCACGTGCTTCTCACAGCCAAACCGAGAACAGGAAAGCAGCCAGATGCAGGGCTGAAAACTGAAATGCAAGCCCTGAGGAAGAAGTGGGGAAGCCACAGAGTCAGAACAACTCAAGTGCAAATGTAGATTCTCTTGTCACAGACAACAGCTGCCCAGAATCCTTCATCCTGTTAACTTCACAGAAAGAGAGATTTGCCATTGGGATGTGCTGCCCAGGAAGGTGGTGGAGTCACCATCCCTGGAGGTGTTCAGGAAGAGACTGGATGGGGTGCTTGGTGCCATGGTTTAGTTGATTAGATGGTGTTGGGTGATAGGTTGGACTGGATGATCTCAAAGGTCTTTTCCAATGTGGCTAATTCTATTCTATTCCATTCTATTCTAGCCTCTGAAAATTGCAGTAGTCAATCATTTTCTGCCAAATCCCTCTTTATTCATCTCCCCTATTCAAACAGAAGGTAAGATAAATATCACTCCACTTAAGACATTATTCCACTCTCTATTGCTTGGAAACAAATCACTATGGTCCATCTAATTTTTTTTTTCTCTCAGTTTTCCCTACTGATCATAGAATCCTAGAATGGCTCTGGTTGGAAGGGACCTTAAAGATCATCTACTCCAACCTTCCTGCCATGGGCAGTAATTTCTCTCATGTAGACTCAGCTGCTCAAGGCCTCATCCAACCTGGCCTTGAACACCTCCAGGGAGGAGGCAGCCACAACCTCCCTGGGCAGCCTATTCCAGACTCTCACCACCCTCATACTGAAGAACTTCTTCCTAAGATCCAGTTTAAAGCTGCTGTCACCTTCAAACCACTCCCCATTGCCCTGTCTCTAGACACCCTGATGAAAAGTCCCTCTGCAGCCTTCCTGTAGGATCCCTTCAGGAATTGGAAGGCAGCTCTAAGGTCCCCCCAGAGACTTCTCTTCTCCGGAATGGACAACCCCAGCTCTCTCAATCTATCCTTGCAGCAGAGATGCTCCAGCCCTTGGATGATCTTTGTGGCACTCTCTGGACTCACTCCAACAGCTCTGTGTCCTTCTTATGCTGGGGGCACCACGACTGGAGTCAGTTCTCTAGGTGGGGTCCCAGCAGAACAAAGGGGCAGAATCCCCTCTCTTGCCCTGCTGGCCACACTCCTCTGGCTGCTGCCTAGGAAACAATAAACCATTTGCACCACTTGCAAAGAACCAATCAACCAAACAAATTCCAAAGACACAAAATGCCTTTAGATTGCTTTACTTTATATTTCCCTTTCCTTTCCTGTTTTGCTTGTTTGGTTGGTTGGGGTTGGGGACTTTTGGTTGGTTGGTTGGGGTTGGGGGTTTTGTTTGGTTGTTTGGGGTTGGTTTTTTTGTTTGGTTGGGTTTGGGTTTTTTGTTTGGTTGGTTTGGTTTGTTGTTTGTTTTTTTTTTGTTGGGTTTGGGTTTTGTGTTTGGTTGGGTTTGGGGTTTTTTGTTTGGTTGGGGTTGGGTTTTGTTGGTTGGTTGGTTGGGTTTGGGGTTTTTTGGTTGGTTGGGTTTGGGGATTTTTTGCTTGGTTGGGGTTGGGGTTTTTTGTTTGGTTGGGGTTGGGGATTTTTTGCTTGGTTGGGGTTGGGTTTTGTTGGTTGGTTGGTTGGGTTTGGGGTTTTTTGTTTGGTTGGGGTTGGGGTTTTTTGTTTGGTTGGGGTTGGGGTTTTTTGTTTGGTTGGGGTTGGGGATTTTTTGCTTGGTTGGGGTTGGGTTTTGTTGGTTGGTTGGTTGGGTTTGGGGTTTTTTGTTTGGTTGGGGTTGGGGTTTTTTGTTTGGTTGGGGTTGGGGTTTTTTGTTTGGTTGGGGTTGGGGATTTTTTGCTTGGTTGGGGTTGGGTTTTGTTGGTTGGTTGGTTGGGTTTGGGGTTTTTTGTTTGGTTGGGTTTGGGGTTTTTTGTTTGGTTGGGGTTGGGGTTTTTTGTTTGGTTGGGGTTGGGGATTTTTTGCTTGGTTGGGGTTGGGTTTTGTTGGTTGGTTGGTTGGGTTTGGGGTTTTTTGTTTGGTTGGGTTTGGGGTTTTTTGTTTGGTTGGGTTTGGGGATTTTTGTTTGGTTGGGTTTGGGGTTTTTTTGCTTGGTTGGGGTTGGGTTTTGTTGGTTGGTTGGTTGGGTTTGGGGTTTTTTGTTTGGTTGGGTTTGGGGTTTTTTGTTTGGTTGGGTTTGGGGATTTTTGTTTGGTTGGGTTTGGGGTTTTTTTGCTTGGTTGGGGTTGGGTTTTGTTGGTTGGTTGGTTGGGTTCGGGGTTTTTTTGCTTGGTTGGGGTTGGGGTTTTTTGTTTGTTTGGTTGGGTTTGGGTTTTTTTGTTTGGTTTGTTGGGGTTGGGGTTTTTTGTTTGGTTGGGGTTTTTTTGCTTGGTTGGGGTTGGGTTTTGTTGGTTGGTTGGTTGGGTTTGGGGTTTTTTGTTTGTTTGGGTTTGGGGTTTTTTGTTTGTTTGGGTTTGGGGTTTTTTGTTTGGTTGGGTTTGGGGTTTTTTGTTTGGTTGGGGTTGGGGATTTTTTGCTTGGTTGGGGTTGGGGATTTTTTGCTTGGTTGGGGTTGGGTTTTGTTGGTTGGTTGGTTGGGTTTGGGGTTTTTTGTTTGGTTGGGTTTGGGGTTTTTTGTTTGGTTGGGTTTGGGTTTTTCTTGGTTGGTTGGGGTTTGTTGGTTTGTTTGCTTGCTTGCTTTTTCCTGTGATCCTGTGTCTTCCATTTGGAATACAACCTGCTTTGGAGGATCAAACCAACCCAGCTATGCTCTTTTTCGCTTGCTTGATGGTTCTGCAAAGTCAGGGGTGGGTTTGGCTCTGTGGAATACTAATTTGGAGAGCACTTCCCTTCCCTCTCACTCAAAAGTCACAAAATATCACCTTGCTGCTTTAAACTTTAAACTTTAAAATCATTGAAGTAGTTTCATTTTTGTTTCTCTTTGACCATTAAATCTGGGCCAATGAGATGATTGCAGTCTGAAGGCCAGGTTAATAAAGAAGAACACTTCTGCTTTTTCCTATGGGGACCTAGAACTGCCACAGGATACTGCTAGTAAAAAAAATGGAAGGATTTCACAGCCCAGAGACCCTTTCAATTCATACACAGCTCCACAGGCTCTGTGCCTTATGGACAGCTACGTTATGCCAAATAAACTCACACTGATAGAAACGAGATGGGAACAAAAGAAATGCTTTCCAAGATGATAGAGCTGGGGCTCTGCCTCCAACTTAATCTTCACAAAGGATAGGGAGAAAACAGGCCAGAGAGGACCATATGTTTCCAGGGGTGTTTAATTCCTTCCTTCCTGGTGACATTCAACAGAAAGAAAAAAAAAATAAAGAGAGAGAAAGCAGCAGGACTTCACACTCATGGCTGCATTTCTGAGTTTTCCCCATGCTCAGCAAAGAGTTCACAACTGCTAGCCCCTGGATGCAACATTTGGGATTAGGAAAAGGAGGATCAGGACCTCTCTGCTTTCTACCTTCCAGTATCTGAAGGGGGCTACAGGAAGGCTGGGGAGGGACTTCTCAGGATCTCAGGTAGTGATAGGACTAGGGGGAATGGAATGAAGCTGAAGGTGGGGAGATTCAGGCTGGAGGTGAGGAGGAAGTTCTTCCCCATGAGAGTGGTGAAGCCCTGGAATGGGTTGTCCAGGGAGGTGATTGGGGCCCCATCCCCAGAAGTGTTTAAGGCCAGGCTGGATGAGGCTCTGGCCAGGCTGATCTAGTGTGGGGTGTCCCTGCCCATGGCAGGGGGGTTGGAACTAGATGATCCTTGTGGTCCCTTCCAACCCTGACTGATACTATGATACTATGATACCAGACACATTGACATAGAATCATAGAATTGTCAGGGTTGGAAGGGACCTCAAGGATCATCTAGATCCTCAAGGATCATCTAGTTCCTCAAGAGTCATCCAGTTCCAACCCGCCTGCCATGGGCAGGGAGACCTCACACTAGATCAAGTTGCTCAGAGTCACATCCAGCCTGGCCTTAAAAACCACCAGGGATGAGGCTTCCACCACCTCCCTGGGGAACCTGTGCCAGTGTCTCACCACCCTCATGGGGAAGAACTTCTTCCTAATATCCAATCTGAATCTACCCATTTCCAGAGTTATTTTTTCCATTTCCCCTAGTCCTATCACTGCCTGACACCCTCAAAAGTCCCTCCCCAGCTTTCATGAAGCTAGTCACAGCCTGTTCCCAACTCTAAAGCCTTAATTACTGTTTTCATCATAAACATAAGGCCACCATGGAGCTACAGTGCAGCAACTGTTGGTCCGCTGACAAAGAGGGAAGACTACTTTGCCTGAACACTGCTGGACAGAAATACCCAAAGTGGACTTTGACCAGAACACTAATGATTGTTTCTGGAAAACTCAACAGATCATTACAGACTACTAGATTGGCTTAGGTTGGAAGAGACCTTAGACATCATCTCCCACAGCATCCCCACCATGAGTAGGGACACTCCTCAACTAGATTCGGCTGCTCAAGGCCTCATCCAACCTGGCCTTCAATGTCCCCAGGGAGGAGGCAGCCACAGCTTCCCTGGGCAGCCTATTCCAGAGTCCCACCACCACTGTACTACAGAACTCCTTCCTAAGATCCAGTCTAACCTTACTCTCCCTCAGCTTCAAACCATTCCCCCTATTGCTAGATACCCTTATGAAAAGTCCCTCTGCAGCCTTCCTGTAGGGTCCTTTCAGAGACTGGAAGGCAGCTACAGGGTTACCCTGAAGTATTCTCTTTTTCTCAGTTTCCTCAGCCTGCCCTTACAGCAGAGGTGTTCCAGCCTTTGGATCATCTTTGTGGTCTCCTCTGGATGCATTCCAACAGCTCTGTGTCCTTCATATGCTGGGGCCACCAGAACTGGATGTTGTATCTGAGGGGAATTACACTTTTGTTAATATTAGCACAGCATCTACTGGTCTTCTTGATGCCACATCCCAAAGCTGGCAAACCTGGCAGCCTGGTGCCATGCAGTGTTACAAGTCTGTTGAGCACAGTTCCAGGTGGCAGTACAAAGTCAGTGACATTCTTCATCAGCACCTGGACTTCCTGTGGAAGTCTCAATACACCATTAACATTTAATACAAAAGATCTAATTGGCCTGAGTGCCTGAGGGGATGGGAGCAATGGGTGCTGAGAAGGCAACTGGAAGGCAAGACACAGGTTTGACATGAGAATAGCTGCTCTTCCCACATTGCTATGATGATGCTCCTGAGAGCAGATTCAATGGAATTACAGGAAGCAGACTAGCTAATGGTCACTTCCACAACTGGGGACCAGAGACATGTGGCTATCATTTCCTTGCTCTACCACACTAATGGCTAAGCCTTGATAAATCTTGCAAAAGAACAATATAAGATAGCTCAAAACCTTTAAAATCATTTTCACCTAAACTCTGCCTTGATTAGGCTGAATTTTAAACTCTTATAGTCAACACAATTTGGATGAATATTACACTGTCCTAGGAAAGCTGAGATTTTCATTCTGTTCCTCCTGATACACCTGAGGGTGTCAGAAGGGAATCAGACACAGGTATAAAAGAGTACAGGAAGGACATGGACTTGATGGAGCAGGGCCAGAGGAGGGCCATGAAAATGATCAGGGGGCTGGAGCAGCTCTGCTGTGAGGACAAGCTGAGGGAGCTGGGGTTGTTCAGCCTGGAGGAGAGAAGGCTCTTGGG
Organism: Melanerpes formicivorus; assembly: GCF_026170545.1. Classification (NCBI taxonomy): domain Eukaryota; kingdom Metazoa; phylum Chordata; class Aves; order Piciformes; family Picidae; genus Melanerpes; species Melanerpes formicivorus. The sequence goes on along the minus strand of NW_027142406.1, from coordinate 1,041,888 downwards.
AGACCTGCTAGCAGACTTCCAGTACCTGAAGGGGGCTGCAAGAAGGCTGCAGAGGGACTGTTTGGAAAGGCCTGCAGTGACAGGATGAGGGGCAATAGTTTGAAATGAGAGAAGAGCAGCTTTAGACTGGATGTGAGGAACAACTTGTTTAGCATGAGGGTGGTGGAACACTGCAACAGGTTGCCCAGGGAGGTAGCTGAGGGCCCCATCCCTGGAGATCATAGAATCATAGAATCAATAAGGTTGGAAGAGACCTCAAAGATCATCAAGTCCAACCCATCACCCAACACCTCATGACTACTAAACCATGGCACCAAGTGCCACGTCCAATCCCCTCTTGAACACCTCCAGGGATGGGGACTCCACCACCTCCCTGGGCAGCACATTCCAATGGCTAACAACTCTCTCTGGGAAGAACTTTCTCCTCTACCTCCAGCCTAAACCTCCCATGGCAGAGCTTGAGACTTCAAGGCCAGGCTGGACAAGGCTCTGAGCAGCCTACTGTAGCAGAGGGTGTTCCTGCTGACTGCAGGGGAGTTGGACTGGATGACCTTTGGAGGTCCCTTCCAACCCCTAACATTCTGTGCCTCTGTGTGATAGAGCACATAGCTGGCACCCAGCTTTTCAGGAAGGTTTTCAGGTGTGAACATTATACAACAAAGCTAGCAGGCAAATCAAA